>NC_088874.1:38347445-38655814 GCF_032884065.1 Artemia franciscana | reverse complement strand
CCTAAGATATTTTATAGTACCTTATGAAATAAGTATCTTCCAAGGTTTCATTGAGCCTCTTGTTTTATTCCCAAGAGTTTCATTCACCTTACTTAAATACTTTCCAAAATTGATAAAATCCACTTGTATAGAATTTAAAATTGCCTATTTATATGCACAACTTTATTGCTCTCACTAAGGCAAAATTAAAGTTTATCTAGCCAAAACCAAAAACTCATTTTCAGCAAAGAACTTATGATTCATAACCAGGTTCAGAAAAGAAGAAATACATTATTAGACCTTGATCTAGGAATATAAAGGGAAGGGGAGGCAGTAGTGTAAAAAACTATCATAATATATGAAAATGGCATAACATTTGAATTGCTTGTTATCTTTAGAGGGCAACCACTAGATATTTTGCAAACATGATCATAAAATAGTTATTCCTTATGGTCTTTGCAACTATAATAATTCCTTATTTGCTGGACAATGCAATTTAAGGTAAGTTAATAAAATAAAAGTAGTATCATTATATTCTTTATTTTATGGTTTTTCCAATTATTATAGTTTTGTTTCTGACAATGTATGACTTAACATAAATTTCAAAACCAGTGAATGATATATTATAGGGTTATATATAGGACCACCAGGGGGGGGGGATATAGAGTATGTTGTCACAGGAGAAATGATATCTGGAAAGCATAAACCAAGGAATCCCATTGTACTGTTTTTGGTCTTTTTGATGTATTTCTTTCAGAGGAGCTGCTGCTCTCTAGTGATATCCTTTCTGGGGCTTAAAAATTCAATCAATGACAGTTTTGCTAAAAAAAATTGCTTTAATTTTGAGTTTTTAGTCTCTTTTTGTTTCTGAAAATGTAATCTCTATTATTTCAGCAGGATATTTAGGTATATTAAGTTTTTTTGTGGAATTGAAGAAACAGATTTATAAATCTTTAATGTCTTATAATTGAGTTGAGCAAAGCTGTTAGACTGAAACACTTTTCTTATGGCTCATTTTTAGCAATATATCTATTTCTCAGGGTTTAAGTTTTATAACACAAAGATTGTAAAATGTCAGTGCCCTTTGAAGAAGGGGTTAAGATAGGTACGTAAAAACCTTCCCCAGGAATCTTAGGGGCTGTTGATCTATTCCTGAAAATTTCTTTCACTCCCTCAATTTTTTTCCTAGATAGAGGAAAACCCTTCATCTATAATTTTTACCCAGTCAACTAGGAGGTCATTTTCACAAGCATGCAAGCTGGATGAAATTTCTGTGTTTAAGGGATTTGGTTTTTTCTTCAATGAAAGCATGTTTTGCTTCCATCATGCTATAATCCATCTCTTATTGAACTTGATAAAGAGCCTTAGTTCAACTCTGCCTTTTGACCAGAGTAGAACTGGATAGACAAATCTACCTTTTTGTTGAACATTGGACCCTAGATTGCTAAATGAAGGTACCATACTCTATGTATACAATTTTATAATTAGTTGTAGCACCCTTTTTTTTCTTTATTTTGTTTTTCCATTAGAGTTCCCTTAGCTGAGGGACTTTCACAAGTAAGGCTCACTCATATCAGAGACAAGCAGTTCAGTACGTTTTTGGTCCCCAAAGTCTTCCCCCTAGCCTGTGAATTTTACCCCTCCCCCTCACTTGGCCAAGGAGCAATCCTTGGATGTTCAAATTTTATCAGACAAAAATTTTTCTGTTGAATTATTTTTCTTTCTCTATTGAAGTCTCTTTGACCCATAGGCTTCAGCATATAATTTGGGAGCTGATGAAATGTAGAGTTATAAGATTTCTGGCCCAATTCCAGGGAATGCATACTCAAGAATTTTTCTCTCTCTCTCTCTCTCTCTCTCTCTCTCTCTCTCTCTCTCTCTCTCTCTATATATATATATATATATATATATATATATATATATATATATATATATATATATATATATATATATATATATATATATATATATATATATATATATATATATATATATATACATATATATATATATATAATACTTATTCACCCACTATCTACAAAAAAAAGATTATTGTGGAACACTACAAAAAGAAAGAAGGAAAGAAAAGAAAAACCAGCTTCCAAAAAGATAAAGATATCACACTCATTGTAATTCACAACACTCAAATAAATGCAGATGAGAAATGTTGTCTATCTAATTTAACTTTTAGCACTGAATTATTATCAGTGCTAGACTATTTTTTGCATTTGAATAATTATTTCAAATTCTAGACTATTGTTTTGATGGCTCTTTAAAACTATATTTTTCAAGACAGGAACTTCTTTAACCCTTGGGTATATACAGTAAAAATTTTGCACTGTTTGATGTTTTCTGTGTCTCTCAATGACAGCATGTAGGATGTACCAGCGAGGTCAGTTATGTGTGATAAGTACATTGATCAATAAATCGACACAAGAGATTTCATGGTGTAGCATCTGCAATTAGACACTACAGATACATGAGTACATTTAATGGTGGTAGTTGTTTGCTTAACAATTGCTTGTCTAGCTTTAATGCTTGTTTCTGCAAACAGAATACCCAGATATATCAGTTCTTATACCATAGGGACAACTTGATTTCCAAGAGTGACAGAATCACTCTGCAGTGCATTAAAGGACAGGAATTCACACTTATCAGTGTTAATAGAAAGCCAGGTGGATTAAAAGTCACTTAGGAGTTGATTCAGGTTATCTTGTAAGTCTGCTTTGGATCTAACTAGCAGAAGAACATCATCAGTGTATGCCAAGTAAGATAGTTCAGTACCATGCAATAGGAGAGAGGGCGAGATACAGTCCAGAATCTTGGAGATTGCATGTTTGAAAAAAAGATGACTAAGAATGCTGGCTTGACTAACACCTCTTCTGATTTTTACAGGATCTGACTTTGTATCTTTCCATTTTGCCAACACAGTCAAATTTTCATTCCAAAATTTCAGTGTAATCACTATGCTTGAACTTGCTTCATTGTGGAGTAGAGCATTCATTGCTTGCATGTGCTTGACACTATCTAACACTTTTGATATATCAATAGTGCACGAGTCTGTAAGTACGTTAGCCAGAAGACAGTGAGCCTCTGGGCACCCAAGACCTTTCTAGAATCCAAGCTGATTGTCCCCAAAGTGTCCATTATCAAGCTCAGAGAAGATCAAATATTCAAAAACTTTGCTCAAGATGCACTAGACAGTTATGGGTCAATGAGATTTGCATTTTTTGGATCTTTTTCTTTTTTGGCAATAGACAAAATGACCCCTTTCAGGAAAGAGTTGGGAACAAAACCCCTTGGTGATGCACATCTGGAAGATAAGCTGAAGATGGGAATAGAAGCATTCAGGCAAGTGCTTAAGGTGTTTTATTGAAATAGTATTTCTGTCTATCCCATTCCATGCTTTGGGAAGTACTTTTCTGACAGCTAACACTTTTCAAGGAAAATGGGAACAACACATTGCTGCCCTGAGAAACGTGCAAGACAGCTGAAATCTTTCATTTCATACTGATTGGTTATAGTAAAATTCTCATCTCCGTACATCAAAGCATAGTAAGAGTGCCAATCACGTATTGTCAGAGAAGTACTAGATGGGCGATTGTCTTGTCTGATTAGGCTTTGCTACGATTTCTTATTTCCTGTGAACTGTTGTCTGATAATTCTATACCTCTTAATTTCAGCTTTATATTTGTGTTTTGTGCTCCATTTCAGCCCAATTTGCGTTTTGTGCTCCATTCCATGTAGTGTCTACCAAAAACAATCCAAATGTTTAGCCACGTTTTTGCATGTCGTTTTGCCAACTGGAGATCAGTGGATTTGGACCACATCGGTTTTTCTGTCCCAATTTTGGATCGTCTTGTAGGAACCGCTTTGCTTCAGCAACTTTCAGAGCAAGGATGACTTGATGGTAATAAGTATTAAAATTAACCATGTTTGAGATATTGGAAGGGCCAGAGCAGAGTAGGTGAAACCAAACTATGATGCAGCTTAGGACCAAAGCAACAATGGCGACATTAAGGGGATATATTGTATTTTCTACCAATTTTGCTTGTAGACCCAATTTCTGGAAAAAGTGTGAATAGTGCTCTGTGATGACTGCATCTGAAAAGAAAGTCTGGAATGGTCACTAATTGGATTATCAGTGCAAACTGTAACCGGAAGACTAGAAATGGATGTCCATGAAAGTACGTGATCAATGACCACTATTATGGATGTACATAAAATCCAGGGACTTCAGCCAAATCTTAAAAGTGGTGGGGAGGCAATTCATAAAAATATCAGATAGATATGGTCCTTGTATGGGTCACAGTTTAGGTCCCGGGCAATTAGCCACTTACACCCAGAATGTATTATATAATATAATATATTGCCATTATATTATATATATATATATAATATACAACATAATATATATATATATATATAGATATATTTATATATATATATGTATATATATATGTATATATATATTATATATATATATATATATATATATATATATATATATATATATATATATATATATATATATATATATATGCATATGGAACACAGTGTACTTTGGTCTTGTTACTAATTAACAACTACAATAGGGATGTCTCTGATTTTATTTTACTTTAGTGTCATATTTAAGGCTAATGGTCTTTTTTGTTCCCGCCCAATTTCTGAAACAGATTCTAAGAATCTTAATAACGCCACTGCTAGTATCTATTCGATAGCAAACTCGTTTATGAGACTTGACAAAAACATAAACAAGTGGGAGAAAAAAACAAAAGATGTTTGTTTAGCAAAAGCACGTTAGATTCTACGGAGATTAATTTAAATGAACAGGTTATGTAAAAGAAAATATACCCACTGCTGAGCTAAAAATAGTGTTTTCTTTTGCACATCAATTTAAAGGGTAATCCTATATTTTTTCGCTCAGAGATTTTGATTCGATGTGCATTGAATGCAAATGGTAGAACTTGTACGAAAAGTAGACAAATCTTTTATTTTCGAGATGGGTGTCTGTTTTGAAATGTAAAGCGTGAACTCTCCCAAACCTCAACCGAGACCGAGTCCGTTTGGAAATGAAAATTGTTTGGCTATTGGGAGAACCCTTGGGTATTGAGAATTGCAAGCAGTTAGCCAGGTGGGTGAAACACCCACCTGGCTATTTTCTTTTAATCTTCAGTTCTCGAAGTCCACCAGTCCCCACACTTAAACCTCGTCATGTTACTTCTGAATTCCTTTTTACAAATTGTGATGAAAATGAAATAAATGAAATAATTATGTGTATGAAATAACAATCCTGTGGAGTAGATGAAGTATCGTTAAAGCAACAAAAACAATTGTTATTTCTATTTTGACTCATCTGATTAATTTATCACTTGAAGAGGGAACTTTTCCAGAAAGACTTAAATTAGCCTGAGTGCTACCCCTTCACAAAGGGAAGTCAAAAAATGAACCGAGTAATTACCGATCCATTTCTATTTTACCTTTTTTTCGAAGATTTATGAGAAAGTAGTCCATGAAAGAATGTATGATTACCTCCAGGAGTAGAATCTTCTGTGCGATACCCAACTTGGCTTTCGCAAAGGACTTTCTACGGATATGCACCAGCTATCTGGAATTCAATCCCCTTGGAAATCCGGAACTCAAATAACCTTACTACCTTCAAGCGAGCAGTGAAGGGTCGTTCCAGAAATACTGTTTAGATTTGAATATCATGCGGTCCTCCTCTTTTCGATCTTTTCTTTTATTTTCTTTTTTTTCTTTTCTTTCTCTTCGTCACTCCCCTTTTTTCTCTTTTTTTTCTTTTTTGATAAATCCAGTTGATTCGTTGTTTCTGTTAGTTGATTGTTTAATTATTCTTTAGTTAAGTTTCTGCCCTAGTCAAGCACTTTTGTGCTTTCCTGGCAGATTATGTACATGTAATTATGTGTTTTTATTTAAATATATATGATTGAATTGAATTGAAGAATTCCTGCGAACAAAACTCTAGCACAGCTTGCATCAAACAATAAGTGCGTAATTGGTAATTTGATGTGTGTGTGTAGACTTGTTCCTGTGTTTGCGTACGTTTGTGTTTTTGTGCTCCTCAATCTCATCCTGCTAAATAACTAAGAAGACTAATCCGCCATTCCATCATAAATTTACTATGAAAAAGTAGCACATAAACAGAATTGATGGAAATAAAACTAATTTATTGGGAAGATAACAAGAGGAAAAGTTTGTGTAAAACGAAAAACTCAATGCATACCCGTACTAATGAACTTATTTTGGAAGAAATATAGCCTCTCAGGCGCATACGGGTTAAAGCACATAAAAAAGAATTTTTATTGAAATAGAAGAAAAGCGATAACAGTAAAAAGTTTGGGATTTCCCAAAAGGAATTTAAAAACCCTTGTCCATCGTATCTGCCCCCATTAAAATACAACAACGAAAACAAACAGTCCGCACATGCAAAAGTAAACTACCCAAAGAAAAAGGATGAATGTTTGAGAGGTTTTTCACTCTCAGAAATCATATACCTCAGGTGGCTAGTACCAAGCATGGCAGAAGTGTGCCAAGCATAGCGGAACTGTGAGAACAGTACTAAGAGTGAATGATCTGTGCCAAGCATGACATAAGTATCCCAAGCATGGCAGATGTCTGCTAAGTCTGATACAAGATCGTGATTTCATAGCAATCTGGGAATGTACATTATACAATTAGGCTAGTGAGTTAAGTAATTGAAAATTAAAGAGCCATTTGAAACAGACGGACAGAAAATAAAATCCTTCAATGATCTAAATGTGAAACGGTCAAACATTACTGTCTATGCATAATTGACTGAAAATGAAGAGAAATAAAAATAAATAATTATACCAAACATAAAAGAAATGGGTACTGCTATATACAAATAATTAAATCCTAAACGATTAAAAATTAAAATGAGTGCTAAAGTTAAACCAAAAAGGACACAAATTACTGCCCATAGGAGTTCGACTAGAGTTCCGTTCTAACCGTAAACCAAAATAAAAAATTGTCGCTAAATAGAATCTGTAAACCTTAATTGTTGATGTTTCCTGTAATTAGTATATTAAACACTAAATAATTATACATTACACATTCAGTTCATTTTCAATATCTTTCCAGTCACCTTGATTTTTATAGTGGTTTTTTTTTGTCAGTATTTTGGAATTAATAAGATGAAAGCTATTTTCCTTGTAATAAGATTAGGGCATTAACGTTATTTTGTGTTAGGGCGAGATGCACAAGATTTCGGAAAGAAACTTAAAGACGCTTTAATTAAATACCAAAAATGAACGAATTGTACAGAAAACGTAATAATTGTAGGAAAAACTATAAAAATCACAAATACTAAGCCCAAGTAACATACAAGAAATTTATAAGAAAAAAACTAAAATTGTTTGTATTAAATGTATTTAATATACTTCAGACCAGATAAGAAACTTCATTATTTTTGGACATTGACGAAGAATGAGACAGAAATTTATGGAGGAAAAAATAATTTTCCTTGCCAATATTTTTTAACACATTTTTTTTTATCAAACACGAAGATTTATCTATTCCAAATCAGACCAAATTATTTCTTCAAAATCACTGTTTTCATGCATTGAGTTCCTGGTAAATTCACTGTTCTCCCCCGATCCCTTCTGTGCGTTTTTTTTTCTTGCTGTTCACTTCAACTCGACTCAACCTTCTTTTTTTTCCTCTTTTTATTTCTTGAGACAAGCTTGAGTCCTTCGGTTGGTGGGCTGTTGTACATTTTACAGACACAGGTTCTCTGATTTCCATATTCCTTGCAACCCTTGAGTCTAAAATTTCAGGAAGTAAGGATTCATTCCAGAAGGCTTCAAGCTTCGGAAATATTTTTTCCCAGTAGTCTTTCGATCGGTGAACTGTAATTATTTCCCAATCCTCAATAGAGTTATAAACTATTAAGTGGCATACCATTTTATCCAGTATCTCGAGTTGGCCTTGTATCTGGGCGAAATACCTGTGATTTTTTTTTAGCTGAAGACCTTCACTGGATAATTCAAGAAAAAATGCTTTAACTAAATTTTTTGACTGGGCCACATCATAAATGGTTTTGAACTCTGGTATATTATGCACCGTTTTTATCTCTATAGGTGTGCCATTAGGGAGCAGCCCATCTACAGATGCAGCAAGATACTGATACTGTGGATGCACACTGAGTCCTATTTGATCTCCCTTTACGACTTTTAAGTTGAATTTGTTTTCATATGCTTCTAGTGCCACTACTTCTAAATCTAAGCCCTTTTTCATTAGGGCAGAGCAGAATCTAGGTCCCAAGTTTCGAATTTGCTTAACAATTGGGGCAGCTCTGGTGCTGTTTTTTCTGGTTGCAATTCTGTGGAAGTAACTACTAGTTATTCTCTTAGATCTTTCTTCAACCCAAGTGTCATTTTTGGATTGGCCCTTGGTACTGTTGAACAAACAGCTTATACTGGCAAAATCCAATTTTAAATTCTCGTCAGTATATTTTTGTATGGCCAAATTCATTTCATCAGAAGTCATGTCTGGCTTATTGCAATTTGGTCCATAGTCACGATTACCAAAGTTATAGTTTCTATTTTTTAACTTAGCAACGTGTTTTCCTCCAAGAGCACTATAATAACTGGTCAAATTACGTTTAGATATTACACGGAGTTTAGCCGTTTTATTACAATATTTTTTTGTTACGCTAGAAGGACTAAGCCCAAAAATATTTTTCCAAGCTAATTGATGCCATTTTGGACCTGAATTATAAGCAAGACTTGCTCCATGAACTCTTGCATGATATGAACCTCGTTTAGACCGGCTTATTTGCTTTCCTCCGATGAATTTAGCAACAACTGACATGTAGCTTTCAGCTAAGTTTGTAGTTGCGTCATTTCGAAGCTGCTCTGCTTTTCGACACACAATATCGACCTCTGTCATAACATCTTCAAACACGTGCAGGGGAAAATTATTCCACCGATCTTCTATTTTACTATTCACGGTCAATTCAGCAATCTTAGGACATCCAGAATCACATTTTGTGTGGTTTCCGAAAACATGGTACGGACCTCTTTTTAACAAGATTTTCAATTCTTCTGCTGTTCCATTATTTTCAGAATTTATTTTTATCGCACCCCTTAAATTTTTTGTCAGTTGCTGGATAATTCCTCGGGGAAGACATTTTGTGTACAAACCTTTTTTATTTTTGCACAAATTATATAGATGGGCTTTATAGTTTTTTGTGACGTGATTTGCACATTCATGTTTCCGTATGTTGGAACCGTAAGAAACACTTTGTTTTAGCTTATAAAAAACACTGGAATCACCGTCACCGATAAACTCTAAAAACTGTAATCCGTGCATCTCCTCACTGGAACGAAAGCCTTCAACTAGAATATCTGTTTCCATGCTCCTTGAATTTCCGTTATAATTCAGAAAGCAGAAATGATCTTTGGGAATTACTTTGGCGTTTGCAGAAGAAAAACATATATAACAGTATTTATTTTTTATGCCAACATATAACAGTTTTTTCGTAAATGCATCCATGATAACTGCAACACATCCTTTGGCCGAATAATCGTGTCCTTTGCTACGCTTATTCCAGCCTCCATCACATATCACTTTTGTCCAGTATGAGTCCTCCTTATACCTATCATCATGAATGGCTGATTTTAAGGCCTCTCGTCCATTTTCTAGCAAAATTTCCGATAAACTATTCATCCAAGCATTACCAAGCTGCCTTTCAATACGGGAATAAACTATTCGTGACATTGGTTTCACTCCAAGCACCCCGAAGAATTCACACAGTGTAGAATACCCTCCTCCACTACCCATGGCTCCCCAAACAGCCTTCGAATTCAAGCAGCCTTTAAGACTTGATTTTTTTTCGGAAAAAGCAACCTGTGTCTGGTCCGTAAAACTTGAAAGATATTCTTTTACGCTTGTTGCTGGACATTCTGGTTCACCTTTAATCCTCTTTTCCCAGTTACACTTATTACACTTAACTTTCAGTTCAGTTTTCAGGCCTTTCTTTTCTAATTGCTTTATAATCAATTTTCCGTGATCGCAACTGATTTTGTGTCTGAATGCTGAAATTACTTCAGCAAGGAAATACCTTAGATTCACAATGCAGTTTCCATCTGGAATTCCAGATAAGTCTATCTCAGTATTCGTATCGGGGCAATCAACACCGTAAGAACCACTACCGTTTCCCAATTTATTTGAATCGTCTATGAGAGGATTTGCTGAAAATTCTTCTGAAATTTTCGATCCATTTGACAAATTATCTTTATCTTGTTCTCCAAGCAGCACCTTTCTAAAAAAAATGAAAAGAACCATAGAAAAACAAAACAGCGACCCGGCTCAATAGTAAACGAAAGTCTAAAAAACGAAATTTTGATACTAATAAATACGTCAAAAGAATCGGATTTTAATTAAATTTAGTCCTACCCATCAAAAGATAAGAGCCTGAGAAAATTTGTCTTATTTTGGAAAAAAGGGGGAAACACGCCCTAAAAGTCATAGAATTGTTTTGCCAGAAGACTGATCAAGGGTGCGTGTTTATTTGTTTTTTGTTTTCTTTTTCCCAGGGGTGATTGTATCGACCCATTGGTCCTAGGGTGTCGCAAGAGGGCTCATTTTAATGAAAATGAAAAGTTCCAGTGCCCTTTTTAAGCGACCAAAAATTGGAGGGCACCTAGGCCCCCTCCCACTTTCATTTTTTTTCTCAAAGTCAACAGATCAAAATTTTGAGATAGCCATTTTCTTAAGCATAGTCAAAAAACATAATAAGATGTCTTTGGGGACGACTTACTCCCCCATAGTTCCCGGGGGAGGGGCTACAAGTTATAAACTTTGATCAGTGTTTACCTTGACCTGATGCCCACTTAATTGGACAATCTGTCTTGGCTTTTTCTACAATTGGCCATGACTTGACTTTTCCCACAACTATTCCTTTTAATTAAAAGTCAACGGTTGAGGGGTTTTGGCTGAGGGGGGGGGGGTAGAGGGGAGGGAGCTACGTTGAAGGATCTTTACTTAGAGGAATTTGTCACGGGGGAAAAGAAATTCAATGAAGGGGCATAGGATTTTCTAGCATTATTAAAAAAAACACTGAAAAAATAATAATGAAGAAGTTTTTCAACTGAAAGTAAGGAGCAGCATTAAAACATAAAACGAACAGAAATTATTACGCATATGAGGGGTTCATCTCCTCCTAAATACCTCGCTCTTTCCGTTAAAGTAATTTCAACTATATATTCTACGGACTTGGTGATTCTAGGGTCATTCTTAAAGAACCGGGAAAAAATTTAAGCTTTAGTGTAAAGAGCGAGGTATTGACGAAAGGGCAAACCCCCTCATATATGTAATACAAATATACAAAGTTCTAGGTGCTTTTATAAGTTACCAAAAATTGGAGGGCAACTAGACCTCCTCCCCCACCCCATTTTCTTCAAAATCGTCAGAACGAAAATATGAGAAAGCCATTTAGACAAAAAAAGATATGCAAATTTCGTTGTGCGGTTAGCCAAATCAAAACATGCATTAATTTAAAAACGTTCAGAAATTACATAAAAAAAACAGTTTTTTTTAACTTCAAGTAAGGAGCGTCATTAAAACTTAAAACGAACAGAAATTATTCCGTATATGAAAGGGGTAGTCCCCTCCTCAACGCCTCGCTCTTTACGCTAAAGTTTCTTATTGTTTTAAAAAGTATAGTTGTGAGAAAGAGTCAAACTTTAGCGTAGAGAGCGGGACATTGAGGGACTACCCCCTTTCATAAACGGAATAATTTTTGTTCGTTTTAATGTCGCTCCTTACATGCAGTTAAAAAAAACTTGTTTTTTTTTATTTAATGGACAAGAGGGAATGAAACTTGTATATGTAATTTTTACTTACCGGTATTTTAAATTCAGCCACCTTTTGTTGATAATTTTCTTCCTCATATCTCAAATGTCTTATTGACTTCAGTTGACAAGTCAACTAATCAGAGACACAATGCCTTGGAGGCGTAATGCCTAAAATTGGATAAGAATCCCGCCTTTTTTTCTATTGGCTGATGAACAACGCTATTAAGCCGGAAACAGGGGTAAAATAAGTAAAAAGTAAGCACATTTTGAAATTGTATTTTTCTGATTTTGCTTTCAAACTATTTATGATAGACATCAGAAATTTTCTGTAATGGTTGTAGATTATAAAATCTACATATGATCCAAAATTCTACCCTCTGGAGCCAACTTCATACCTTCTAGCAAGAAAAATGTTGAAAATTAAAAATAATTTTTTGCACCGTTAAAAATAAAAATATAACAATTCTGCAACCAACATTTTTTTTTAAATACTGGCAGGATGAACTAAAAAAAAAATCTACTGTCATTTCCCATCCACTAAATTTTTATTCACCAAACTAAAATAACTTGATTTCTTTTTTTTGCACAATAGGTAAAGCATATACAGAAAAAGTGAAACCAACATTTTTTTCCTTTTTAACTCGAGAGTCATCAAAAAAAAAATCAGTTCAAAATCACCAAAATCGCAGAAGTTATTCATGATTTTCTATCATAGGAGAAATAGCATTGGACACAAATTAAGACCATTTGCCTTAAGGTTATCCTAAATATAAGGGGAGTTGCATACCACTGGAACCCCTACTTTTTCAGATAAAGTTCATCTTTTGCAAAACCAAGCTTTATTAGATATTGCATAATAAGATTTTTCTTTTTTAAAAGGGGGTCTCAAATACAAAAACATTTTTCAGGTGACATGTCTAACTTTCTTGAAAGACGGATTCACAAGCTCAACAAGCTTGTATATTTTACCTTCAAACGGGAATCTTTTCTGAATTTGTGTAAGGATTGAGGATGAGGAACGCATGTCCATATTGCATACACAATCCAATTAATATTCTTCTCCGTTTTGCAAAAAATGCAATAAAAATCCCTTGGAATGCAAGCATTTTCCCCAAACTTCACCCCCCCCCCATCCAGATTACGGCCGTCTTGAGCTGTTTTTGAGCCCATCCCTATTTCGTCCAACATTTGGGTTGGGTAAACGATTGAATTCATATATGTCTGGAAGAGGGAGAGTTGTTTTTCAAAACAAGGTCGAGGTCAAAGGCCTTGACCGAGTCCGTTGATTTTTGAATTAAATTGGAATGGTTGTGGGCATCAAGTCATGGCTAATTATAGAAAAAACTAAGACAGATAGTCCAATTGACTGAGAAGCAAATTTGGCATTAATCCCCCCCCCTCTTATTAGGATTGTATAAAAAGGAGGTTAGTTCATTTGTTAATAGATATGTCTATATATTATCCGTCCTTGCATCATTGCTAGGGCAGTAGAACTAAGGTAGATAGTGATAGAGCTAATATAGTGATAGAACCTATAGTTTTCCAAGTGTTTGATTAATTTGGCTTGGGTAAACGGCGGAAGTATGCGGGTGCCTCTCTTATTGGACCAATGCACGGTTTGCTATCTTTTAACAAGTCATGCCTGCCTAGAGTCTCAGGCAGGTTGACCAAGAATTTAAAATTGACATAGGATCATTAGATTGCCTGGAATGGGAGGAAAACAAGGAAAGCTTACCTATGGTCTTAGGTAGGTTGAACCAAAAATTTAGAGTTGAAACATGAGACCATCATTTCTGCCCAGAATGAGAGGCAAACAAGCGTCTAAAGTCAAAATTCTGCAATGAACATCAAGCAAGGCAATTGAATTTATAAACTTAGACATTTGCTAGACTAATGAAAAAGTTGATTTAATGTTAGTTGAACATAAAGTTGACTGAAATTGCAATGGGGAATAAGAGTCCAGATATGAAAAATCTCCAGATATGAAAAAACTTTTGTGTCGGTAATTTCGTATTTCTTAATTTTATTTAAGCAAAATGTTTTACTATACATTGTGTTTTCAGTAGAGTGCAAATGAGGTTTATGGAACATAGGGACATTTTTTTTTTGTGTGTTTCATTTATTCATGAAATTGTTTAAGCTCTTACCATGCTGTAATTTCTATTTTACTATTACTGCTAGTCCTAGCAATCTTTACTTTTATAGTGCAAATTATATTCTGACATTTAGAAGGTATGGGGGTGTCAGCCCTACTCAGCTTAGGTTTTGCTCATTTTTTGTCTGACTTAGTTATTTGTTATATTTTCTGTTTATATTATGTTTCATTTATTTACTGAGGGTGATTTATGGAAGTTTTACTCTTGGAGAATTGTTTTACTTTATTTCTACACATTTTTGATTTAATGTATCTCTTTACTTTTCTTTGAAAAACTTCTTTTGTCCAACAAGTTTTTTTTTAAATGAGTTTCTGTTCGTTTTTTATTGACATAGTCTTTTCCATTGGTAAAAACAAAGTTTTTTTTAATCGTTTGTTCTTTTTTATAAGAATTAATATTTTTGCCTACTATTATGTGTTGGAATTATTTTTTCTACAATTTTCGACAATCTATGCCCATTTAAAAATCTGGATATGCACAGTATCCTTTGATTTAGTTTTATATCTGCTCAAGTTCTCCTGAAAAATAAAAGTTAATACCCTTCCTAAAACATTATATGTATGCTATTTTGACAACCCAGATGCACTTACACTCTTTTGATTAAGTTTAATTAAGTTTAATAGCCCCATCAACAGTCTCTGAAAGTTCCACATTAATATCATTAGCCTTAGCAATATTAGTAGTATGTATTCCCACACACCTCTTATCCTGCCCTGAAAGTTTCAGTCTTATACTACAAGTATTTCTGGTTCCATTCAACATACCCCTCAATATTTTCTGAAAATTTCTTCTTAGTACCTGTAAAATTAGTAGTAGTAGCAGTCGTAGCATGCATATAGTTCCTTTTGGATGGTTCACCATCCCTTCAATACGTACTGAAAATTTCAAATTGATGCTCTAAGCTGCTCCCAAGATATTGCTTCTATGTCCTTTTGAAAATTTGCAAGCATATGCTTTGTTTTGATTTTGTTGAAATTCTGTCTAAACATTCCCTGAAATTTTCACTTTAATATAATTAGCCTTTCTAGATGCAGTAATCATAGAAGTAGTTGGAGTAGAAGAAGAATACTCGAAGTGCGTTTTGATTAGTTCAAAATCTGCCTCAACATATCCTGAAAGTTTCAACTTAATAATCTAAACTGCTCGTTAGATATTGCTTACACTGTTTTGACAGTCTCCATGCCCGTAGTGTGTTTTGATTTAGTCCAACATCCTCCTAAAAAATTCTTGAAAGCTTCATCTTCATACTCTTAGCTTCTGTAGTGGCAATAGTTTTAGTAGAAGTAGCATTAGTAACAATATACACATAGAACCTTTTTGTGTTTATCAACATCCCCCTCAACACACGCAGAAAGATCAAACTTATATACATAACAGTTCCGGGGCATTCCTGATTTGTCCTTGTGACAAACTGTATGCACATGGTGTGTTTTAGTTCAACACTGTCTCAATATTCCCTGATGTTTTCCGCATAATATCCCTGGCTTTGTAGCAATATTAGAAGTAGTAGTAATAGTATGCAAATATTGCCTTTTGGTTAGTTCAACATCCCTTACAATAAACCATGTAGGTTTCAACATTATACTCCAGGCCGTTCCTAAGATATTGCTGATACGCCTTTTTTACAACCTACATGCACCCAGTGTGTTTTGATTTAGTTCAACTTCCCCCTCAATATTCCCTGAAATTTTCACCTTCATACCCTTAGCTGTAGCAGTAGTCACAATGGCAGGAGTAAGAGTAGGCTGTTACTAGCAATAGTAAAAGTAAGATTACCAGTAGTACTAACAGTAGTAGCTGCAGTAATAATAGTAGCAGTAGTATGCACAGATTGTCCTTTGATTAGTTGAATGTCCCCCTCATCAAGCCCTGGAAGTTTCAACTTTTAACTTACTATAAGCTTGCTACAATAATACAACTTGATATATATAATTTGCTATGATATTGCTGATATGCTATTTTGATTGCCTGAATGCCCATTGTGAATTTTAATTTAGGGCAATGTCTCCTTCTCCTCCTGCAATATTTTCTAAAATTTTCACCTTAAAACTCTTTATTGGCAATTTAATTAGTAGTTGGAGTAGCAGTAGTATTAGTAGTAACATGCACATATTGCTTTTTGGTCAAGTAATCTTCCCCCTGAGCATTTCCTGAAAGTTCCAAATTAATATGTTAAGCTGTTCCTGAAACAAGCCCTTTAGACAACCTGCACGCACATAATGTGTTCTGATTTAGTTCAGCTTTTCCCTCAATATTTTTTTTAAATATTCACCATCTTACCCAAAGCCTTAGTAGTATTATTATCATATTAGTACCAGTAGTAGTAGTAGCATTGTATTAGGAGTAGTAGTAACAGTTGTAGAAGTAGCATTAGTAGCTGGAATAGTAATGGCAAGCCATTTCAAAGATATTGCTGATATGCCGTTTTGACAGCATGTATGCACATAGTATGTTTTGATATAATTGAACTTTTCCCTCACCCTTTCCCCAAGTTTTCATCTCAATATTCTCAACCTTAGTAGTAGTCGCTACAGAAGTAGTAGTTGTATTAGCAATACTAATAGTGGTAGTAGTAATTGTAGCAGTAGTAGTAGAACTACTGTGCAAATATTACTTTTTTGGTCAATTTATCATCCTTCTCTTCATTCCCTGAAAGTTACAATCTAATACTCTTAGTATTTCCTGAATTATGTCCTTTTAACATCCTGCATGCACATGTAACGTATAACATGTTTGAAAGTTGAACCCTTGGCTTTTTTGAACACAAAAGGTCAAACATGCCCCCTTTCCCAACACTTAACAATGGATGAATTGCATAACTTACACACTTACACCTCTTGCCCCAAGGGTTGTGGAGAGTTGACATCCCAAGTGGCATATTTGTTGGACCTTTCAATTAAGCTAAACAAAATACCAAACTGCATTCACAAATTCTTGTGATTCTTGTCAACCTCCCTTTTAATTTTCCCTGAAATTTTTACCTTCATATCCTTAGCTTTAGTTGTAGTAGTAGCTGTAGGATTAATAGTTGTGATAACACTACTAGCCCTAGTGGTAGTAGCAAGCATGCCTGTATTGTCAGTTGAACATACCCCTCATCAAGCCCTGGAAGTTTCAATAAGCGATTGCTATGAATTTGCCAATATACCCTTTTGATAACCTACATATCCATAGGCTGTGTTAATTTAGTTCAACTTTACCCTTAATATTTCCTAAACTTTTTATTTTAATACTCTTAGCCTTAATAGTAGTTGCAATAGAAACAGTGGTCGATGTAGTAGTAGAGTGGTAGCAGTATTACTTATAGCATGCACATATTGTCTTTTGATCAATTGATCTCCCCCGTCTGAAAGCTCCATCTTAATATCTTAAGCCAGTGGTTCTCAAATTTATTTAGACACTGTACCCCTTTTTACCAATAAAACATTTTAGGTATCCCATCTCAGTTACCGGTACTTAGTAAACTATAGTTAATATATAAATTAAATTGCCGGCCCTAGAGTTAAAGGGCTGTTTAATTTTTTTGTTGGCCGGCCGTGTACCCCTTAACAATTTTTGCGCATCGCTAAGGGATATACGTACCAAAGTTTGAGAGCCACTGCCTTAAGCTAGGCCTACTCCTGAGATATGCCCTTGTTACAATCTGTATATACATACATGTTTCGGTTTAGTTCAAGTTTCACTTCAATATTCACTTAAATTTTACCCTTTCCTACCGATAGCCTTATTAGTACTAGTATCTTAGAAGTAGGCCTATTAGTAGGAGTAGTAGCAGTGGTAGTAGTTGTTGTAACAGTGTTTTATTAATATTCACTAATGACTGTAGTTTCAGTACCCATATTGATTTACCCGTCACAAGGCTAATGCAAGCCTTCAGATACTTACCAAAATGAGGCAATTTGGGTGTGATACTGAAAGTCTTCTCCATGCCTACATGTGCTATGTTCCTCCGTTACTCGAGTACGCGTGCCCAGTGTGGGGTCCATCTGCTATCCGCACAGCGTACCTATTGCGTGACTTAGAGTCAGTCCAGAAAACAGCAACAAGAATTACAATCCGAAACCGCGACATACCCTATGATCAAGCCCTCGCCAAATTAAATTTATCTCCGCTTAAAGTCCTGCTTGAACACCTTATTCAGCAATTTGGAAAATCCGTCACAGCCAATAAGAGCCACCGATCACTACTACCTGAGCCAGCCCCACCCAATAGTCAAACTTGGTTACAAAATAAACATCTACCCCCTAAAGTGAAAACTAATCGTTACGTCAACTCATTTGTGCCTTTCTTCACATCCATTTTTAATGCTGAGTTGTAGTGTGTTATTTTTGTTTAAATGTATGATTTTGTAAAAAAAAAACTGAATTTACTACGATAGTTTTTAAATATACCGATCTCTTTTTTTTTCTCTCTCTCTTTCTCCCATCTCTCTCTCTCTCTCTCTCTCTCTCTCTCTATTGGCAGTAGTAACAGTGATATTAATAGCAGTAGTAGTATGCACGTATTGCCTTTTGGTCAGTCGAACACTCCCTCTTGATGCCCTGGAAGTTTCAGCTTGATATGGTAATCAGTTCCTAAGGTATTACTGATACTCCCTTTTGATAATCTGTATGCCCATAATATGTTTGGATTTAGTTCAACTTTCCTCTAAATATCTTTTGATAATCTGTATGCCCATAACGTGTTTTGATTTAGTTCAACTTCCTCTAAATATTTTAGCGGATTTAGCAATAGTAGTAGCAATATTAGTACGAACGTGTAAACATTGTATTTTTGGTCGGTTGCTCATCCCCTTCATCATTCCCTAAAATCTCCAAGCTAATGCTCTCATTCATTCCTTAGTTTCACCCTTTTGACAACTAGTATGAACGTAACGTTTTTGATTTAATTCAATACCCCTCAACGTTCGTTCAAAGCTTCACACATATACCCTTGGTCCTTTTGAACACTAAAGGTAAGATATGCCCTCTTTCCCAATAGCCAATTCTGTATGTAAACAATGGACGAATTGTATAACTTACAGCCCTGACCCTGAGGGCTGCCGGGGGTTGACATCCCCAGAGACATAGTTATTGAACCTCTCAGCTATGCTGAACAAAATGACTATCTGAAAATTTTGACGGGGTGTGTTTGGGGAATTAATAGGTGTGGGTGGAGGGCTGGTTGCCCTCGAACCACTTTTGAATTTTTAAAATGAGCACTATAACTTTTAATTTCCAATCGAATGAGCTCCTTCCGATGTTTCTGTGACTACTCTTTCTATTCTATAATATGAAAAAAACTTCGTTTTCTTAAAGAGTTAAAGAGGCTGCGTCCCAAAGTCGAACCTTAAAACGTACAGGAATTAGAAGAGGCAGTTGGGGGGCTGCCGCCCCCCAAACCCCCAGCTTTTAAAGACTCTTTTGGACAGGTTTTTTTTTGTGGGGGGACTTCATTGTTACTAATTACTAGTTTCGGCGCAATGGTTCTCCTGTCCTCTTGTGTTTAACATTTTTCGAAGTTATTCCATTATTCATTCATTTCAATTTTTTGTTAATTAAAAGAGGGCCTTTCCGAAGCCAAGAGCGGGGGGTTAGCAAAAAAACAAAAAACCTGTACAAAAGAGTCTTTAAAAGCTGGGGGTTTGGGGGGCGGCAGCCCCCCAACTGCCTCTTCTAATTCCTGTACGTTTTAAGGTTCGACTTTGGGACGCAGCCTCTTTAACTCTTTAAGAAAACGAAGTTTTTTTCATATTATTTCTGTACGTTTTTCTACAATCCATGGTGGATGTAATTTAATAATTCCTGTACTCCTCCTACAGGAGTACTCCTCGTACAGGAATTAGGAGAGGACCCCCCCCCCCTCCCCCCGCTTTTAAATCATTGTATAAAATAGAAAAAAAAATAGATAGAATGACCGAAATGTTTCTTTTGCTCATAAGAAGCTAATATTCTGTTATCTCTCAAATGATAAGCTGTCCAGGTGTTATCAAAATTTTTTTGATGTTGTGAAAAAAAACCGCCCGTAAGGGACTTGAACCCTTGACCCGAGGATTAAAAGTCTCACGCTCTACCAACTGAGCTAATAACTTGCATGTGTGTAAATATAACTTCTTAATAGCTTTTAAAAATTTCAAATTAACATGGGCTCTTATGGAGAGAAATCCGTTAATTAAATAGCTAATGGGTGGTTTCTGGAAAACAGGGAAGAAGTTATCGGATCAAGCTGAAATTTCGCGGATAAGCTCCTGGGCCGTAGGGGACCTTAACTTGTGAATTTCAGCCCGATCGGACAACGTTAAAAGGGGTGGGGGGGGGGGGTTGGAGGGTCGAAACTTTCGGGGGGTTAAGATTTTCCTACGAAACTTCCATGGGCACTTACTCGGAGAATTCCGCATTGAATGAGTCTTCGTACACCCAGATCCGATGTCGGATGTGACCTGTAGGCGTCTAGGAAAAAAAAGTAAATGAATTTTAAGTGGCTATGCGTGGTTTCTGGAAAACAGGGAAGGAGTTATCGGATCAAGCTGAAATTTCGCGGATAAGCTCCTGGGCCCTAGGGGACCTTAACTTGTGAATTTCAGCCCGATCGGACAACGTTAAAGGGGGCTTGGGTTGACAGGTCGAAACTTTCGGCCAGATTTTCCCCATGAAGAAAAAGTTGGAGGGGGATGAAATTTTGCAGGTTTCTTAGTTGGAGCTCGGGCTACGAAATGCATCCCTCCCCATCCGTCTGCGACCACTGGAACCGAAGATCGCTTAACATTGTCGTGTGTCGCCTCTTTATAGAGGCACGAGTGTGCCTCCTTGATAGAGTGCATTGGTGAGAAAAAAAAATGTATTATACCAATATTGCCAATGAATACTGCCAATGAAACCCTCCGCCGCCTTCTTAAAAAAGAGGAAAAGAAATTGAAAATACCTGAAAAAGACAAAAAAAAACTATTCCTTTTATGCTAGGCTTTTTTTTGGAAAATCGTACTTCTACTACTAATAACTCACCGCTCCTCCTCCAACTCAATGTATTCAAGACCTCCTTCTTTATACCCTCTCAGGAAGTTTCCATTTCTTTAAATCTTTATTTATGACATCCTCCCACCCCAGACGAGGACGACCTGCTTTCCGTTTAGCCCCAAACGGATGGCCAAAAAGGACGATCACGGCAATATGTCATCCTTCCTCCGTAGAACGTGGCCTAGCCATCCCAACCTTTCTTTCGTTATAGCCCTAGAAAGCGGGATTGAAGCAGATTTTTCCTACAACCTATTGTTTGAAATACGGTCAGCCAGCTGGGTACCCAGAATAATCCGTAGGCGAAGTGGCATTGCTATACCTATTAGACCAACATTTTCATATATATTGCTTTTTTATAAATGCTCGGTGGGAGAAGGCTAGGAGCAGTGATCCTTTTCGCGTAAGGTTGTGTTGGAATTTTGATAGGAGGTAGACTGTGCTTAGGGGATACCAATGTGTAAGAACACAAAGAAAATAAGGGGGGTGGAGAAGGTGCGCTAAATATGAAAAATGGAAATGTGGTGTCATTTTATAACAAGTATCTAAGGGCCAAAGATCCAATTTTGAGATAGCCGGAAATTATGCCTTTGAGGATGACCCCCCCCATCCCACAGGGCATGGTATGTAGGTTATGCTCTAGGGGCATATAAGATATATATAAAAATGTTGATCGTATAAATTTCAGAAGGGGATCATTGGATTGGTAATCAGAAGTTCCTGTGCCCTCTGTTAGATTCAGAGTGACTGGAGGGTGGATACCCCCACCCCCACTCGTACATGTCATGTTATTCCAAAACGCATCTGATAGAAACTTTGAGATGAAGATTGTTTATTAGTCAAATGTGATTGGTGGGCAACAAGCCACCTCCCCACGACCATCAATTCCCGAAACACATCTAATCAAAATTCTAACATAGCCATTTTGTTCAGAGTTGCTGAAAGTTCTAGAAATTATGTCTTTGACAACCCCCATGCCTTCTCAAGACCAGAACAATTTGCACTTTACTGAAAACACAATACATTTAAAATGTTTTCACTTTGTTTTTACTTGTTTAAAATGTTTTTACTAGATATATGAAAGGGAAGTCCTCCCCCTTGCACTCGAATTACAGCGCGAGTGTCTGGTTCCCTTTTTAGGAGTAAGAATAGATTGGAGGGCAAGCAGCCCTTTTCTCAAGCCCATTCATTTTCTAAACACATCCTGTCAAAATTTTGAGACAGCCTTTCTGTTCAGCAAAGTAGAATGGTCCAGCAACTTTGTCTTTAGGGATATTAGGCGTGTCATCTCTTCATAATCATGCAATTAGCTTATTATGCTTTAAGTCCACATGTTAATTTAATATAAATTAAAAGACATTGTGCTTATGGTTGCCAATAAGACACTTAAGCAATATATCGAGAACGACTGGGGATATTAAGTTAAAACCTTTGGAGATGCTGCTATTACTACTTATGCTCTTACAGTTTAAATAAATAAAGAGTGTAATTTTATTCAGGTTGTCAAAGAGCATAGATAGAATCTTTTGGGAATGATATTACGTTTTATCTTTTAGGTCATTTTCAGAAGCTATAAAATTAACTTAAAAATTATACTGTTTGTGTCAGGATTAAAAATTGTTGAAAAAGTTCCCCATGCCTTCTCAAGACCAGAACACAATTTGTGCTTTGCTGAAAACAAAATACGTTTGAAATGTTTTCGCCTTTCTTACTATATATGTTAATTAAACCGGCAATCCATGGCCATTTTTTTTTTCAGTAAAGTTCAAATTGTGTTATGGTCTTGAGAAGGCATAGGGGTTATCAGCCCTACTCATGTTAATGAGTTTTGTGTTTGCTCGTTTTGAGTTTCATTTATTTATTGATACTGATTTGTGGTAGTTTTACGCTTGGAAGATTATTTGACTTGATTTTTGCTCCTTCTTTGCTTACTGAAGTTCTTTACTTATCTTTTGGAAAAAGTTTTTTAAATTAACCACATTTACAAAGAAACAAGATGTTAGCCTGATGTATGACCTTAAGCTGCATTTGCGTAGGCCTATTCTAAGGTTTATTTCATCGTCCTCGCCTCTATGGTAGACAGACTATAAAAGTAGTGTCTAATGTCTCTCCCCCGTTTCCTTATCAGCTGACATGTAAGGTCAGCTGACCTTATGTAGCTGACACTTAAAGATAGAAACAGTTTTCTTTTAATTTGAATTCGTTGCTTTCTTTAAAAAGTAATGTTTTGTCTTTTTTTAGATTCTAGTCCTCCTCAAGAGAGTGCATTTGTTACTTTCTTGAAGAAGCTACCTGAGGTAAGTTTTTACTAGTTCCTCCCGTAGCTACACAAATCTGACATTAGGCCAAATTCCCATGAAAAAATAGGCTAATAGGAAGTGGAGTCAATTATGCATTTTGTTCCTATTTAAATCCCCCCCCCCCGCCTCAAAAAGAAAATAAAAGGCTATGATATCTCCCGTCTGCTGCCGTTAAGGTAGGAAATGAGGTTAGCAACTGGTTTTGTATTAAATCAGGAGTTAAGCAGGGTTGTGTTCTATCCCCCTTTATATGGATCATTTTGATGGACTTCGTCTTAAGGAGCACAGGAAAGGCAATTGGAGACCATGGAATCAAATGGGGAGGAAGAACGCTCCTGGACTTAGATTATGCTGATGATTTAAGCATATTAGATGAAAGTGTGAGCAAAATGAATGAATTTTTAGAGGTTTTACGAGTTCAGGGTGCTAAAATAGGCTTGAAAATTAATGTTAAGAAGACTAAGTCACTAAGGCTAGGAATAAGTGAAGATGAACAGGTGACATTAGGTAACGAAAAGATTGATCAGGTTGGGAGCTTCACTTACCTTGGTAGTATTATTAGTAAAGATGGTGGGAGCAGTGAAGATGTTAAAAGTAGAATAGCTAAGGCCCAGGGTGTTTTTTTCACAGTTAAAAAAAAGTTTGGAAGAATAGAAAAATAAGTCTACAAACCAAGATTAGAATATTAGAAGCTACAGTGATGACAGTGGTCAAATATGGCTTTGAAGAATGGGCACTCCGAAAAGCAGAGGAAAATTTACTAGATGTTTTCCAGAGAAATTGCCTACGGATCGTTCTGGGTACCCGGCTGACTGACCATATTTCAAACAGTAGGTCGTACGAAAAGTGTGGTTCAATCCCGCTTTCTGGGGCTATAATGAAAGAAAGGTTGAGATGGCTAGGCCACGTTCTACGGATGAAGGATGACAGATTACCGAAGATTGTCCTTGTTGGCCAACCGTCTGGGGCTACACGGAAAGCAGGTCGTCCTTGTCTGGGTTGGGAGGATGTCATAAATAAAGATTTAAAGGAAATGGGAACTTCCTGGGAGGGTGTAAAGAGGGAGGCTTTAAATAGATTAGGTTGGAGGAGGAGCGTGCGTAGCTGTGTTGGCCTCAGGCGGCTTGGTGCTGCAGTGAGTTATTAGTAGTAGTAGTTAGTAGTAAGGGGTCGACCATTGTGTATTCCTAGGAGCATATTTTGTCAGTCGCTGTTCTGATCAGTTGTTCTTGGTATTCATCTCCCAGCATCTCTACATGCTGAGAAGGGACTTATTGCAACAGTCCCAATATACTTTCCACTAGTGAACTGCTTTGTCATTGTCAGGAAAGTCTAATGTCAAAAACTGCCCGGTCTCAAAGTGGCAGTTGAAGCCCAACAGGGAAATACTTAGGTTTGTCTATTTTCAGTTGTTACTTGAGATAAAGCTGAATAAGATTAAGATTTTGTTCTTCTTACTAGAGCAGTCTCTCGTGCTACCCGATAGCATAAAACAGTTTCTGGTCATTATTGACTGTGCTGAAATTTCGGATGCCTCACAATGTGCTGAGCGTACAACAGCGCAAACGCAGAAAGTTTGTGTTGGCTCCAATATTCCAAAACGATCGCTAAATTTCGATTCGATAGTCGCTAGTTATCCTTGAAGTTTCTCCATCAATTTACACACATCAAAGGCAAGAACAATAGGGAATTCTTTTCGCAAGACAGTGGAAATCTAATTTGAATTAATATTTTGGCCCTAAATATATAAAATAAAAAAGACTTACAACAACATTCAACCAATAAAACTGAAATGAACTAAATTAGGTGATTCGAGAAGCAATTGAAATCAGACTTAAGATTAATAATAATATTTTCTTAAATAGGGACTTGGAGGAATATTCACTAAATGCTCTGTAAACTAATTTAGTTAAAAATGATCTTCCAGAGAAACACTAGACATTAACACAGAACCAGTTAAAAAAAGACCTTTGAGGTTAGCTGCGAAAAAGGGAAGATTAGCACTAAAAACATGTTTCTAATTATTCTTCTTTCATTTCAATGAATTGCCTTGTTTCACCTCACTTTATTTATCAGTCCTGGTTGAACCTCGCTGAACTAAGGATACTAGGGCTGTTTTATAAACTTTTTATTTTAGTTTTATTGGTTCTATGCTGTTGTAAGTCTTTTTTCTTTTATATGTTCACATTTTGCTGAGGATGGCCTTGGAGGATTGCCTTTGAATATTCATTCAAATTAGAATTCCACTGTCTTACGAAAAAAATTCCCTATTGTTCTTCTTGTTTTTGATGTTTGTGATGGAAAGGCAGTGTGGTCTTCGTTGCTTTTGGCATCAAATTAGGGACAATTGTAGTGAGCCAAGATCTGGTCATGTCAATGATATTCGCTATCTACCTAATCCTATTTTTTTCTAAGCCACTAGCACAGCATGAAAGAATAGTAATTGATCCAAATAGTGAAGACCTACGAGAAAATCTGCGTAATCTGGATACTGATGTCAATTTTGGGCGTGGGCTATCTGTGCTCCACAGATTTTGAAAAATACCTTTCTTAGCGATATTTCCATTGAAAAATACCTTTGTTTAGCATTTCCTCCAAAAGATACTGTACCTGGTATTTCCTGAGATGATGCGTACATACTTCTGATGTCAAAAAGGATAAGAAGGTCTGTAGTTTTGTTCGTTTTAGATTATAATTATATCCACGGTATTATGTAATCTACGTGTGTTACTACCAATTGATTGAAAAACTGCTTGTTTTACAACCGACAATCACTCTGGCTGGAAGGTTGGTCACAGCCATGAACATGTCCATTTAGTGATTGGGAATACTATTGTTGAAAGAGAAGGAATTGATGGTTTGTTGATTTGATTTGTGCATATTGTTATTGCGTTTTGACTCTGATATCCACCAACAGCTTTTAGATCCTGCGAAAATTTGAAGTCTCGAAAGCTATTTCGAAGTGCGACTGACACTGCAACACATTCTCTGACCGATTTTGTATCACGTAAAGCTTCGATTGAAGTGTGTAAGGGTATCGACCAAGGAGGTATATGTTGAACCCCCCTTTGTGATCATAGTACTCTAAAAGCGCAGGAGCAAATTACAATGAATTAAATAATAAGAGATTTTTGTTTACTTTATTATTCTGATGGTACTTTAAACCTTAGTTGAATTTTTTCAAATACTGAGGAATGACTTTATTTCTTATTTGTGAATACGGAAAAATAGTCTGGTCTCTCAGCGCATCTAAGAGCGAGATTCGTACGTATGGACAGTCTCAAACTACAATTCAATGAATGCAACTATGAGGTCGAACTGCAATCACTAGGTACCTTTCCCTACTTTTGTGTTCCGTATGGTATCTTGTTGCTTGCTGTGGGGACGCACTAACAAATCTCTTATGCTCCCTTCAGTCAAATCAGAATGAAGGAGTTAAAGCAACATTTTGTCTTCCTGCTTTGCCCTTCGGCTGACATTGGCCTATATGACACTCAGACACTGGCCTATATGTCGAATATATAGGTGGGAAACCTTAGCTTACTCAGCATCACAGGGGATTCTAGCACGATGCATCCAGTATCTTTTTACCCTGTCCTCAATACGTAATGTGCTCCCTAGTATTTGGGATTCTTGGTGAATAGTTGTGAAAAACTTTTCGATTTATTGTCTGTTGCAACAGGCGTATGCTAGCCAGAGTCTGTGATCAGTAATTTTCTCACATATGTCCTTTTTTGTGAATATTTTTATGCGGAAAACAAAACAGTTTGCGATCTTTGTATTTCAGATATGAGAAGTTCCTCTTGTGCTATAGATATGATATGAGAAGTTCCTATAGGCTATAGGTGTTCGGTTGAGTTGTTCCTTATTGTAAAATTTGTTTGCCTTATTCAGGTAGTGGGGGGGGTCTGGTTCTTGAGAAATCCTCCTCACACCCACTGCCAGGATGTGGCCATTGATTATTCCAACAACTCCCCCTCCCCCGATAATTCGTAGATATAGCCTGTGATTTTTTTTTCAAACATGAAACGTAATTAATTAGGAATTATTCTAACCCCATCTATCTTATCTTTTTGTCTAAAAAAGAAAAAAAAATCGTGAATGATGCTATTGAGAAATTGGAAAGTAAACATCTATCGGTGCTCCAGACCTTACCAATTGATAAAATAAGGTTGACTGACAGAAATGCTGAATGTAACTTAAAAGTTCAGTGTATATTTACTCGCTTTGTGTTACTATTGAATGGTTGTATTGTTTTCTTGGTCTCTTAATTGTAATCAACAACTTCGAAAACCTTTAATCAAAATCCGAAATCTATGCAAATCACGCTGCAGTAGGCGCATGCTAGCCAGAGTCTAAGGTCATCAGTTTTTCCACATGTCTTTAATCTTTCCTTTTTTAGGAACATCTTTACGCGGACTAACAAAAACAGGATACGATCTTTGTATTTCAAATATGAGAAGTTCTTCTAGGAATTTCTCTTGTGATGCAAAGATATGCGACTGGTTGCCTCTTTAAAGTCTGGCAGAACCATTGACTGCATCTGGGAGTCGCCATGAAATATTCTTGAAACGTTAGATTAACTTAATTTTTTGAGGCAATGGTCAAGTCTCAGTTCTTCTTTTATTTATGTTGACTTGTTCCTGCTGCGTCTTCCTCTTTTTTATAATTATCTTATTGTAACCCCTCTCTTGCATTTATGAGTGTTCAATGGCTTTATTGACGAAACAAAAATCAATCAATCACACATAGCTAAACATCTCAATCCATACATGGTTCCTGAGAACCACAATATAAATAGTAATCATAATACACAGAGTAGTCACCGCTCCTACTCTCAGACACAATCTTACCTCCCATCAATCAAAATAAATAGCCAATTACTTTTCTGCTCCTTGCCCCAGGGGAAACTACCCTATCATATATTAAAATAAAAAAGCTATTCTTTTGTAAAGCTAATAAATAATTTTTCTGTTGTTGAAATAACGCAAGGGTTACTCATAACCTTTTTTAGGTCAGGCTCGTTATCATTGCACACGTTATTAGGAGCAGACTCTGATCGCACAGTCGGGTGCGGTGGGTATGTGAAGGTTTGCTGATGATCACGTAGGCTGATAAGACCGGTTAATAACAAGACTATGTTTTTGTTCTGTGTTGTTGCCGAAATAATCCACTGAACTTTCTCTGAGATTAACTCATAATCTGCAAATGCCAGAAAATTTTAGATTTTCTTGCTAAAATTTTGCAAAGAAATTCGTATCTAATCTAATGAAAGGTTTTTATTTACCACTCTTTAAAAACTTGTAGAAAAATCTAGAATACTTTAGATTTTATTATATTACACTTGTTTCCCTTTTTAGCAGCCCTCTCCCCTCCCTATTCTCTCAGCAAGAGTAAGCTGACATTCGTACCATTAGCTACTATACTTATTGGGTATAATTATACCAGAGAAGCAGGTATATACCCAGGGGATATATTTGTTGGTCTTTTTCTAAAATTTTAATGCCTTAATATGCCACCTATCAGTGGCTAGAATCTCCCAGGGGGAGGTGACATTTAGGATCGACCCCTTTTTCCCTCTCCAGATTATATTCTAGTATTATTATTCGTTCTTCTTGCAGAAACAATCAACGACTGTTCGACTATTCGATCGTGGGGAGTTTTTCAGTCTATATGGACAAGACGCCATCTTCGCTTCTAAAGAGCTGTTCAAAACGTCTGGTGCTGTAAGATACATTGGGGAAGAAAAAGTTGAATGTCTATCCATTGGCAAAAATAATGTTAGAAACTTTTTGCGAGAGCTTCTAATTTTAAAGCAGTATTGTGTTGAGCTGTATCAGAGTTCTGGGAGTAGATCTTCTGGAGAATGGACTGTTATTGCAAGAGTAAGTGAAGATAAATTGCTATACTGTCTCTCCTGAAATCTTGAATTCTTGTTGGTCTTTTTCTAAATCTTTGTTGCCTTAATATGCCACCTATCAGAGGCTAGAATCGTTATTTTGACTTGAAATAAAGGTGTTTTGACTTTGAGCCTTCTAAAATCTAAATAGCATATATTTATAATAATATTATAAAGTGCAAAAATAAAAGATCAAAGTAAATTGTAAAGTGTGACAATTAAAGGTTGTTTAAGTTTAGAGGAAACCATGAGAATAGAGTCGATATAATCCTCTTGAAAAAAATTTAAAATTAATTTTATTTTCCACCATTTCTATCAACAAATGTCCCGAGTTTTTTGCTGCCAGTTTGATGGGGATTCCACCTCCTTGTTGACCGTTTTATTTGGCTCGAAGTAGATGTCATTGAGCTATCTACCAGCACTCCAAAAAAACTGAAAAAACGAGAATTTCTGGTGGTAGATAGCATACCTGCAAGAGTGTCTTGAAAAGGAAGAAGACTGGATACTGCTACATTACTTTGTTTTACGTATAATATGTCTGATGTATTAGTTTTTCAAGTTTTTGTCACTATTTTTGAAATATATAATAGTGATAATAATAATTCTTATATGTACTTCAATAATAAATATTATATGCTTCAAACATCAACAGTAAGATGATTCCATAAGTCAACTACACCTTAAAGGAAAGCTGCACTCTCTTATGGTGATTAAGGAAAGCTGCATCTTCTTAAGAGCCGCATATTTTTGTTTTTTATGCTAAAAATATTTCTTATTTTCTTCTTAATATTTCGTCTTAAGGAAAGCTGCACCTTCTTAAGAGATATATATTTTTGGTTTTTAAAGCTAAACATATTTCTTATTTTCTTCTTAATGTTTCTTCTTAAGGGAAGCGTCACCTTCTTAAAGGCCGTATATTTTTGGTTTTTAAAGCTAAAAATATTTCATATTTTCTTCTTAATATTTCTTCTTAAGGGAAGCTGCGCCTTCTTAAGGGACATATATTTTTGGTTTTTTAAGTTAAAAATATTTGTTGTTTTCTTCTGAATATTTTTTCCCAAGGAAAGCTACACCTTATTAAGCAACTTATATTTTGGTTTTTTAAGCCAAATAAATTTCTTATTTTCTTCTTAATATTTCTTCTTAAGGGAAGCTGCACCTTCTTAAGGCCGTATATTTTTGGTTTTAAAGCTTAAAAATGTTTCTTATTTTCTTCTGAATATTTTTTCTTAAGGGAAGCTGTGCCTTCTTAAAGGAAAGCTGCACCGTCTTAAAGGTCGTATATTTTTGGTTTTTAAAGCTAAAAATATTTCTTATTTTCTTCTTAATATTTCTTCTTAAGGGAAGCTGCGCCTTCTTAAGGGACATATATTTTTGGTTTTTTAAGTTAAAAATATTTGTTGTTTTCGTCTGAATATTTTTTCCCATGGAAAGCTACACCTTATTAAGCAACTTATATTTTGGTTTTTTAAGCCAAATATATTTCTTATTTTCTTCTTAATATTTCTTTTTAAGAGAAGCTGCACCTTCTTAAAGGCCGTATATTTTTGGTTTTTATAGCTAAAAATATTTCTTATTTTCTTCTTAAATTTCTTCTTAAGGGAAGCTGCGCCTTCTTAAGGGACATATATTTTTGGTTTTTTAAGCTAAAAATATTTGTTGTTTTCTTCTTAATATTTTTTCCCAAGGAAAGCTACACCTTATTAAGCAATTTATATTTTGGTTTTTTAAGCCAAATATATTTCTTATTTTCTTCTTAATATTTCTTTTTAAGGGAAGCTGTGCCTTCTTAAAGGCCGTATATTTTTGGTTTTTAAAGCTAAAAATATTTCTTATTTTCTTCTTAATATTTCTTCTTAAGGGAAGCTGTGCCTTCTTAAGGGACATATATTTTTGGTTTTTTAAGCTAAAAATATTTGTTGTTTTCTTCTTAATATTTTTTTCCCAAGGAAAGCTGCACCTTATTAAGCACCTTATATTTTTTTTTTTAAGCCAAAAATGTTTCTTATTTTCTTCTTAATATTTCTTCTTAAGGGAAGCTGCACCTTCTTAAAGGCCGTATATTTTTGGTTTTTAAAGCTAAAAATATTTCTTATTTTCTTCTTAATATTTTTTCTTAAGGAAAGCTGCACCTTCGTAATTGCCATATATTTTTAGTTTTTAAAGCTAAAAATATTTCTTATTTTCTTCTTAAATTTTCTTCCTAAGGAAAGCTGCACCTTCTTAAGTGCCATATATTTTTGGTTTTTTAAGCTTAAACTACTTCTTATTTTCTTATTTATATTTCTTCACAAGGAAAGAAGCATCTTCTTAAGAGCCGTGTATTTTTAAAGCTGCGCCTTCTTAAGGGACATATATTTTGGTTTTTTAAGCTAAAAATATGTGTTGTTTTCTTCTTAATATTTCTTCCCAAGGAAAGCTGCACCTTATTAAGCACCGTATATTTTGGTTTTTCAAGCCAAAAATATTTCTTATTTTTTTATATTCTTCTTAATGAAAGCTGCACCTTCTTAAGGGCCGTATAATGGCTTTTTAAGCCAAAAATATTTCTTATTTTCTTCTTAATATTTATTATTAAGGAAAGCTACACCTTCTTAAGGGCCGTATATTTTTGCTTTTTTTTGCGAATTTGTCACGTTTTTTTCGAAATCAGTTGTTACTACTACTAAAGACTTAAATAATTCACTTAGAATTGTTTTCTTTAAAAAATTGAATTCCCGAAAATTTTCATGTTTTTATGGCACTTGGTATTAACCAAGTGACATATAGCGATCACAAATTCTGTCGGTCTGTCTGTCTGTCGGTCTGTCAGGGTTTCGCTACTTTAGGAACTTTCAGGTAAGCTAGGATGATGAAATTTGGCAGGCATATGAGGGACCGGACCAGATTAAATTAGAAATAGTCGTTTTCCCGATTTGACCATCTCGGGGGGTAGTGGGGGACCGGTTAACCGGAAAAAATAGAAAAATATGAAGTGTTTTTAATTTACGAATGGGTGATGGGATCTTAATGAAATTTGATGTTTGGAAGGATATATTGTCTCTGGGCTCTTATTTTAAATCCCGACCAGATCCGTTGACATTTGGAGAGTTGGGGGGGAACCTAAACGCTTAGAGTGGAGGGATCGGGATGAAACCTGGTGGTAAAATAAGCAGAAGTTCTAGATACGTGATTGACATAACCGGAACGAATATACTCTTTTCGGGGGAGTTGGGGCGGGGGAGGGTTAATTAAGAAAAATTAGGATAAATGAGGTATTTTTAATTTACGAACGGGTGATCGGATCTTAATGAAATTTGATATTTAGAAGGAAATTGTGCCTCAAAGCTCTCATTTCAAATCCCGACCGGATCTGGTGACATTGGGGGGAGTTTTGTGGGGACTTAAAATCTTGGAAAACGCTTAGAGTGGAGGGATCGGGATGAAACTTGGTGGGAAAGATAAGCACAAGTCTTTGATACGTGACTGACATAATCCGAATGGATCCGCTCTATTTGGGGAAGTTGCAGAGGGGGAGGAAAATTAGAAAAAATGACGTATTTTTAACTTACGAAGGAGTGATCGGATCCTGACCAGATCCAGCGTCAGTGTCATTTTAAATCCCGACCGGATCCAGTGCCATTAGGGGGGCAGTTGGGGGGGGGGGCAGAAATCTTGGAAAATACTTAAAGCGGAGAGATTAGGATGAAACTGGTTCGGAAGAATAAAAACAAGTCCAAGATAAGTGACTGACATAACCGGACCAAATCCGCTCTCTTTGGTGGAGTTAGGGGGGGGGGAATAATTAGGAAAAATTAGAAAAAATGAGGCATTTGTAACTTATGGACAGGTGATCAGATCTTAATGAAATTTGATATTTAGAAGGATCTTGTGCTTTAGAGCACTTATTTTAAATTCCGACCTGATCCTGTGACATTGGGGGGAGTTGGAGGGGGAAACCGGAATTCTTGGAAAACGTGAAAATTGGGGTTTCTTTATCTTACGAATAGGTGATCGGATCTTTGATATATAGAAGAATCTTATCTCTTAGATACTCCGTTTTCGACTCGAATTGGATCCAGGGACATAGGGGTTTGGAGGGGGAAACAGAAATCTTGGAAAACGCTTAGAGTGGAGAGATCGGGATGAAACTTGATGAGAAGAATAAACACAAGTTCTAGATACGTGATTGAAATAATTGGAACGGGTCCGTTCTCTTTGGAGGAGCTGGGGGGGTGTTAATTTGGAAAAATTAGAAAAATTGAAGTATTTTTAACTTAAGAACAGATGACTGAATCTTAATGAAATTTGATATTTAGAAGGAACTCATGTCTCTGACCTTTTATTTCAAATCCTGAGCAGATCTGTTTACATTGGGGGGGGGTTGGAGGGGGAATTAGGAAATCTTGGAAAACGCTTAGAGTGGAGGAATCGGGATGAAGCTTGGTGGGTAGAATAAGCAAATGTCTTATATACGTTATTGAAGTAACCGTACTGGATTCACTCTCTTTGGGGGAGTTAGGGGGTGGTGTTCAGTGCTTTGGCGAGTTTGGTGCTTCTGGACCTGCTAGGACGATGAAAATTGGTAGGCATGTCAGGGAGCTGCACACATTGACTTGATAGAGTCGTTTTCCCTAATTCGACCATCTGGGGGGCTGAAGGGAGAGGAAAAATTACAAAAAATGAGGTATTTATAACATACGAGTGGATGATCTGATCTTAATGAATTTTGATATTTAGAAGGACATCGTGACTCAGAGCTCTTATTTTAAATCCCAACCTGCATAAAGCCTTCCTTTTAAGTCACTCTATTGATTCTTAGAATTTTATTAGAGCTCATACCATATGAGCTCTTGGCTCTTCTTGCCTCGTCAGAAGTGTCATATGAGCTCTTAGCTCTTGTTTAAATTTATATATGGATTTGTAAGTTTCTACTAAATCTCCTTAATTATATGATACAGTCCCATTTGACTTTGTCTGACTTTGGTACTTAGTTTTAAAAAAGAACATCATACTTATCAAAGAAATTCAAGTAATGGAGAAAAAATACATCAAACAATGCAATAATGTTCAATGATTTTGATACTTTTGAATATGTTCATATATTTTGAATATTAATATCTTTTTTGGGGATTTTGCTATTATTAACACCTACGATTTCTAAATATCAACTAGGCATTACAAATTTCCACTTCATCTCGTTTTTCAGTACTGATTGTTAGAGAATTTTAGCTTATACTACATAGTAATTTCTTCAATTAATTTATTTTTATGCTTTTTCTCAATTAATAGTATTAAATTTTTTAATTAACTTTGAAAAAGATTGAATTATTTTGCATTGGATTAGCATTGAGTTTTATTCAACTCTAGATAATTGTTAATATGGAACTTGTTTAATTGTCTAATAAAGACAATATATATATATATATATATATATATATATATATATATATATATATATATATATATATATATATATATATATATATATATATATATATATATATATATATATATATATATATATATATATATATATATCCAAAAATATTTTATTGAGTCAATATGAATTATTAATATCCAGGAAGTTGGGTTGGACACTAGTTCTTTGGGAAGTACTTTTTTCTTTTTTGGCACAAACACAATAAGAGTAGAAAAGAGAGTAAAAAATAGAAATTTCAAGATGTAGTACAGCCGGGGAAATCTTTATTTTAAAATTAAAATAGAAGTCTATGCTATTATTTCATGTCAGTGGTTATTATTTTTATATAATAATAACTGTTTTATTTAGTTTTATATTAATAATTTAATTTTGTGTAATTGATCAAGTTTTAGATTAACAAATTAAGCATTCATTTGAAAGTAATCAAACAAATTACAATTTAATAAATTAAAACTAAAGTTATAGGAACCTGCTGTAACGTGCTTGTAAATTGCATGCTAATTTACTGTAGAGAAATTCGTATCTAATTTTCGGGATAGTTTCCAAAAGAAAAAATCTAGTTAGGGTGAATTCTTCCCCCCTCCCTCCGCAAAAAAGGAAACAAACAAAACTAGGTGAATATTTCAGAAAAAGTGTTTGATTTTCACCTAAGTTGGTCTTAGCAAATTTTTTGGAATGAATCCAAAGCCTAAATTATGGCGTTTTCAAGCCAAAATGTCTTCTTATGTACTTTAGAAACTAGAAAATTTCTAGACAAACAATTTACTAAAAGGAAAAAGAGAAAAAAGAGATCAAATTTGGCTTAGAATGTACACAGCCAAAGAAAATAGGATCTCTACAGTTTTTTTTTATTTGAAAAGATAAATATGAAATTGATACGTCATTCTTTTCACATGGTGTGTCACGCCTTATAAATTGGGAAGTAGGTTAGAATCCAACATAATAGATTTTTGTTATTACGTTAGAATGGGAAATTTCATTCTGAGTTTCATTTTTGAATACACTCTTAAATTTCCATTAATTGGATTTCAATGGTTGCTTCCACTTTAATGCCTATTTTGTCCAGCATTCCTTGTGTATTCCTTGTTTAAAAATCTTGGCTTTATCTTCGCAACGGGGAGGAGGGCTGATTGTGGTGTTCTTAGTTTGGAAATTTAGTCGCTGTATTCAGGTATTAGGGGGCGTCCTAGTTCTCAGTAAATACCCCTTCCCTCCTAATGCTTGGACAAGGCCAATGAATTTTTCCAAAGATCTACCCCTCCTCTCAGAATGAGTAGATATAGCCATTGAATTTTTTCAAATAAGAAACATAATTAATTAGGATTCACTTTTATTCCGTTTATCTGTCCAGTTTCTTTGAATTACCCTTCCCTCTATAATGCGTTGATATAGCCATTGGATTTCTTCAACCATGAAACGCAATTAATTAGAATTTACTTTTACACCGTTCATCTTACCATTTTATTTGAGAAAAAAAGAAAAAAATAGCGAATAATGCTTATCGCATTTGGGAAGCTGAAAAGTAAACACCAAATGGCATCTTAGACATCACCAGTTGATAAAACAGGGTTGATAAACATAATTACTGAATGTAACTTAAAACTATGGTGTATTTATACTTGCTGTATATCACCACTGAACGGTTGTATTATTATCTTAGATCCTAATTTGTCATCACTGACCTTAGATCCCAGTAATCAAAATCTATCAATATTGAAATCATTTTAGAGACCTGACAAGGCTCTCTGGCATTTGGAACATCTGTGGGTCAAGTAAAGAGTACAATTTACGCATAGGAAGGTTCAGGAGGCACACCCTTCTCTCTTAGACTGGTACAAATGCCTCACCCCTCTCCCTCCGTAAAAAATTGAGAGACTGTGGTGACTGCTCTTGTGTGTGTTTCTGATCTCCTCTCTGGAAAAACTCCTGATATATGTAAAAGTAGTTATGGGGATTAATATGGTTTTGTTTTTTAATTCAATTTACGTTTGTTTAGAATAAGCTGTATATAATTTTTAAGGCGTCCCCTGGTAACCTCTCGCAATTCGAAAATCTGCTATTTGGTGAAGTTGAATCATCACAGGAGTCACCTAGTATTGCGGCACTACAGGTATCTCACTTGGAGAATCAGAAACTGATCGGATTTGGGTACATTTTTCTAATTTATTTCCTCGTCTTGTAGTTTATACTTAAATGCGGGCTTTTGATTCTATTTTCAATTGAGCTTCTCTCCTCGCATAATACTCTACTATTATCAGTGCTGTGCCCTAAAAATTTTTTGCTAGAATTTTTTCTTTGCTTGTTTTTGCTAGAATACTACTTATTCTTAGCCATATTTTGCTAGAATTGCTTCTTTTATCAAGTCAGAAATATTTCAGTGATAGAATGTTATAGACTATTATCAACTACTGATCAGTATCGTCAGCAATTGTATCGTATGATCAATATCGTCAGTATCGTCAATGATCAGTATCGTCAGTCGATCAATGATCAGTATCGTCAGCAATATCGTCAGCAATATTATCTTTAAAGAAGTAATTTTTTCTTACATTCAGCTACACCGTTTTTATGCTTTACAGTGTAAGGTTAGTTTTGGTATTTCTAAATTGCGTCATAATTATTGTAAAATGTACTGATTATAAAAATATATTTTTGTCCCAGTTATAAGACAAGTAGTGATTGTCAAATCCAAATGCCATAGAAATAAGAAATATAATAAGGAATACGAATTTTAGCTCTTAACTTTTCAGCTCTTAACGAATTTTAGCTTAATTTTTATTCTTGCTGGGTTTATAAACTATAAAAGAACTGTCTTTAGATAACCAGAAGTATTATTTGTAGTCAAAAAGCATTGAAGAACTGTGCCCTAAAAATACTTAGTCCATACCATATATATTTCTACTAAAATATTCATATTTCTATACTCTTTCCTATTGTTCCAGTTGATTTGTTTGTTGCTCAAATTCCTAAACTTTCTGTCAAATGTTAAAATATGGTTTCAGGACTGTTCAAAATTGGTACGTACTGTTTAATTTTTTCAAAAATTTTCTGTACCACTATGGGTGTAGCGATTTTTTTTTGTCTAAATGTCTTTATCAATCCTGTTGTTTAAAGTTTGTGGTTCTACTGGTGGGGATTGCTCTTTTATACTTATGAAAAAATGCGTGAAATTGCAATAATCTGCTGCTATATGACTTTTATTGTTTTTATTAAAAATTCTGTTTTAGGCTCTGTGATGTCAACTCACGGAAGTTTTTGGTTTCTGAATTTGCCGACAATGACTCTTTTACAAATGTTGAAGCATTGTTAGCGCAGCTCGGACCACGCGAGGTGCTCATTCCTGGTGGCTCAGATTCTAGCCAAGACACAACTAGGCTAAAACAGGTAAACAATTATTTCTGACGTACAATTCCGTTTCGTCTGTTGCGTTTCTAATATTAATAAGCTTAGTTCCTAGTGTTAAAGAATTACACTTTAACATTTTAAACCTGAGCTTTATTGTTTCCTGCACAGTAATTTTCTTTTTGAAACAATGACAATAAAATTTATATAAATGTTTCGGGAAAAATGTTTTCTCTATGTATTGAGTAATTTGTTTTTATAATAATTTGTTTTTATTACTTCTTAGGGCTATTGCTCCTTCAGGGTCTTAAACAAATTTTGTTTTATTGTTTCACTAACCATTTTCTTGTTACAGGGTTTCTCCTTCCAACTCCTTTTACCCTATATTTTTTGTTGTTATTATTCTCTTGCTACTAGCACACCCTCTCAACCAACGCTTTGGGCATGCCACCGATTATTTATTTAAAAAAAAATAAATTACTACTCCTCCAAAATAGTTCTATGCATTCTGAATAAACAAATAAATGATGCAAAAAATTACTGAAGAAACAGTAGAAACAATGGTTTGTAACCCAATATATAAGCTGTGTCCTACGAAAAAGGAAAAAATTGGGATATATACCATATATATATATATATATATGGATTCCTAGAAGTAACTTTTCATTAATGTATATCTCTTTCCCCTAGGAATATTGTAAGGCTGGAGGTTCATTGCATATCTTTCTCAGTAAATAGGAGGTTGTTAATTGAAAGTCTGTTAGAAATAGGCTTGCCGTCTTTTGAAGCGATAATTGCAGATGAGTATTGGAGGGTGAAGTTTGTTATGAAGGCTATGGGAAAATTTTCTAGGCTGGTTACGTCTCATATGGGTGTGAAACAAGGATATCTTGTTTATCTATCTATGTTTATCTATATTGTTTATCTGTGTTTATCAAGGATATCTATCTTTTGAGCTTTTCTCCTTGTTTGTTTATGATTTAGATACTTTTATGAAAAGTAATGGGGCCCCTTATGTATCTTTGGACTGGTTTAGGCTGTCCTGTATGTTATTTGCGGACGACATAGCTCTAGTGGCGGATAGTAGAGACAATCTTGAGATGCAATTAGACGTAACAAAACATTATTTAGAAAAGAAGGATTTTGTGGTAAAAGCTAAGAAGTCAGTAGTATTAGTATTTAGGAGTAAAGGGGATATTGATTCCGAGGTTGATTTTAATTTTGGAGGAATGATGTTAGAGTTTAAAGAGGAATTTGTTTATTTGGGTGTTAAGTAGTGCGTTAAAGGGGATGTTTAGGCAAATAGAAGATTGTAATTTAAGGGGCAATAGGCTAATAAATATGCTTTTGAGGAGTAATTTAGGTCAGCTAGCTGGTATAAGGATCCAGATAAGGGTGTTTCAGACAAAAGTAGCTTCTAGTCTACATTGGGAGTCTGGGGTTTGGAGTGTTGCCAAAGCAGCTAAGTTAGAAGTACTTCAGCTAAGATATTTTAAGAGAATTTTAGGCTCGAAAGATTCACTTAGTTCATTGGTACTGAAAGGAGATGTGGGGCTATCACTTTAAGGAGTGTTGGATCGGTTAGAATAGTGAAATTTTGGGAGGAAATAATTAGGCTATCTAGAGTTTGGCTTCTTAAGCCAGCTTATTTGAAGAGTTTTAAGGACGGTAGACGTGATTAGTTGCCAAATCAGGTCAGGAAAATATTGGACCTTTGTTGGCTTTCGGAGATGTGGGATGAAGGCAATGGTGGCAAGCTCATAAGGACCAGTCTATGTCTTTGAGGTTTTACTCCCAAGCTAAAGAGTGCTGGGGGGAGGAAGTTTATTTTAAATTTGTTGTTGGTAAGATGGGAGAGTTGGAATTTCGGTGAGAGAAGGAAATTTTCTGGAAAGTTTAGGCTGGTCCCCTACTTTTGCTCTTTGTATGGATGTGGGAATGAGAATTTATTTCATTGTGCATCCGATTGTGAAGAGCTGTCTGAGTTGCGGAATGAAAATTTTGGACGAGTGTTTGGGAGTGAATGCCTGTTAATTGAGCGGATGGCTGAGAGAACGCATGTGCTGTTAAACAGTTGTGTAAGTTTCTTTGTTTTGGGATTAAAAATAGGGAATCATATTTTAGGGGATAGCTTGTTATTGTTTTTGGAAGTTGAATTTTATTATGGTTGGTGTTTGTTGACTAAAATATTGGACCTTGATGTGTTTCTTTTTTGTCTTTTTGTTGTTCTTTTTTTATTATTCTTTTTATTTATTTATCTTTTTTATTATCTTATATATATATTATTTTATTATATTTATTATCTTTTATTCTTTTTTTATCTTTTTATTATTTAAAGTTGTATTTGGTTCCTGAGCTTTGTTTGAAGGCTGTATTTTGTGTCTCCGTGACCTGCAGGCTTTTTGCAATAAATCTTATCTATCCCGCACACACTGGATGTTCGTGCAAAGCTCTTTGCTGCCAGTGGCTATTAAATAAAAGACTTGAGAAATGTAAGATTTTCTTCCAGTATTTTAAAAACGCCGACGGGGAAAGGATTAGCTGGCTTATCTGCGGAAAAGGCATTGTTTTTTTTTTGTAAATAATTTAATTTTAAAGGTCACGAATTTTCAAAGAAGGAATGTTAGACAAAAGTGATTTTCCTTGCCCAAGGTACCGCTTATTTGGTATAACCCAAGAATTAGTTACCAGAAAAAAGCTTGAATCTGAACGAGAAAATGGAAATCTGAATTTGCTTCCTAATAAATCTCAATTCGATGCAATCTTGAAACGCTTCTTAACAAAGATAATAAGCTATTTATAATTAATAAAAATGGCTTATGTGGTATGGGCTGTATCCATTGGGGGGGGGGGGGGGTAAAAAACGCATCAAAAATTTGTTGCTATGATTTTATTTAGCGATACATTTTTTGGGAGGAGGGGGGATCAAAACCCTTCCCTCTGAATGGTGCCTTGGATGGGATGTGCCAGCTCGGCTGCTCTCGATAAGCTACAGGATCAAAGTAGGAATACTTTAAGATGGAAGATTAGTGATTGGTCGACATAATTGATGGCTTTCCAATAGTAAAACAGTATCCGTAATTTAAAAGAATAAAAATTCTCTGGGCTCTCTGTATGCATAAGGTTAAGAGCAATAATTAAACAAGTTGTTTTATAAATTATGGGCTGTGGTTCATTCTTTATTAATTCTAGCCATGATAGAGCTGTAACCTTGCAACCATGATAAACTGCTCCAATTAATACCAGTGCAACCATTATCAAACAGTTCGTGTAACGAACTGTCAGTAAGGAGCGACATGGCTCAATAGTAACCAAAACACTAAGAAACAGAGTGTTGGTAACAGTAGATACATCAAAAGAATTGAATTTAGATGCTTATTCAAGATACATAAAATTTGTCAAGTTTAATGCTACTCCTCAAAAGTTACGAGGCTGGGAAAGTTTGCCCAATTTTTCAAAAAGGGGAGAAATATCCCCCAAATGATCTTAAGGAAAATTGCACCTTCAGATTCAGTATATCAGAGAACCCTGCTGTAGAGGTTTCAAACTCCTATATACAAAAATGTAGAATTTTTTTTTGCCAGAAGAAGGATCACGGATGCGCGTTTATTTTTTTTTTTAGGGTTATCGTGTTGAACTGGCGATCCTAGAAGATCGGCAGAGGTCTCAAATTATCGAAAATCCAAAGTTCTAGTTCCCTTTTTAAGTGACCAGAATTATTGGAGGGCAGATTGCCCCGTCCCACTTCTCATTTTTTCCTAAAGGTGGCTGATCAAAATTTACAGGTAGCCATTTTCTTCATGATAGTCAAAAGGTCTAATAACAATGTCTTTGACCTCCCACAGTCCCCAGGAGAAGGGTTGCATTCTATAAACTTTGCCCATTGTTTACAAGTAGAATTGGTTATTGGGAAGTATACAGGGGTTTTTCGTAGGGGAACCTTGGGTGGGGTGTGGGGGGTAGCAAGTACTTGTTGCCTTTGGTCAGTTGAACATCCCCCGCATGATGCCGTGGAAGTTTCATGTTGTACGGTAAGCCGTTCCAAAAATTTTGATACGCCCTTTTGACAATCTGTATGTACATTCTATGTTTTGACTTAATTCAACTTTCCCTTTGACATCTCCTAATATTTTCATTTCAGTATCCTCAGCCTTGGTAGTACTCGCTACAGAAGACGTAGTTTTAGTGGTAGCAGTGGTAGTAGTAGTAGTGGTAACCGTAGTAGTCATGTGAGCTGTAGTAGTACTAGTGTGCAAATATTGCCTTTTTGGTCCATTCATCCTCTCCCTTATCTTTTTCTGAAAGTTCCAAATTAATATACTCGGTTATTCCTGAGTTACTCACTTGTGATAACTCATATGTGTATAATGTGTTTCGATTTAATTTTACACTCCCCTCAATATTCTCTGAAAGGCTCAGCTGAATCTTTTTTTTCTTTTTGGAAAGTAATGGTCAACCACACCCACCTTTCTCAATGACACACACTATTGTTGAACGATGGACACATTGTTTAATTTAGAGCCCTTGCACTGACGGCTGTGGGAGGGGGGGGGGTTGATCTCCCCAATGACATAGTAACTGGACCTTTCAACTATACTGGAAGACTATTCAACCTCCAATCACTTTTTCCTCTTTAAAAGGAACTAGAACTCATAATTTCCAATCCAATAAGCTCCTTTTGAAGTTTCTACGACAACTCCTTCTATACGAAGTACTTTGGTCAGAAAAAATTTAAATAATACGTTGCGCCCACCTCGCTCTGTACTTAGTTAGCTTTACTGCGCTGCCTATTATATTCCATTCATTGTAAATTTAGGAACACACTAAAACTAGTAACTACCTTTATGTGTGCTTAAGTACTGTTCCTTTTGGCAGCCTTTTTATCCCTTTTAAATCTGTTTTTCACATTTTCTGAGATACTATCACTATTTTTACTCTAGGGCTGCTTTCTTGCAATACATTGTTCGGTTGCTTGTCTTTGATACCTTTCTTTCTTTTTCTTCCATTTAGCTCGCTCTCAAGACACGATTATGCTTATAATTGTTTTTTCTTTACTAAGTAACAAATTCAATTATAATTCTAATATCCAATCAATTAAGATCCTTTCGAAGTTTTTTCGACAGCTCCTTCCGCACGAATTGCCGTGGTCTGAAAAAAAAAATATATTGTGCCCACATCGCTCTTTAATAAGGCAGCACTATTGCGCTGCCTATGATTCTATGACTGTTGGTTGAATAAAGACACCCCGGGTAACAAAAACAAAATGAAAAAAAACAACCATCATTAACCATCATTGTTGGGAGAAATGCAAGATTTAAGAGTTTTGAACATAGAGGCTTGAAAATTCCTATGTGTTTATGGTTTTTAGCCATATTGAAGTATGTGGTTCAATTTTGATTCGAATCATTCACCTATTTGGGTGATTTCTTGATTTCTGTGAAAATGCAGATTTTTTTGTTTAAATAATTGTTTGATTTGTATCTTCGAATTTAACGTAAAGAATTTACTTATCTTTGGTTACAATGAAAGGTTTGAGAAAAATTCCTTCTTTTTCCAGATAGGGGCTTGAATTCTAATATCAGCTAAGAATTATAGTTTAATTTTTGTAAGGACTACCTCACTTGGTAGGAGGTGTTTTCTCCCTTTTCTAAAATTTGTGTAAACAGCCTTAAGGAATTAATTTTTGACGGGTATAATTAAGCTTTAGAGAAATGGTACAAATTTAGAAGCAATATGCCCCACATGATAGAATCAATATCTCACAGGATGGCTTCCCCCAATCTCTCATTGCCCCTCCTAGCTAAAAGGCCATGAAACGGAGATCAGCTCCGGTAGAAATTATAAATTCCAATTCTGTAAAAAAAAAATTGTGTCATGCACACATGAAAATCCTTCGGCGTTACTTAGCAGGAACTAGTAAAGAACGGACTACATTGTCATCGTGGTTATCCAATGCGCCCTTAGGTATATTTCATGAATTACAAACTTTAACTGTTAAGTTGACTTGACCAGTTAAACTTTTACATTGGGACGGACGTCATTGCAACCAACGTCATCATATATTTTTACTATGACATCATTTATAGTTGTAACCTACGATTACCACGTCATTCATCATTTTGTATACGAAGATGCTTTTTTTGTCAAGAAAACAGATTTTATTTTTAACATTATGTTTTGTTAATTGTAAAATCACGTATATGTTGCATTTAAAAAATGCTATTGAATAGCTACCTATGATTTTCCAGTGCACTGCTAGAAGTGAAAAAAAAAGAATATAAAAAGGAGATAACCGCGCAAAATTGTGATTTTCCTTGTTGGTCAAGTCAGTGAAATGCAAGTTTCTTGAATAGGATTTTCGGCCATGGCGATTCTAATGGTGTATTTTTGTTTCGATCTGCCGCCATCCTTTAGCGTTTTCTGATTATTTTCTGGAACATCCTTACATGGACTTTCAAAATAATATTTTATTATTAAGACTAAGTTTAGATAATAGTTACCATTCCTGAATCAGCTAGAAATTCCAATTTTTTCTTAAAACATTTTTTTCTAGTTTTTTAAAGCACGTTTCTTTAGTTTTTGGTTACTATGGGCTGAGGTTTGTTATTTACTACACTGCAGCTACCGCTGCAACCATGATTCAGACCAGTCATGTAGTTGTTGGCGTGTCTTGCATAGTACGAAAAGTCACCGACATTGATAGTCAGTGGGTTTCTCAGTAGTGGTAATATTTTTGTGGTGATGTCTAAAAAAAATACGTGAATCATTCTGGATAACAGAAATGTGTCGTTCTTCTAAGTACAAATTTGTTTTACAGCTTTTAACTTGTCTTCTAAAAATAAAGAATTATCTGGATTAGAGAAAAATAATTGTAATTTACAGTTGACATACCTTAAAAAAAATATACAGAATGCAATCTAGATAATAGAACTTAATCATTCTTGACAGTCATCTAGATGGCAAGTAAAAATATTCGTACTGTTATGCAGCTATTAAATTGTCTTGGAAAAGAATATCTCTATGACAGTGAATTAATTTTTGAGACACTTGGCTTTAGAAATTACTCTCGAAGGTTAATTTTCAGAACTTCGCTTTAAGTTAATACAGAACCCTCCTTTAGTCAACAAACGTTGAAGTATTTATGTAAAATATACACAATAAAAAGGTGAAGATGAATGGTAAAATCATGGTTTCACCATAGCCTAAGCAGGGGTGTACTCATGGGGGTTAAGTGTCCTTCCCAGACCTCCGTTTGCCCCAGACCCCACCTCCTTCGCTGAAACTTAGCCTCTTCAAAAATCTTAAACAAAGATAAGCCTTCATAATTCAAGCATCCACAGAAACGGATCAGTATTCTTTAATATATCTTTATCTTTATGTGCTATATAGCTCGTTTTTCAGTTTCCACTGTCGTTTTCACTTGATTCGGGAAAATTGGCTCCAACTGTACCCCCTCCCAGGATTTTGGCAAATTATATAGCTGGCCTACAGCCCATTCCTCCGGAGATAAACAGAAGGAATGACGGTAACAGTCTTTTGCGTGGCCTCTTTTGACTTAAACCCTATAATAACAGAAGAGTAGTATCGCCCAACTCTCCATCAACACTGTTTCGAAATACAATGGCTACTTTCATGACAATTGACCCTTCCTACTGGGGCTAGATATTGCCCTAGGCCAGAACCGATCCTAGGGTTAGTGGTGCCCGGAGAAGCATTTATGTGCCCTCCTCTAGACTCATATATAAGCAAAAAAAAAACGAATCAAAGTGAAAAATTTAATCAAGTGGGCAACCCCCCAGCCGTGACCCGGGCCATGATGCCCGAGGCAGCTTGCCCTGGTCGCTCTTCCTCCTCTTTGAACGAATCTGCACTAGGGTGTTTACAAAATTGTGTTTATTCTTTTTCAAGTTGTTATTGTTCCATAAAATAAGGATTTACTGTAAATTAAACTAATGAATCTTATTTAATTAAATTAATGAACCGTGAAAATTAAATTAATGAATCGTAATTAATTAAAATGAATAATAAATTGACATGTATTACAGTATACCTTTTGCAGGTTCTTTATTCTTTTTTATTTAAACTCTTTAAGTTTGAACCCTTAAATCTGTAACTAATAATTCTGAACTTATTAAGCTTAAAAGCTTGTATTTAGCTCTCTCATGAAATTAGTGTTTAATTTTTTTAATTAATCAAAACCGATTAGTAGTTATTTATTCATTGAATGCCTATTAACTATTTAGCGAACTTTTAAAAAGCAATTTTCTTGAAATTAAAAACATTTTGGGTGAGATGACTTTTAGTTTTCAAAATTTAATTTAAAAAGATTTCGCCCCAGCACTTGAGAATAATTTTTATCATAAATAAAATTTTCCCTTGGTAAGGACAGAGTTCTATTTTGTTGTGTATTGCTGTTGATTGTTTCTTTCTTTATTTTATGAAAAGTGATTTTTTCTGTTTTATATGTTTACTATTTCAAGTCCTTTTTGAGTTTATGTTACTTTTGTTGGTTGACTCGGAGACTGTCAAAACTTAGGCATATCTTGAAACTGTCTGATACTTACCTGAAATGGATCAAATTTTTACTAATGCCCCTGCCACGCGTTGCTGTGGTGCTGCGTGCCACAGCTACGCGTGGTGTGTCAGCTATTAATTTATTAAATATAATTCATTAAATGTAAACACCAATTTTAGGTAATTGAACGCAGCGGGGCAATGGTGACGGAGAAAAAGAAAGCTGATTTTTCATCTAAGGATATCGTTCAAGACTTGAATCGACTTTTAAAGCTGAAAAAAAAGCAAAAAGGTACTGCTGGAGCCCTACCTGAAGTGTCACTAAATAGTGCTTGCAGTTGCCTTGCCTCGGCAATTAAATACGCAGACGTAAGTTGTGTTTGTTTTCTCTTCTACATGAGGTGAGAGATTATACGTTTCAGCTATGTTTATACCTTGATCAGTTCCGGTTTATGTCGGAGTTATAACAAATCACAAACGTTTGAATATAAGTAAATATCAAATATTTGCCTTGTAATACTTTTGATAAGCTAAAACCCAGTTTGATGGCATTTCTGTTAAGCGAAAATGTTACCCAAGAGATTTTGGGTCCTAAATACTATCTTATGTTCTAAAATGCAGAAAATGTCCAAAATGCTGTGAAAAAATTTGGTGTCTTGCTAACTGCTAGTCTATCTCGATTTTTGACGAAATATATGTTTGAAAATTACAAGTTTAAATGCATATTTTTACTTTGTGATTTCCAATAACCCGTGTTTGCTCGACAAGTTTATGTTAGCATAGGTGATAACTTCACAAATTAATTGACAACCCCCTTCCTGCCCCCATTGGCACAGTTATGGGCCTAAGCTAGTCTTTTCCTGCTTAATTAATGTGTTAAATCAGTTAATCGCCTATCCCTCTTTCCTCCCGGTTGCCTTCCAATGCCACATATAAAAGAGAACATTAGGTTTTGAATCCCGATCATATGAGCCCCGCCTAAACATCTTTAACAAATCCTAAATAAATACTTATTTCTCCCTCCCTCCCTATAAAGAGTCCTCCCTGTAATATCACTAGTTATACTAAACGGCCTCCCACCTCCAATTGCACCGAAAGCGCATGATCCTAATGAATACCATAAGTGCTATGTCCACAACATATATTCCAAAGAATAAAATTTTTATTGATGAACAATAAATTGATAAACAATAAAGATTATTGATTAACAGATTATCAAGTTAAATTAACTATCAAATTATATTAGTTAATAGCTTTTATTAATCCTTTCATTTATCAAATTAAATTAATTGTTTAATTTGATTATATTTCAGTAATACAAGTAATTACCCTTTTACTTCTCTGCGCAAACAGCCGCAAGGTGGAGTAGTTACCTCATCGTTATTTTAAACGTAATACCCTAAGCCATTCCTGAGATGCGCTCTTTTGATAACCTAAATATACAAAATGTGTTTTGATGCAGTTCAACACTCCCCTCAACATTTCCTGAAAGCTTCACCTGATATTATATACTATAATGTTATTAAGATATTACTATAATAAATACTCCAGTTTCAGCTATGCAATTTTCTTCAGTAAAATTTATATTCTAAGAAAAAAAATTATAGAAAAAACCCATGATATTCCTTTGATCATTATCATTTCATGTGATTCTTTCATTTCAATATGTATGTAACTTAACATTATCCATTTTAGTTATGTTAACACTGAATGTTTTCTTTGAATGTGTTGTTTTATTTTACTGGAACTGTATGTACCTTTGCAACTTTAGATAAACTAAAAATAGTCCGCAGTAACCAGAACTAAAACAGTAAGAGAGCCAAACCTGGCGTCTAGGTTCATTATCATTTCATGTGATTCTTTCATTTCAATATGTATGTAACTTAACATTATCCATTTTAGTTATGTTAACACTGAATGTTTTCTTTGAATGTGTTGTTTTCATTTTACTGGAACTGTATGTACCGTTGCAACTTTAGATAAACTAAAAATAGTCCGCAGTAACCAGAATTAAAACAGTAAGAGAGCCAAACCTGGCATAACGTTGCAACTTTAGATAAACTAAAAATAGTCCGCAGTAACCAGAACTAAAACAGTAAGAGAGCCAAACCTGGCGTCTGGGTTCAGGCCTTGGCGACCATAGCAACTAGGTCTATAGAATAGTTTCGAATCCAATGCCTCTGGTGTGTAAGTTCCTACTGTCTTCCTTTTCTCACAATCATTATTGCTTGCATAATTTTCATTTTCGATTCATATGACCAAAGACAAAACTGACTAGTCAGTAAACCCGGTTAAAATCGTTATAGTCGATCTTTCTTCAAAAGTTTCTGTTGGAAGTAAAGAATGAAGTCAAAAGTTTCGGAGCGAAGTTATATGTATAATCAATTAAAATCGTTAAGAATAAACTATAAAAAAAAATTCTCATAGAAGTTAAGAGTAAATTTAAAACCAGAGAAGCGAAATTACCAGTACGATTGATCAAAATTATTAATAAAATCGATATTTCTTCTAGGATTTTCTGATGAAATTAAAGAGTTAAATTAAAACAACCGAAGGGAAGCTACCAGTAAAAATCTATTGTTATTCGTTAAAAATTACTATAGTAATTTATATAGTAATATCATTCCAAGGATTAAACATGCCCTCTTTTCCTGACAGCAAATACTATATGTAGTCGTATGTCGAATCGCACAACTTACAGGTCTTTCCTCAAGAGTGATGAGAAGGGGGTTGCCACAGAGACCTATTTTTGGACTTTTCAACTATGCTTAAACAAAATGATTATATCAAAATTTTGATCGAGTGTATTTTGGGAAATGAGGGTATGGGATGTGGGCTAGTTGCCCCCAGGAACTTTTGACTCTTAAAAGTGGCACTATAATTTTCAATTTCTATCCGAATTTGCTCCTTTTGAAGTTTCTGCAACAACGCCTTCCGTGGTAAGTGCCTTGTTGTATAAAACTACCACATAGAGACCACTGTGCTTTTTACTTAGACAGCACTATTTTATTAGTATTTTTATTATTTTTTTTATTATTTTTATTTTTATTAGTATTTTTAGTATTTTTTATTTTATTAGTATTTTATTAGTATTTTGCTGCCAATGATTTTATAATTCGTTTGATTTCGAATTTTTTATGATTGGAATAATGTTTCCTCTGAGGGAATCTATGAAGATCAATATCGAGTTTAATTCAGTTGATGCCACCAAGTTTTTTAATCGCCTAAGTCCCCTTTTCATACGCATCATCAGGGTATCTTAGTTTAGGGTATCAGGGTATATCGAGTTTAATTCTGTTGATGCCACCATGTGTTTTAATCGCCCAAATCCCCTTTTCATACGCATCATCAGGGTATCTTAGTTTAGGGTATCAGGGTATCTCAGGGTATATCGAGTTTAATTCTGTTGATGCCACCATGTGTTTTAATCGCCTAAGTCCCCTTTTCATACGCATCATCAGGGTATCTTAGTTTAGGGTATCAGGGTATCTCAGGGTATATCGAGTTTAATTCTGTTGATGCCACCATGTGTTTTAATTGCCTAAGTCCCCTTTTCATACGTATCATCAGGGTATCTTAGTTTCCTTTAATTGTACCTAAATTAGAGCCTACGTTGAAGGTTTTCGGCCCTTTAATAGTAAAAATTAAGGAAATTGAGATGGTGTATTCTTTGTTTTATTTTGAAATTATGATTAATAAATATTAAGGTAATAATTAATAGCAATTTTGTTTAGTAGTAAAAATTAAGGAAATCGAGATGGTGTATTCTTTGTTTTTTTTTAAATTATGATTAAGTAAAAATTAAGGTAATAATTAATAGTAATTTTTCTAATAAAAAAATTAAGGAAATTGAGATGGTGTATTTTTTGTTTTATTTTGAAATTATGATTAAGTAAAAATCAAGGTATAAATTAATATATTTTTTTAATAGTAAAAGTTAAGGAAATTGAAATGGTGTATTCTTTGTTTTATTTTGAAACTATGATTAAGAATAATCATAAATCGTTGCAAAACTGAGCTAGGAACTGCTTGTAAAACTCAATTGCAATTTCATTTGAATTAAAAATCAAATGTTGTTGAAATAAATTTAATATATTTTTTTTAATTATAGATGTCATATTATTGAATTACAATCAATACTGATAACCTATTATTAATATGAAATTTTAGAGAACTTCGAATTTTACTCTCTCATAAATATAAATATGAACTTCAAAACATTCAAGAACTACGGAGAAGGTCTAGTGTCTACAAATTTAAGGTTTAACAATCAGTTATATCTGTTTTCTGTTTGATTTGATTTTTATTTTTTTACCACAAGTTTTGTACTTTGCATAGATTTCTGGTCTCCAAACACTCTAACACTCTAATTGCGTGACCGCAGAAGTTTTGTCCTTTTTAATGGTAGTTACTTCTCTTTATTAGCCTGTATTTGTTTTTAAGATGTGTTTTTCTCTAAGAGCAGTATTTCATTTTTTAGATTCTCATGGATGAATCGAACTTCAATTCCTTTAAAATATCCACTTTTGACTTTTCACGATATATGCGACTTGATTCGAATGCAATAAAGGCTTTAAACGTATTGCCAACACCTGGTCAACCTACTCTTCACAGTCTAGTTGGGCTACTTGATAAATGCAAAACACCTCAAGGTAATATGTGTGTAATTTTATTTTTTAAACGGGTTCATCTAAGTCAGTTCATCGGTAACTGCGTAAAACCTTGCTGAACCTCAAGTTACCGCAGCAGCTTGCTAATTTTTATGTCTGAGAAGTTTGAAATCTATCTAAAAACGGGCATGCGGATTGTTAGTTCTGAATCTCAGGGGAATCAATGAGAAAACGTTCGATAAAAAAGAATAAAGGTGGTCTAGAGCAACTGGTGGCGCATAGGACGTCGACTCGTTGTTTCAATTGCTGTATGAAAGCGTAGATGGCATGATAATGCCTCCATGCATGAAAGGTGCCAGTGGGACCATTACTTCTGAAACTGTTACGATAAGAAAATTAAATAATGACGAAGACCACACTGCTTTTCCATAATACAAATACAGAAGAGAGAATAATGAGGACTTTTTTCCCAAGACAGTGAACGAACAAAACCTATTGGAATATTTTGGCCCTATATCTAAGCCGTCTTCAGCAAAGAAAATAATAAACAATAACGCGCTTACAATAAAAGTTCTCGGTTAAAAATCCATTTTTTAAAATAGCCTAGGCATCATTACTTCTTGTCTTGGCTGAACTTTTCGTTAAGAAGTAATGATGCCTAGGCTATTTTAAAAAATTGATTATTTTTCATTATTCTCTCTTCTGTATTTGTAAGAAAATTAAAGTCAATAGTATTTAAGGATAATTAGGGGACAAGTGTCTGTTAATGTAATCTCCCCCCCTCCCAAGAACCAGAAATGTGATGTCACAAGAATCTTAAAGATTTTCTTTTTTGTTTGGTCTTCAGATTTAAAATATTTGTTTTTGTGAGTAATTATCGACGATCGTTCACTTTGATATTCAGGAAGATGCTGTTATGCAATCTATTCTATTTATATGACGTCACTGGAATTATAAAAGCTTCTTATCCGACTTTAAATGTTCTTGAACCTCAAAATGGGATTAAAATAGGTACTGGGATTAAAAAGCTTCTGACCCCACTTTAAATTTTCTTGAACCTCAAAATGGAATTAAAATGGGTCTTGGAATTAAAAAGCTTCTGACCTGACTTTAAATGCTTTTAAGTCTGGAAATTAGCAAGCTGCTAACTTAAGTGTTGATTCAAATTAACGCCGACTTAAGTGCCAAAGACCCGACTCAGTAAAATTTTTTAAACCTTTAAACTAAGTAACAACAAAATGAAAGAGAAATTCTATAAAACTTAAAAATATATTTTTTTTTTAGTTTTGAACTTTAAAAAAGTTTCTAAGTAGTCTTTAAATTTAAATTCCTTTCAACAGTTTTTTGCTGTGAAAAAAACAAAGGTAAAAGTAATTGCATAAAATTTGGTGCAGTTTCTCCATAATTTTCCTCGGGGATTTTTGATTGTGTTGATAACGTCGAGTTCAAATAGTTACTTATCGTTTTTTACCTTTAGTTTTGTTTCTACCTTTTTGAAGTTGAAAATTTTTTTTAATTATTCTTATTTCATTCAGTTTTCAGTTCCTTTCAACAGTTTTTTGCTGAGAAAGAACAAAGATAAAAGCAATTGCATAAAATTTGGTGCAGTTTCTCCATAATTTTCTTCGGTGATTTTTGATTGTGTTGATAACGTCGAGTTCAAATAGTTACTTATCGTTTTTTACCTTTAGTTTTGTTTCTACCTTTTTGAAGTTGAAAATTTTTTTTAATTATTCTTATTTCATTCAGTTTTCAGTTCCTTTCAACAGTTTTTTGCTGAGAAAGAACAAAGATAAAAGCAATTGCATAAAATTTGGCTCAGGTTCTCCATAATTTTCCTCGGGGATTTTTGATTGTGTTGATGACTTCGAGTTCAAATAGCAACTTATCGTTTTTTACCTTCACCTTTGTTTCTACCTTTTTGAAGTTGAAAAAAGTTTTAATTATTCTCATTACATTCAGTTCTCAGTTCCTTTCAACAGTTTTTTGCTGAGAAAGAACAAAGATAAAAGCAATTGCATAAAATTTGGTGCAGTTTCTCCATAATTTTCTTCGGTGATTTTTGATTGTGTTGATAACGTCGAGTTCAAATAGTTACTTATCGTTTTTTACCTTTAGTTTTGTTTCTACCTTTTTGAAGTTGAAAATTTTTTTTAATTATTCTTATTTCATTCAGTTTTCAGTTCCTTTCAACAGTTTTTTGCTGAGAAAGAACAAAGATAAAAGCAATTGCATAAAATTTGGTTCAGTTTCTCCATAATTTTCCTCGGGGATTTTTGATTGTGTTGATGACTTCGAGTTCAAATAGCAACTTATCGTTTTTTACCTTCACCTTTGTTTCTACCTTTTTGAAGTTGAAAAAAGTTTTAATTATTCTCATTACATTCAGTTCTCAGTTCCTTTCAACAGTTTTTTGCTGATAAAGAACAAAGATAAAAGCAATTGCATAAAATTTGGTTCAGTTTCTCCATAATTTTCTTCGGGGATTTTTGATTGTGTTGATGACTTCGAGTTCAAATAGTAACTTATCGTTTTTTACCTTTACTTTTGTTTCTACCTTTTTGAAGTTGAAAAAAGTTTTAATTATTCTTATTACATTCAGTTCTCAGTCCTTTCAACAGTTTTTGCTAAGAAAGAACAAAGATAAAAGCAATTGCATAAAATTTGGTTCAGATTCTCCATAATTTTCTTCGGGGATTTTTGATTGTGTTGATGACTTCGAGTTCAAGTAGTAACTTCTCGTTTTTTACCTTTACTTTTGTTTCTACCTTTTTGAAGTTGAAAAAAGCTATAATTATTCTTATTACATTCAGTTCTCAGTTCCTTTCAACAGTTTTTTGCTTAGAAAGAACATAGATTAGAATTTGGTTCAGTTTCTCCATAATTTTCTTTGGGGATTTTTGATTATGTTGATGACTTCGAGTTCAAATAGTTACTTATCGTTTTTTACCTTTACTTTTGTTTCTACCTTTTTGAAGTTGAAAATTTTTTTTAATTATTCTTATTTCATACAGTTTTCAGTTCCTTTCAACAGTTTTTTGCTGATAAAGAACAAAGATAAAAGCAATTGCATAAAATTTGGTTCAGTTTCTCCATAATTTTCTTCGGGGATTTTTGATTGTGTTGATGACTTCGAGTTCAAATAGTAACTTATCGTTTTTTACCTTTACCTTTGTTTCTACCTTTTTGAAGTTGAAAAAGAGTTTTTAAGTAGCCTTTTTAAATTCAGTTCTCAGTTCCTTTCAACAGTCTTCTGCTGAGAAAGAAAAAAAGATAAAAGCCATTGCATAAAATTTGTGCCAGTTTTTCTCCACTGTTCGGAAATTTTTCCTTGTGTTGATGACTTCAGGTTCAAACAGTAGTTTATCGTTTTTACCCTAAGAGAACTATAAAAAACCACTAGTACTATGAATGGGACTAGTTTTTTAACCATTTTGACGTGAAACATGTGGTTTGTTTTATCAATTTACATTTTAATGGTGTGGAGTAATAAAGGGACGATCATTACCACATCTATTGTAATGCATTTAAAGATTACATTTGCCTCTTAATGCTGTTCTTTTCCTCCATAAATGTCATATCCTATTTTAAAGTGACGAAAGAGGTATTATTCTATCCATTCTATCCATTCAACAATCCATAATAATGATATTGTTCAGGCTTTTTTTAGAGGAGAATCTAGACTAGCTCAAAAAAAGGAGAAAATCGTGCTTTTTCAACTTTTTTCCACTAAATATCCACGTATTTTTAATCTATAAAAGCCCTCTACGCCGAATTTCACAAATTGAATTCGGTAAATGAATAGAACTGAACTTCAGCTATGGAATAATAGCAAAACTTTCATCTTTTGTTGATGTTATTAAACTGTAAGACAGCTGAATAACGTACAAAACGAACAAAATACGGACAAAAACGCACAAAAGACTCACATGAAACATAAACCTTAACGTCTGGTAATGTTTTTGTTACTTTTTATTGTCAATTGCAACAGATTGCCATAGTTGTTTTTAGTTTTTGCGGAAAAGACACACCAAATGCCTAGAGCTTAATGCAAATGCCAAACGAGTATAGTATCTTTACAAGTGTGCTTTAATTAGTAATATTTAATTGCTTTAATTAGCACTTTAGTTAATTTTAATTTTAATTAGTATTTTTAATTAGTGTGCTTTAGTAATGTTTATTCTACTTTTCGTTCATCTCAACATATCGTCACAAAAGGTCAGTAACTAATGGTGGAGGGGTTTTCTGACAAACACCTACGTTGGTTACTTTTCCAGCCACAATGTGTTCAGTATTCTTCTAAGGCTCATGTTTTCAAAGGCTAGGATGTGTTTCTCCCGCTTGACATTTGGTTTCCAGAATTCACTTGTTTAGAGGAGAATGTGCATCGCATTGCTATTCATTAGGTGGAGCTTCAAGTGCATAGAGCATTCCCTACTGCGCCAGACTGGTTTCAACTTATTAAAGTGCCATGTAGCTTGTCCAATCATCCTCTTGATTTTGTTGGCTATTTCACCATCCTAATCAATCCAACTCCCGAGGTACTTGAATTCGTTGACAAGTTCAATTGCTTTATCTTTGCCACTTTTTCGGCCTTTTTGTCTATGGCGTTGAGTAGCAGCTGCATTAGCCTCTTCGAAAAGAACAACGTCTTCAGCGAATTTCAGGTCAGAGATCTGTCGGCTCCAGAACTTCATTTCAAAATTTAAACCCTGCATTAGAATGTAGTCCATAAAAAAAGCAAACAGGAATGAGGATAGGCCATGTCCTTGTTTTTTCAGAAAGGCGTATGCCCATTTTCTGTGGAAATACAACATTAAATATCTTCATATAGTGCGATTCTCATTTTGATTCGTATATCAGGTTATTCATAAAATTTAAAGTCTTCCATAAAATCTGTCGATTAGCAGAATTTAACACCTTTTCAAAATCATTGAAGCATGTATATTAAAAATGTCCCGTTCCCTGGACTCTACGATCATTAGTCTAAAAATGAAAATAATATAAGAGAAAGACCTACCAGGTCGAAAGTTGATGACCCTCCAGTTGCCACAGATTACCTCATCGCACTTCTTGAAGAGTTTGGCAAGTATGTCCCTGGTCTGACTCTTCGGGACTGTTTCGTTATTCTAGATGACCACTAGGAGAGCAGTCAACACAGCTAATCAGACTCGAAGGGAGATCTTCAGCATCTCGACCGTGATCCCATCGATTCCAGATGCATGTCTGATTTACAACTTATTCACAGCTATCATCACTTCGTTGGTGCCGGGGTGGGGGGCAGCACTTTTGTCAATTAGTAAGAAAGGTCGGATCGACTAAGGGACAGGAGTGACTAAATGATTTAGCGGTAACGAGCATAGAATGCGAAGGATTAGAAGCAATAAAAGGGGAAGAGTCGAATAATTATTTTGTAGAGACTAAAATAAGAAAAGTCAGACTTAAGTAAATAAAAATTTGTTGAAATTGACCTGAACATTTTTGGAGACAGGAGGAGAAAAATCAAGACTTTGCCACAGGCACGACAGAGGCCAGTACTGCCGCTGGAACCTAACCAGATCTTTTATTCTGTTGTGTTAAATTTGGGTGTTGGAAATTTAGGGTTGTTATCACAGTTACTCAGACAATATAAAAAAGAGAAATTGCTAAGCTCTTTATAGTTCAAATGAAAATCGATAGAATTTACAAAGCAGATTAATAATGGATGGATAAATGGCTACCACTGGGATATAGTTCCTGTTCCAGAATTATTTCGAATTCAATGTGTTTTAAGTATCTTAGAATTCAGTCTAAGATAGTTTTTTGGATGGGGGAGGGGGACAAGTGACCCTAGCCTTGGTTAGAAATGTCATTTGTGAGGAGCGTTGAGTTTTGTTGAATATTTCTCGTGGCTCGGTCTCATATATTTGGAATTTAATTTAATTTATTGGCCAGTCCTCCTCTGTTTTTTTCCTGGCCATAGAGCCAGGTTGAATAAATTCATTGATTATTGATTGTGTGATTGTCAACTCTTGCAATCTCCCCGAAGTGAAGCTGTTTCAGGTAATAGTTAATTTTTCATGCAAATTCCTAATTTGAACTTGTAAATTATTTTTTTAAGATTTTGGACTGTTAAGAAGAGTCTCTCGTGCACATCTTACTTAAAGGATAATCGGAGCAAATGCCACCATAGGGGAGTAGACAGGTATTCAAGCCCCCTGTCCCCCCAAAGACCAAAAACATACAAGAGGGCCAGTTCCACAAAAGTTTAAAAATCAGAATTTTTAGTGGAATTACTTTCTTTAAATATTAACCCCCCCCCCCTCAAAACTTAGAAATTCTTGTAAAATTCTAATTAACACAATTGTAGAATTTCATAGCCACATGCAGCAAAAGAATTATATATATATATATATATATATATATATATATATATATATATATATATATATATATATATATATATATATATATATATATATATATATATATATATATATATATATATATATATATATATATATATATATGTATATATATATATATATATATATATATATATATATATATATATATATATATATATATATATATATATATATATATATATATATATATATATATATATCCATATTTCTAGGATCCAGACTTTTAACACAGTGGGTGCGGCAGCCATTAACTGACCTCCTGCAACTAGAGGCACGTTTAGATTTAGTTCAAGCATTTATTGATTGTCAAAGGGTTTCTTCCATTCTGTCAGAAGATATGCTAAAGAGGATTCCTGATTTTCAGAAGTTAGCTGTGAAGATGCTGAAAAAGAAAGGAACATTACAGGATTGCTACAGGTAGCCAGTTTTTCTCTGTTTTAATTATAAACTATTGAATTATAGGCCTTTTTTTGTTATATTTGGCTTGTATTTGCTTTGGCTTGGTTTATTTTTGATTTTATTTTGTCAGTGTGTTTTTTTTAATTATAAACTATTAATACCTTTTTTGTTATATTTGGCTTGTATTTGCTTTGGCTTGGTTTATTTTTGATTTTATTTTGTCAGTGTGTTTTTTTTTAATTATAAACTATTAATGCCTTTTTTGTTATATTTGGCTTGTATTTGCTTTGGCTTGGTTTATTTTTGATTTTATTTTGTCAGTGTGTTTTTTTTAATTATAAATTATTAATGCCTTTTTTGTTATATTTGGCTTGTATTTGCTTTGGCTTGGTTTATTTTTGATTTTATTTTGTCAGTGTGTTTTTTTTTAATTATAAATTATTAATACCTTTTTTGTTATATTTGGCTTGTATTTGCTTTGGCTTGGTTTATTTTTTATTTTATTTTGTCAGTGTGTTTTTTTTAATTATAAACTATTAATGCCTTTTTTGTTATATTTGGCTTGTATTTGCTTTGGCTTGGTTTATTTTTGATTTTATTTTGTCAGTGTGTTTTTTTTAATTATAAACTATTAATGCCTTTTTTGTTATATTTGGCTTGTATTTGCTTTGGCTTGGTTTATTTTTGATTTTATTTTGTCAGTGTGTTTTTTTTAATTATAAACTATTAATACCTTTTTTGTTATATTTGGCTTGTATTTGCTTTGGCTTGGTTTATTTTTTATTTTATTTTGTCAGTGTTTTTTTTTTTTTTTTTTTTTTTTTTTTTTTTTTTTTTTTTTTTTTTTTTTCATGACCTCCTCTTAGTTTTTAACATTATAACATTGTCAGTGCTAGTTTTTATTTTCGTAGTGTAAGATTGTAATATTTTCAGTGCTAATTTCATAGACTAATTATAAACTTCTCCTTCTATTTCGCCTACAAAGACCAAAAACTTTTTCGTTTTTGGCTTTTTTGACTAGATCATAAATTTTCGCGCTCTTTTTAATCTATTTCTTCCTTAGGATTGGCTAATCTAGGAAGTTGTATGGCAGCAGGTTTGCATTCATTTTAATAGCAATAATATAGCATTAAAAATTGAAATAAGATATTGCCAATTGCTTAAACATTGCCTCCAAAAGTTTACTTTAGTGAAAAAACTTCCCTTATTCGAATCAGGACGTCCACTACCTCGGTCTTTTTCCAAGATCTTGAGATTTCTTTCCAGAGCTTTGAATCTTGGGTAAAAGAATATCTATTAAATATTATTCCTGAAAATATATTTAGTATACCCATTTTTTTTATTTAGTATCTTCGGGATTTTTTTCCAAACAATTCAATTTTGGATTTTTATTTAGTATATATTGTTAAATTTTTCAGCAACTGCACAATTTTTCAAATTACCTTGTATCTATTGAGGTAATGATTTTTACCTCTTGTCCTAGTCTCTGATGAGATTCGAAATTTGGTAAGGTGACCGGATTTTGCCCTGCCCAATAAAAAACTGAACGTCGTCGCATAGGTCAATTTGCCATGGATCAGAGTTGACAAACTTGTTTGTCCAGCCGATAAAGTTGTGTTTGAAATATATTTAAAGTGCCTGCTAAATATATGTCATTGGTACTCGTTTTAGTTAAGTGTTTGGAGGAGGCTTTTTCTTCGAGAAATTTTTATCGAGAGGACATCAATACTTAACTTTTCCAAGGAGACTATTTTTTCAAGATTAAAATAACATAGGAGGTATTTGGGAGGAGCAGCTAGTGAAGCTCTAAATATATTTAGGAGGATAAGGAGGGTGCCTTGTTAGTTCAGCCTCAGATATCTTAGTGTTATGATTGACTATTAGAAGTGGTAACTTTAAGACCAGGCACACACTAGTTTTTCTAGGAGTTTGGTGATTGTTACAAGGAGTAGTAAATATTTAGAATGTGCACAAACATAGCAAACTATGGCTAGAATCTCAGAAACAAGAACTTAAAGGAGAATAAACAAAAAGTAGAACAATAAGGAAAATTTTTATATAATACAGCGGAATGCAAATTTAAATGTATATTTTGACCCTATATCCAAGGGCCGTCTTTAGCAAACTTAGCGAAACAAAGGAAAAAAGGATATAAAAGAACTCACATTAGAATACCATCTTTAAAACTAAAGGATTTTCAACTAAAAATTTATATTTTAGTTAAAACTAAAAATATATGTCCTGGTTGAACTTGCCTAAAGTAATGATGCTAGAAGTGTTTTGAAAATCTTTTAGTTTTAAAGATTGTATTTAAAGGAGAATAAACGACAATTAGGACAATAAGAAATTTTTTTTGTATAATACTGCAGATTGCAAATTTAAATGAATATTTCAACCCTCTATCCAAGGGCCGTCCTTAGCAAACTTAGCAAAACAAAAGAAAAAAGGATATAAAATAACTCACATTAAAATACCGTCTTTAAAACCAAACGATTTTCAATTAAAACTCAGTTTAAATTAATAATTTTAACCTATATTTAACTTAAAAAATTAATTTAATTAATTAATTAATAAATTATAATAGAAAATTATAACTTAAATACAACTTATAAGTTTAAGCTTATATTTCGACCCTATATCCAAGGGCCGTCCTTAGCAAACTTAGCAAAAAACAGGAAAGAAGGATATAAAAGAAACATTAAAATACTATCTTTAAAACTAAATGATTTTGAACCAAACTTATATTTCAGTTAAAACTTAAAATAGATGTCCCGGATGAACTTGCCTGAAGTAATGATGCTAGAACTGTTTAGAAAATCTTTTAGTTTTAAACAAATTCAATGTGAGTTGTTGTATATTCTTTTTTCATTTGTTTTGCTTAGGACGGTCCTTCGATTTAGGGTCGAAATATTCATTTAAAGTTGCATTCCACTTATATTATATCTCGTACTTATATAATATACTTACTTAATATACTTAATATAATATACTTAATATAATATAATATAGTTACTATAATATAATGTACTTATATACTATAATATACTTACTTAATATAATATACTTATATAAAAAATTTCCCCTATTGTTCTACTTGTTTATGATGGAAAGGCAGTGTGGTCTTCGTTGCTATTTAATTTAAAGGATGGGAGGGATGTTGACGCTAAGGGGTAATGTAAGCAGGTCATCGGATACTGTGTGCTGGTATTATCTAAAATAGCAGAAAGGTTTATAGTCTCTACACTGCAATTTAACCCTTTCAAACAACAAACAATGTATGATGTTATAAAAGATGAAAGTATCTTAAAACGGGTATAAAGGTCTGAATATAATGAGGTGAAAAAGGAGGCGGCCAGCTATGCCAGACTCAACATAAATACAATCGACATATCAGATAAGATACACGCAAATGTACATCAAAAGTCCCTTCCTTATGATATAGTTCAGGAGACTGACTGGCCGACTTTTCGTGGGTTGCTTAGGGACCATTGTTTTGCTATTTATGATTTATGATTTTTTTTTATATATATAGATAAAGCAGGGAAATAATGTATAAAAGTGTTGTTATATTAAGTTAATGTATTACAGTGTCTCAAGTGGTGCCTTTTTTTTCCTGTTTTTTTTTTTTTTTGTTTTTTAGGGGAATCCACTAATAAGTAATTTGCTTTGTAACTTCGAGAATGGCCGCACAAGCCGTATGGCTTTTTGGAAAATTTTCTTTTTTTGTATTTTTAAATAAAGTCTCTCTCTCTCAGAAAAAAGAAGAAAAAAAAAACAGCCCATTGAACGAACAAAAATCACTTATGCCGTCGTAAAATCGACTACTGCTTTACTGAAAGCAAAAAGGTGAATTGTCGTTAACACACTCGGTTTATTGCATGCATACCATGATCTCATTGAAAAGCAATAGAATAGTAAATATAGAATAATAGAATATATAGTAAAAAAGTATATAGTAAATATAGAATATAGAATAGTAAACAATAGAAAAGTAAACTTAAAAGAATAGCTAGTAACAAACCGAAAACTCACCTCTCTATTGTTTTCTTCTAAACTTTTAGCATGAATTTACCAGATAAATATGCTCCGTAGGCTCAGGGGCGATAATTAATAATAGATACTGCCCACTAAGGGGCTGTTATTTTCTAGTAGTGAGAGAATAACTTTTATTCCATTTTTTTTTGCTTTCAGTAAAGTGCTGGTCAATTTATGACGGCGTAAATGGAGGGGTGATGATTTTGTTCATCTTCGTTCATCATCCCATTATTCCATAAGGTGTTTACATGCTTAAGTATTATATAATGTTAGGCTATCCAGTTTAGTTAGAAGTCTCAGAATTCGAAGACTACTGGGTTCACTTTAGGCTTACAGTCAGGTTAATTACGTTTGTATTCGAACTTAAGTAAGTTCTAAATTTTCAGCAGAAATCTTCTAATGACTTGGGGGACTTCGGAGGAAGCAAGTTCTAAATTTTCAGCAGAAATTTTCTAATAACCTGGGGGACTTCGGAGGAAGCAAGTTCTAAATTTTCAGCAGAAATCTTTAATAACCTGGGGGACTTTGGAGGAAGCAAGTTCTAAATTTTCAGCAGAAATCTTATAATAACCTGGGGGACTTAGGAGGAAGCAAGTTCAGAATTTTCAGCAGAAATCTTCTAAAAACTTTGGAGACTTTTGGGGGACACAAAAAAAACTCAAAAAACGCATAACAAATTTGTTTATATCCATTTTTGTTACATTTTTACTATTCAGACAAACATTGTTTTTTTTTGTTTTTTTTTTGGGGGGGGGGGGTCAAACCCCATCTCGTAGATTCGGCCTTGGCATGCTCTAATCCATCCTCCACTATTTAGATCATTTCATTTTGTTCCATTAATATGATTAACTTTTGTAACTAGCCTATATGATCATAGACAAATATAGCCTCTAAAACGTGAAGTCAAAACTTATTTAAAGAAATTATTTTCCATTTACGACTAAAAACGTGAAAAAGTACGTCTAAATTACGTCTGAATAACGTCTAAAACGTGAAGTCAAAACTTCTTTTAAGAAACTAATATCCTTTTCATTATTTCCTATAAACTGCGAAGTTCCGTTATACACATATTTCAATTGCAGATTCCGCTAAACATTTACAGCAAATACCAGTTAATGCGCTTGTGTTCTTTTACTAAGCTGAAGGATAGTCTTTCTATTTTTTCAAATTTGTTAGTTCTTTAAGAATAGACCTACCAGTTATTGCCATAAATATCCTTAAGTTTTCTCCCATTTTAAAGAGCAGGACTACGGCAGTAGAGCCTGTTCATCTTTTTAATTCTAGAAACTTCATTCCTTTAGAAAAAATATATCTGACCTTACTTAAAACCAAAAGTATTGTATTGAAAGGGCTTGCTAGTTTTAAATTTTGCCTTATTAGTCATAATTATAATTTTAGTAGCGGAATAATCCCAGCCCAGGATTATTCTATGGTAAGTAGTTATAGCCAGGGCTGCCAAATTTATTTTAAGGAGTGGGTCATATTTTTTCCGAAAATGTGCTTTTTGTGTCATCTCAGATTCCATAATGTGTCACAAAATGTGTCATATTTTTTTTTGCTACAAGTGGTATCATATTTAATTGTCAAATCTTTATTTAGAGTTTTGAATATATAATCTTTTCCAAATCAGTTCAAAAAGGAGTAAACTTAACCTTATCCTATTATCTTTGGATCATGACCTTTTTGTGACGTCGTGAAAGAAATAGAAACATTCGACTAAATTAATGTTATACACTGAATTTGTGTCTGGGCGGCCAACGAGGCAAGTTTACATTTATAAAAGTTTTAGGAACAATCAATTCCGATAGCAAATTGAAAATAGACTTTTCGTATGACGTCGTAATCGTAATCGGCTCTATACGTAATCGGCTTTATTGGCTAAGCTTTTTATTTACTCAATATGTAAGACATTCAACCAGCTTCAATCTAGTATTTTTGTCATATTTTTTTGGTGCCTTTTTATGCCAGATGGATTATTCTGAAGGAAAGACATCTGTGGAAATTTGTAATCTTGTCCGAGGTTGGATACCCCTCCTGTACTCCTAAAAATGGGAGTTTCTGCTTATGCACACAGCTATGGTAAACTGCACACTGTTTAATTTTTACTATTAAGTACGTACCAGTTGGCTACATCAAATACTCAATCAAGAAGCCAATTAAGTTCATATATTCAGCGTTCATTTCGATTTGAAATTTCCGCCTGTGGCTGTTTTTTTCGCGTGGTTTAAATTTTAAATACAGTGATGGCATATGTCCTGTATTCTGCACTGTTTGTGTACTACTGCCACCGTTGTAGCTTTTCTGGAGGTAGAAAATTGAAATTTTACTTTTCTTCTATTACCATTTAAAAATCAAGACTAGGATGGCAAAAATTTGTCATTCATTTTTTTGAAAAATGTGTCATTTTTGTCGATTGTGTCATTTTTTATTGAAAAATGTGTCATTTTCGGCGCTTGTGTCATCATTTGGCAGCCATGGTTATAGCTATATTACATCTAAGCTATTTCGGTCAGGTACAGCTAGTTATAGCTAAGGGATTTTCTTGGATGAATTGGTTCCTTAACTCATCTAAGGTGAATCGTTTTCTAGGATTTACTTGGCTCTGGAGAAGCTGCCATCTATAATATCATTATTTGAAGAAGACAGCGAATTGTTGAAAAGAAGTCTTGGAACTCGATTATCAGATGGTGTAACTGAAACTGAGAAGCTCAAGGAACTAGTGGAAAGCACAGTTGACTTGAATAGAGCATCCGAGGGTGACTTTATTATCAGACCTGACTTTGATGAAGAATTGGAAGGTAATATATTGCTATAAAGCCTATAATTGCTGTAAAGCCTGCAAATTTTTTTACTGATGAAATTTTGGGAAAAGGTTTACTTTGGAGCAGGGGGGAGGGGGATCTTAAAAAGTTCTGAAAATAGGAATATACCTAAAATACGAGAAATTGTAGGAATATCACAGGAACCTTTTGATTAGAGTAAGGGGTTGGTGCAGGCCTGGATTTTTCATTTAAGCACCTGCTGATATCGCAATTCCATTTTTCAGTTATAATTCTCAAGATTATCATAGTCAATATCCTTTCAAGTGTAGTTGCTAAGCTATAAAATACTGAATATTTATTTTTAAAAATTAAATTAATCATTAGTAAAATTAAATAATAAATATCTTTTCGCTTACAGCTTCGAATCTGTATAGTATTAAACATAATTAGTAAGTTAGGATAATTAAATTAATTATTAATTAATTTAAAAATCAAAAACATTATCATTTTGTGAACAGTTTCAAAACTGTAAGATAGATTGCCAAAGATCATCCTTGTAAGCCCACCAATTAGGATCAAACGAAAAGCGGTCGTCATCGAATGAAGTGGGAAATTCCGAGGAGGGTTTAAAGAGGGAGGCTTTGAACAGATCGGTATGGAGAAAGAGCGATGGTGCCGTGTTGAGCTCATGCAGCTTTGTGCTGTGGGTGATTTGTTAACAGCTGTAGAAGCAGTAGGGCATACTAAGTTCCAATAATTAAATTAGTTATCAATTAAGTTAAAATTAAACTAATCAAATATTAACGACATCAGTCTATAAAATTCGTCTTTTTTTGGCCAAACGAAAAGCGAGTCGTCCTCGAATGGGGGGAGGGTTTGTAAGAAGAGGTTTAAGGGAAATTGGAACTTCTTGGGTGGGTACATTGGGTGGCTTTGAGTAGACTGGGAGGAGGAATGTGCGCAGCTGTGTTGGCTTCAGGTGGCTTGTCGCTGCGGTTATTCGTTAGTAGTAGTAGTAATCTATAAAGATAACCCAATATTAGTTTTCATATAGCTTATTTATTGTCATGAGAGCCGATTTCAGCACTTATACAGAGGAGTGGGCGTGGGAGACTCGACAAGAGAGGTTCATAATTGAGAAAGCTGAATTTTTCAGCTGAGAAGCCGAATTAATGAAAAGAATAGTTGACCTGAACAGGACAAAGTTAATTCGAAAGTTGCGTATATTTTTTTACTAATAAAAACGTTCGTTAAAAATTAAAAGATCTAGTTGCCTTTTTAAGTAACCGAAAAATTGGAGGGCAACTAGGCCTCCTTCCCCACCCCTTATTTCTCAAAATCGTCTGATCAAAACTAAGGGAAAGCCATTTAGCCAAAAAAAATAATTAATATGCAAATTTCGTTTTAATAATTTATGTACGGGGAGCCAAAATTAGACCTGCATTAATTCAAAAACTTTCAGAAATTAAATAAAAAAAAAACAAGTTTTTTGAAATGAAAGTAAGGAGCGACATTAAAACTTAAAACGAACAGAAATTACTCCGTATATGAAAGGGGCGTTTCCTCCTCGACACCCCGCTCCTTGCGCTAAAGTTTGATTCTTTCTCGCAACTCTACTTTTTAAAACAATAAAAAACTTTAGCGTAAGGTGCGGGGTGTCGACGAGGAAAAGCCCCTTTTATATACGGAGTAATTTCTGTTCGTTTTAAGTTTTAATGTCGCTCCTTACTTTCATTTAAAAAAACTTGTTTCTTTTTATTTAATACTAGAAAAGACAGTCAACCACATAGAGGTGAACTCGAGCAATTATAACAATGCATGTCAGCATTGAAGTAACCTTCTAGGAGCAAAGGTGTGAAGAGACCTCTGGTATCTTTCCAAAGGAACGGTAACCACATTTCATGTTCCATGTTAATTCTGTTCGTTTGGAGTTTAACTTGATTACTCGTTTTAGTCTATCTTTGTTTTAGGTTTCATCTATTCATCCTATTCACTTATTTGTTTTAGGATTCATTTATTCATTTATGTCAAACTCCGTTTGTTATAAGTTTATCAAGGACATAACGAACAATCGCATTAACTCTCTTAATCAGTTTGCTGACTATACCAAGGTCTGTGTAGTGGTCCGTAAAGATGTTGACCATGTAGAATATCCCCAATCCCTACGATTGGACCCCCTTCAGATAGACAAGTGATCTTACGCCTGGATGTTCGATGCCTCTAAGACCAAAGAGCTATTTGATAGATGGTCGGACCATAAGAGTTGAAAACTTCATCTCTTGGGTATCTACTTCTTCTCAGACTTTTCTTGGGGTGTATATATAGTTGGTCCCGTGCCAGAAAGCTGGAATATTATTAATAATAATAATAGTAAGTACTATTTTGTTATTTTCTTTTTAAAGAGCTTAACAATTTGAAATCCAAACTTAAGGATCCAATTTAAGAACTTTGAAATAATACTCGATTCATTAAATGTTGATTCAGACTGTAGGTAGAAATATAGAAATAATCAGCATTTGTTCCAAAAAATAATTAAAACAGTAATTAAATAGTAATAGATAATCCAAGGCTTATTGATTTTTTTTTCTCTGATGTTGGAATCTGGAATTGTGGGTGAGTCTAAATTTGAAAAAATAAATAAAGTATATTCAAGGAAAGTGTGCCAAATAATTAATAAATTGTTAATTATTAATAATTAATTAAAAATGGCTTATTGGTGTTTTTCTCCCAGAGCTCCACAATTCAATATCAGAAATTGAGGATGGTATGCAGAAGGCCCTTCAAAAGACAGCACGTGACCTTGCACTTGAGGCTGGAAAAACAATCAAGCTAGAAGACGCACCTCAGCATGGTAAGCTAAATTACGCTACACGTCATATTAACATGGTAAACATGGTAAGCTAAACTTCATGGTAACATAGTGAACATGGTAAGCTAAACTTCATGGCAACGTGGTAAACATGGTAAGCTAACTTCATTTATGCTTTTCAGGGCTGAAAGTTAACATGGTACAAAAAAATTCCACAGACAAACAACTGAATCTATTTAGGGGCGGAGGGAACCCTTTGGATGAACAGAACTAGATAAACCTCCGCAAAATATAGCTGGGTTATTTGTTGAATATGATAAATTATGTATACAATTGCATAAATATCAGGACTTTAGGGACAGGTTTCCCCTTCTCCTGCTGGGATCTTGGAATATGCGGCTGGAATACTTATGAAAATTGTAGCAGTTTTCGCAATAATTAAGAGAGACTGTGGGTTAACATATGCTTTGAATGGCTTAGGGCTAGTTTCTGAAACTCAAAGAATCCTATAAAAGTGAATACTTATTAAGTATTTTTGAAGACCACACTGCCTTTTCATTACCATAAACAACAGTTCGATTAATAAATCCTTTTATTGGACAGTGAAAAAAAACAATAAAAAAATACTTGATATTTTGATCAAATGTACAGTAACCCTTTTGATTGCAGATACATTTATCCCTATTTGAACATTTATTTATCGCAAATATTCATTGTTGTTATTTTTTAAAATTGTATTTATTATTATTATTGTTATTTAAATTATTACTGTTATTATTACCTTATTGGTTTTATGTTATTATCATTACATTATTATTGTTATTTACAATGTTATTTGTTAATAATAAAATTTATAATATTATTACAATATTATTGTCAATTTGATGAGTCAAATTAGTGATATTCTAATTTTATTTTGGGGTATGCCTTGGATGCCATGCAATACGGGTATTTTTTGGGGGAGAAGAGTTAACTTAGACGTAACTTTGGACAAAATTCACAACTAATAGGTTGATTATTCAGAAATGTCGAGATTTTTAACAGAATTTCTGGATTCTGGGGATCTGGATTTGTGGTTTTTTTAAAAAAATTGGGAGAAGTGTTTGCTACATTGCCTTTAGAAGAGCTTGCAAGATCCCTCAAGGGTCCATAAGTAAAACGTGTAAGTTAAAAAAAATTCTTCGCAATTCTCTCAATTTTACAACCAAAATTGAACTAAAAGACTTTACTACCTTAACAAGTAGTTCATAATTTGGTATTTCCTCATCAATATGGTTCTTGAATTAATCTTTGACAGGGGGAGAGGTGCCTGAAAAATTCATTTTGAAAAATGCATTATTGTAATGCTCTTGGTGATGCATCATCACAAAACATCTATGCGTCTGAAAAAATTCATTTTGAAAAATGCATTACTGTAATGCTCTTGGTGATGCATCATAACAAAACATCTATGCGTTTGAAAAATTCATTTTGATAAATGCATTACTGTAATGCTCTTGGTGATGCATCATCACAAAACATGCGTTTGAAAAAATTCATTTTGAAAAATGCATTACTGTAATGCTCTTGGTGATGCATCATCACAAAACATCTATGCGTTTGAAAAAATTCATTTTGAAAAATGCATTACTGTAATGCTCTTGGTGATGCATCATCACAAAACATCTATGCGTTTGAAAAAATTCATTTTGAAAAATGCATTACTGTAATGCTCTTGGTGATGCATCATCACAAAACATGCGTTTGAAAAAATTCATTTTGAAAAAATCATTACTGTAATGCTCTTGGTGATGCATCATCACAAAACATCTATGCGTTTGAAAAAATTCATTTTGAAAAATGCATTACTGTAATGCTCTTGGTGATGCATCATCACAAAACATCTATGCGTTTGAAAAAATTCATTTTGAAAAATGCATTACTGTAATGCTCTTGGTGATGCATCATCACAAAACATCTATGCGTTTGAAAAAATTCATTTTGAAAAATGCATTACTGTAATGCTCTTGGTGATGCATCATCACAAAACATGCGTTTGAAAAAATTCATTTTGAAAAATGCATTGCTATAATGCTCTTGGTGATGCATCATCACAAAACATCTATGTGTCTGAAAAATATAATCACTCTAATGTTCGTTATGATGAATCATTATAATGCTTCAATTCATCTGAAAAATATATCACTTGATAATGTACTCTTTAAAAGAGCTTGAAAAAGGAGCGGGGGCACTTGAAATGAATATAGCAAATATATTTTGGTGGATTTTTGCTGCTATGAGGTTTAGTCATTGTTGACAACTCGAATTCCAAAGAGAGGACCAGCGAGATCTGAAAGTATTTTTGTACCTTTTCGGCACAAGTTCGAAACTTTTTTCTTCGTTTTAATTATTTCCATCTTGTAAGTTAATAAACATGAGTTTTTTTAAATTTTCATTTTTTATATCTATACGATAGTGTGTGTGACTATATAAAAGTATTCTCTCTGCATGAATTGATGGGCGCTATTGGGGCTATTTAGAGGCTACCTTTTTTTTAATGATGCTTCAATTCAGTGCTTCATATATTGTGTTTTTTTTTTATATTTTGAATTAAATACCATCTGAGACTGTAAATCTTTTTTCCCTATATAAACTGACGTGGGCTATTAATGGGCTATTTTTTCTTAATTTTGTTTTAACTCATTGCTTTCAGGTTGAAAGACAAAACACTATAATTTCTGCTGGAAAGAAATATCTCATATCTGTCAACAGATATGTTGAGTGAGGGCATGGTATTGGAGTCCCCTTCTTCCCACTCCGTTTGTGTGTACCTAGTGTGTACTTCTTCACCAATATGTAGGAAAACTGAGGAAGGAGAGCGTAATTAAATAAGTAAAAAAGGCAGTACTTGTATGATAAACGTCATACCACTCAAGTTTTCATTCATTGACGTATTATGGAACTGCTTTGCTGTCGTTAGTTTCTTTCAGTTTAGCGTGAGACGAGATTAAGAGAAGTGACTGAATAGATGGAAAATATATAATTTGGGTTGCCAAAAATTAGCGAGAAAAACAGGTTTTAATTTCAACAAAACAGTGAACAAAAAAACAACAAAACACTTTGATTTAAAAAGAAAAAATCCAAATACTTCGACCCCTCGTCCGGGAGCCTTTCTCCCGGAAAAAAAAACAGGAGAAAGAAAGGGAAAAAAACAATTGTTTCGGAAATAACATAAAAACGACAACTAAACACATAGTTAAACACATAACAGCATTTAAAGCAGGACAAACTATAAGCTCTTTGCTACATAATGGAAAAGACAAGATTCCAAGAAACATACAAAGGGGAGTACACAAAACTCCCCTTTGTGTACAAAGGGGAGTAAATTTTATGTAGAAAGAACATAGCAGAATTTAGAAAATAGGCTACAGCAACACAAAAATGCCATAGATTGCTCGCTAAAACATTAATCAAAATCGCAAGCGTTTGAATCAGCTGTAGGAAAACATGTATTTGATTTTCTTCATCACAAAATTTTATTTGATTAAAACAAAAATTGTAGATACGTCTGTTGCGAAGTTTCAGAGAAATTATTGAAATTAAGAATACTATCCATGGGGGGATTAGTATTAATAGAGATAAAGGGGATTTTAGAATAAACTCAATTTATAATAGTTCAATTAAGGAGCTGGTAAAATTGTCAACCAGTGATAACCTTGCGAAAAAAAGTCAGAAGGAGGTCAAAGCTGGTAAGTCAACGGACTGCAGCTAATCTAGCAAACAAAAAAAGTCATTTAATTTATAAATCATAAGTTTCCTTATTAACCTGTGAGATATAGTTAGGGGTGCTGGACCAGGAGTTTAGTGACCTTTTTTGTTTGTTCAGGTAAATATGGTCTTCATTTTAATAGATTCTCATTTATACCCTGATCGTTGAGAGGAGAGTGATCCATGGTTTCACTATAGACATTCGCTTTGGTTTTATTCTTATGTTGTAACATCAGTGCTAGAAGTTTGTTTATAATGTGAATTGTTCTTATTTATTTTGTTTCTTCATGTGTTTAGTTGTCGTTTTTTTTTGCTTTATTTTTTAAAAACAACTGTTTTTCGCTTTTTTTTCTGTTGAGAAAGCTCCCGGATATGATGCCGAAATACTCGGAATTTTTATTTTTTGTTCTCTGCTTTGTTGAAATTAAAACCCGTTTTTCTCGCTTAATTTTTCGTAAGTGAAAAAGCAGTGTGGTCTAAGAAATTATTTACTATATATCCGCATATTAGGGGTAGGGTGGGGGTAAAGTATTTGGACATTGTGAAGTTAGAAAATAATTCTTGCTACATAATATGCAGAATCGTTGTTCCTAATACATTAGACATGCAGATTCACTATACTTTACCCACACCCCCATCCTCCTAATGTGCAAATGTATAGCCCAAATTTGTTTCTAAAGTATTATATTTTATCTTACTTTGTTATATTTTATTAGGATTGAATGTTAGAAAACATATTAGAAGAGCATTAAGTAGGGCGTATATCATACATGTGCCAAAATTTAGCACCTTGTTTCTCTTATAGGTTATTGTTACCGTGTGACTATGAAAGAGGAGAAAGGACTTCGCAATAATCGTAATTATACAACTTTGGATGTTACTAAGGGTGGAGTTCGATTTCGGAATTCCGATTTAACGGACCTGAATTCTCAGTTTAAAGAAAAGAAGAAAGATTATGAAGAAAATCAAAAGAGAATTGTCGACGAAATTGTTACAATCACAGGTTGGGTTTCCTTAATTTAAATACTACTACTACTACTACTACTAACAGCTCACCGCAGCACCGAGCTGCCTGAGGCAAGCACAGCTACGCACACTCCTCCTCCATCGCAATCTATTCAAAGCCTCCCTCTTTACACCCTCCCAGGAAGTTCCTATTTCTTTCAAATCTTTCTCTGTGACATCCTCCCACCCCAGACGAGGACGATCTGCTTTCCGTTTAGCCCTAGACGGTTGGCTGAAAAGGACAGTATTCGGTAATCTGTCATCTTGCATCCGCAGAACCTGCCCTAGCCATCTAAACCTTTGTTTCATTATAGCCCTAAAAAGCGAGATTAAACCACACTTGTCGTACAGCCGACTGTTTGAAATACGGTCAGTCAGCACGGGTACCCAGAACAATCCGTAGGCAATTTCTCTGGAAAACATATAGTAAATCTCCATCCGCTTTTCGGAGAGCCCATGCTTCAGAGCCATATATGACCACTATCATCACTGTACCTTCCAATATTCTAATCTTGGTTTGCAGACTTATCTTCCTATTCTTACAAACTTTTTTTAACTGTAAAAAAAAATCTTAGCTTGTCTACTTTTAACGTCTTCACTCCTCCCAACGTCTTTGCTAATAATTCTACCAAGGTGAAGCTGCCCATCTGATCAATTTTTCGTTACCCAACGTCACCTTTTATCTTCAATTGTTCCTAGTCCTTGTGATTTAGTCATCTTAGCATTAATTTTTTCAAAACTATTCTAACACCCTGAACTCGCAAAACCTCTAAAAGTTCGTTCATTTTGCTCAGACTTTCATCTATGATGCTTAAATCATCAGCATAATCTAAGTTCAGGAGAGTTTTTCCTCCCCATTTGATTCCGTGGTCTCCCATTGCCTTTCATGTGCTCCTTAAGACAAAGTCCATCAAAATGACCCATATAAAGGGGGATAGAACACAACCCTGCTTAACTTCGGATTTAATACAAAACCAGTTGCTAACCTCATTTCTTACCTTAACCGCAGCAGTATTATTCTCGTACATAGCACAAATCACTTTAATGTATTTTTTTTGTATACCATATAAAGATAAGACCTTTGCTAAAGCTTTTCTATCAACAGAATCGAACGTCGGCTCGTAATCTATAAAACTTAGGACCAATGGTGTTTGACATCTCAGGCACTTCTCAATTATTAACCTAAGAGTGAAACTTTGGTCGACACATCCTCTACCTTTTCCAAAACCGCACTTTTCTTCTCTTAAAACTTTGTTTACATCATCTCTCAATATAAAAAGTATGATATTACTAAGTAATTTGCTACCTACAGAGATCAGACTACTTTAAATAGAAATATAATAAAATGCAAATAGTAATATATTTTGATTTTAACGCTTTTTTTCCGTATGGTAGGTTCAATTAGAAGTCCCATTCTGTATTGGCTGTTGCGTCTCACTTTGAACGATGAAGCCCATGTTAATTGGGGTGGCGAGTAAACCCATGTTAATATGGGGGGAAGGGACAGGGGTTTTCATCCCTATTCATGTCAATTTTTGCTTGTTTTGAGTTTGACTCGGTTATTTATTGTAATTTCTGTTCGTTTTGGATTTCATTTATTTATCGATTCTGACATGTAGTATTTTCACGCTTGGTAGATTATTTGATTTTATTTTTGCTTATTTACGTTTAATGGAGCTCTTTACTTTTCTTTGAAAAACTCATTTGTGGAAAAAGTTTTAAAATTAATTTCTCTTTATTTTATCTTGACATAGTCTTTTCAGGGAAAAATAAATAATAGTTTAAATCTTTTCGGTTTTCCTTTAAGAATTTAGAATTTGGCCTTCTGTTGTATGCTGGAGAAAAATTTTCAACAATTTTTAACAACATACACCCTTTTCAAAATTTGGACACAAATAGTAGTGTTTAGTTTAGTTTCATACCTCCTCTAGTTGACCAGACATAGAAAACTTGATACCATTCGCAAAAGTATCTATCTATGCTCTTTGACAACTTGGATACACTTACACTCTTTTGATTTGGTTAAATTTCAAGAGCAGAAGTAGTAATAGAAGTAGCCCCGAAATTTGAACATAATACCTCAGTCATTCTTGGGATGCTGCAGAGATGCCTTATTGGCCATTAGCATTAACAAAGTGCATTTTGGTTTAATCTTAAGGCAGAATTTAGTTTTTAAACATAATGGGCAAATCGCATAACTCTGGGGGGTGGACCTACGCAATAGCCCTATAGATACATTTATTAGACCGTCCAGATATGCTGAACAAACTAACTATCTTAAGTTTTGATTGGAAGTGTTTGGAAATTATGAGCTAAAGATGAGGGCTGATTGCCCTCCAATCACTTTTGACTCTTATAAAGAATACTAAAACTTTGAATTTCCAACCAAATGAGCTCCTTAAAAATATCAGTGATGTTACTTGTTATGATAGAGCACCGTTGCCTTTGATATTGCTTATTTTAATACTTGCCCTTTTAATACTTGCATCCGCGTAGTTGTTTTGATTAATTGAATTTCCCCCTAAGCGTTTCAACTTAATGCCCTGACGTGTCTCTAGTCACAGTAACCGTATAAGTAGTATCGAAAGCATACACATAGTGTTTTCTGACTAGTTCAAAATCTGTCACAACTTACCCTGAAAGTCTATCTTTATAATCTAAGCTGTTATTGCGATATTGCTTTGTCACCCTATTGACAATCTACAGGATCATAGTTCTTTTGATTTAGTTCAGCATCCGCATAAATATTCCTTGAAAGCTTCCCATTAATGCCCTTAGGTTGGGTAGTAGCAATAGTTGTAATAGCAGTAGTAGCATTAGTAGCAGTATGTATATAGCACCTTTCTTTTTCAACATCCCCTTCAATACGCGATGAAATTTTTAACTTAACACCATCAACCGGTCCTAAAGCATTGCTGATACATACTCTTGACAACTTATGTGGGCATAGTGTGTTTCGATTTGTTTTAATACAGTTACAATATTGCCCAAGATTTTCTCCTTATTACCCTTAGATTTATTAGTAGTATTAGTAGCACCAGTAGTTATAGTAGTAGCAGTAGAAGTGGAGTTAATTGTTGCAGTCTTAGCTTTAGTAGTAGTAGTAATAGTAGAAATAATAATAATATTAGCAGAAGTAGTAGTTGTAGGAGTAGAATCAGTAGTATTATGATACAAAATTCTCTTTAGGTTAGTTCAGCATCCCCCACAACAAGCGTTGTAAGTTTTAATTTCACATACTAAACTGTTCCTAAGATATTGCCGGTATGCCTTTTTGACAACCTGCATACGGATGGCAGGTTGTCATCAGTACAGCAGAAATTTTCAGAAATATTCTATGAAACTTTCATCTTCATACCCTTAGGCATAGATGTAATAGTAGTCAGAGCAGTAGTATAACTACCCGACTTAATACAATTAGCCCTTGCTATGATATTGTCGATTTGCTCTTTTATAACCTGTATAGTCGTATACTTATTGAAATTTTCTTCTTAATGCCCTTAAGCTTACAAGTAGTTGCGATAGAAGTAGTAATTGGAGCAATAGTAATAGTAGTAGCAGAACTAGTAAATATTGCAGTAGGAGCAGTATTAGTAGTAGTGTTCACACATTGCCTTTGAATAAATGAACGAACTTTATTACCGGTAAAAATGTAAAAAACACCAAGTACGGAGTAACATAAATAAACAAAAACAAGAACAATAAACAGTGAAAAAACTTAAAACTACAAAAGACAACATGAACTAATCAACCAGTATTAATATGGAAAAAAGGCTGCAGAGGGTCGCAAACGTGAATAAAGTTGATAGTCTTTTTTACATAAATCATCACTGGAAGACCGAATCTGTGAGGGCAAATCTATTAAACCAAATCGAGCAATTGTTTTTCTGTTTTGGTGCCGTCTAGGAAGCCGGAGGAGGAATTTGCAATATCTGAAATATGCCATACATAGAGTCTGGCGATCTTCCTTACGAAACAAATGAGCAATGCCTGATAAAAACAAAAGCACAGGGGCGCAATAAGCGTTATAGATCATACACAAACCGTTGCGGCTGTAACGGCTTTTGTTTGCGAATACTTTTCCGTAAGCAACGTGTAGGTTTTTCACGGCTTGACTCACTAGGGATGAACAGGTAGTAGAAAGTGTTGGGCCGAAACACAGACCGAGCCAGCTAACTAAAGAAGAACATGGTAGGACTGCAGTCCCAGCAACGAGTGGAGCGACCGCATAAGGGCTAGTAAAACAAATAAACGCGCTTTTAGGCGCATTAACTGACAGTCCAATCTTAGATAGTTCATTGGTTAATATATTCAAATTGGAAAGCAATCCACGGCGAGTCCGGGCAGCAAGTAGAACGTCGTCTGTATATGCAACATAAGACAAACCAATATTACCGTAAAAACAGATTTTTTAAGGGGGACGTTAGGACGATGCAAGCACACATTTAAATATAGGCTACTAGGAGACAACACGGCTCCTTGCCGAACTCCCTTATTAATTTTTACCGGCATTCTAGGTAACTTGAATTTCAGACTTTGAATACCAAGAAGACAATAAACATAGTACATAAGGATTAACACCTAAAGACGCAAGGGAAAATAGAGCCTGAGAGTGCACAATATTGTCGAAAGCTCCAGAAGTGTCAACAGTAAGACAGTATAAAGACATTTTTTTTTTGACATTGCTTAAAACGTGATGTGCATGGGAGCAACCGAAACGTTTCCGAAAACCAAACTGAAAAGGCGTAAAATCGACTCAATTCGACTCGATTTCTGGTAGTAATAAATGTTCAAGTAACTTTTCGTATCAAACGATACTTTTGCACATGACCCCGTGGGGGTCATGCCTCGCTTTTGATTAGACATTAGACTGCCGCAAAGAAAACTTTCAGGAACAAGCGACTGTGCTAGGCAAGACTGGAAAAGTTTTTGTAGATGGTTAAGTAGAGCAGGACAATCATAAGCAAGAAATTGGTAAAAAAGGCCGTCACCATCAAGGCTATTTGAATGCTTAATTTTTCTTAAAGCCAAGCGAATATCAGACATTGCTACAGGCTGGACATGAGCCTGCATGAGCCTTTTGGTCAAATGGTCATCCCCTTTAAATATTCTCCGAGAGTTCCAACTTAATACACAAATCAATTCTTAAGACACGCTATTTTGACACGCTTTTGGTCAACTGAACATCCCACTCATGATGCCCCTGAAGTTTCCTCTTGACATGGTAAGCCTTTCTAGAAATATTGCTGATACGCCCGTATCAGCAATCTGTATACACATAGTATGCTTTGATTTAGTTCAAATTTCTCCTCAACGTTTCTTCCGATATTTTTTCCAATATCCTCAGCCTTAGTAATGCTCAGTCATTCCTGAGGGACACCCCCTTGACAATCTCTATACACATAACATGTTATGAACTCCCCTCAACATTCCCTGAAAGACTCATCTTGCTGCCCCTCGTTTTTGGGAAAGTAGAATTCAAACATATGTTAAACATATACTCTACTCAATAACATATATTATATGTAAACAATGAACAAATTGCATAGCTTGCAGTCCTGGCCCTGAGGTCTCGGGAGGGGGGAGAGGTCCGTCAAATTACTTTGACTCTTAAAAAGGGCACTATAACGTTGAATTTAAAATCAAAGAAGATCCATCTGAAATTAATACCACCACCCATTCCATATGAACCTTATGTGGCTCCAGGGCAAAACTTAAAGCACTTGCCCCAGGGTTCTGGGGGGCTCTTCCAACCTTGGAAGCATTGTTATATTCTTTGGACTATCTTGAACAAAATTGCCATCGCACAATTTCAATCAGACACATTTTGTGAAAAGAGGGGTAGTTGAGGGGGGGACTAGTTGATCTCCATCACTATTGACTCTTAAAAAGGAACTAGAACTTCCAATTTCAACCAAATGAGCCACCTCTAATGTACATACAGCCATTTATTCCATAAGAATCTTAAATGCCCCAGGGGTATAACTTACAACCCTCGCCCTGAGAGCAATAGGGGGGGGTGGTTGGTCTTCTCATAGACATAATTTCCTGACCTTTCAACTACGATGAAAAAAATTGTTATCTCTAAATTTTGATTGGAGGCGTTAAGGGAAATGATGAGGATGGAGGGGGGTGGACTGGTTGCTCTCAAATCACTTTGACTCTTAAAAAGGCACTATAACTTCCAACTTCAAGTCAAATGAGCCCCATCTAAAGCTTATACAACCGCCCATCCCATAAAAACATTATATGCCCTCATGGTATAACTTACAACTCTATCCCGAGGGCGCCGGGGGGTTGTGTCAATCCTAGAGGCATTATTATACGCTCTTTGGACTATTTTGAACAAAATCACTATCTCGTAATTTCAATCAGATGCGTTTGGTGAAAAGAGGGGTTTTCGGGGGAGGGGGGTTAAATGCCCTCTATCACTTTAAACGCTTGAAAAAAGCACTAGAATTTCCAGTTTTCAACTAAATGAGCCTCTTCTAAAATAAAAAAAACTTACAATACCAGTCCCCGTCCCGTGGCATAACTTACAACACCCCTCCCCCAGGCTCTGGTGGTTTGTATCGACCCACAAAGCCTTGCTATATGATATTTGGACTATTTTGAATAAAATGACTGTCTCAAATTTTTTATTCCATATATTTCGAGAAAATACGACGTGTTTAGCCAGGTGATAGATGCCCTCAGATCACTTTGACTCTTAAAAGGGGTACTATAAATTCAGATTACCAATCCAATAAGTTCCCCCTGAAGCATATACGACTACTCCTTTTATAAGAACCTTATATGCCCCGGGTCATAACTTAAAACCACCTCCACTCAATAAAAACCTTATGTGCCCCCAAGTCGTGGCTTACAACCTTATCTCCTGGGCACTTGGGGTTGTGTCAACCCTAGAGGCATTGATATATGTTCTTTGGATTATTTTGAACAAAATTGCCATTGCATACTTTTAATCAGACCCGTTTGGTGAAAAGAGGGGTAGTTGAGGGGGGGGGCTAGTTGACCTCCATTACTATTGACTCTTAAAAGGGAACTAGAACTTCTAGTTTCAACCAAAGGAGCCACCTCTAATGTTTATATAGCCGTCCTTTCCATAAGAACCTTAAATGCCCCAGGGAATAACTTACAACCCTCGGCGTTAGGCTCTGGTTAGCCACTTACTGATCACTTTGACTCCTAAAAAGGGCACTAGAACTTCTTATCACAAATCCAATCATTCCCCTAAAAAGCATTTACGACCACCCTTTCCATAATAACCTAATATGTCCCCAGGGCATAATTTACAACTCTTGCCCTGAGAGCTATAAAGGGGGGGAGGTGGTTGGTCTTTCTCACAGACATAATTTCCGCACCCTTTAACTACGATGAAAAAGCAATTGTTATCTCAGATTTTGATTGGAGGCGTTAAGGGAAATGACGAGGGTAGAGGGGGGTGGACTGGTTGCTCTTCAATCACTTTTACTCTTAAAAAGGGCACTATAACCAAATGAGAACCATCCAAAGCTTATACGACTGTTCACTCCATAAAAACTTTATATGAACTCATGGTATAACTTACAACCCTATCCCAAGGGCGCTGGGGGGTTGTGTCTATCTTAGAGGCATTATTATATGCTCTTTGGCCTATTTTGAGCAAAATCGCTATCTCGTAATGTCAATCAGATGTGTCTGGTCAAAAGAAGAGTTGTCGGGGGGGGGGGGGGTTGTTGAATGCCCTCCGTCACTTTCGACCCTTAAAAAAAGAACTAGAAATTCCAATTTTCAATCAAATGAGCCTCTTCTAACGGTTAACAAACCATCCCTCCTACGAAAACCTTAAATGTCCGTGGCATAACTTACAACCCCGCCCCCAGGCTCCGGTGGTTGGTTTCACCCCCAAAACCAATGTTATGTGATCTTTGATTATTGTTATTGGACGTCTTTGGGGAAATGATGAGTGTGTGGGGGGGGGACTGGTTTCTCTCAAATCACTTTTGACACTTAAAATGAGCACTATAACTTCCAATTTAAAATCAAATAAGATCCATCTGAAATTAATACGACCACCCATTCCATAAAAACTTTATATGCCTCCTGGGCATGACTTTATCCCCAGGGCACTGAGTGGTCGTGTTAACCATAGAGGCATTGTTATATGATCTTTGACTATTTTGATTAAAACCGCTATCTCACATTTTTAATCAGATTCGTGTGGCGAAGAGGGTTAGTTGGGGGGGAGCTTGCTCCCTCCATCAGTTTTGACTCTTACAAGGGAACTAGAACTTCCAATTATCAACCAAATGAGCCACTTCTAAAGTTTATAAACCACCTCTTCCATAAAAGCCTTAAATGCCCCTGGGCATAACGTACAACCCTTGTCCCCAGGCTTTGGGTTTTTTTTCAACTCCAAAAGCCTTGTTATGTGATATTTAGACTATTATGAATAAAATGGCTATCTCAAAATTTCCATTAGATGCATTTCGGGTCAATACGACCTTTATGTCTGGGAGGTGGGTAGCTGCCATCCGATCACTTTAAGTCTTAAAAAGAGCACTAGAGCTTTTGATTACCACACCAATGAACCCCCTCCGAAGTTTCTACGACAACCCTTTCTATAAAAACCTTATATGCCCCGGGGCATAACTTACAACCCTTGCCCTGAGTACTGGAGGGGGGGGGGAATTGTTATCCTCAAAGGCATAGTTTTCGGACCTTTCAACTACGTTGAACAGAATGGCTATCTCACAATTTTGATTGGATATGTTTGCAGAAAGGGTGGGCGTGGGAGGTGGGTAAATTGCCCTGCAATCACTTTCGACTATTAAAAAGGGCACTAGCCGTTTTAATTTCCAATCGAATGAGCTCTTTTTCAAGTTTCTACGACAATGCTTTCTATAAAAAATCTTATATGCCCCCAGGGCATAACTTACAGTCCTTGTCCTGAAGGCTGGGGAGGGGTATTTGAAATCTCAAAGACATAATTCCCGGACCTTTCAACTACGTTGAACAAAATGGCTATCTCACAATTTGATTTGGATATGTTTTCAGAAAGGGTGGGCGTGGGAGGGGCGTTAATTGCCCTGCAATCACTTTCGACTATTAAAAAGGGCACTAGCCGTTTTAATTTCCAATCGAATGAGCTCTTTTTCAAGTTTCTACGACAATGCTTTCTATAAAAATCTTATATGCCCCCAGGGCATAACTTACAGTTCTTGTCCTAAGGGCTGGGGAGGGGTATTTGAAATCTCAAAGACATAATTCCCGGACCTTTCAAAAACGTTGAACAAAATGGCTGTCTCAAAATTTTGATTGGATGTGTTTTGAGAATGGCGGGTGTGAGAGGAAGGTTAGTTGCCCTCCAATCACTTTTGACTATTCAGCGGGCACTAGCCAGTTCAACTTCCAATCGCATATGTCCTTTTTGAAGTTTCTATGACAACTCCTTCGATACGAAGTGTCCTGGTCTAAGACGAAAAAAAAAATGAATAAATAATACATTGCGCCAACATCGTTCTTTACTTAGGCAGCGCTATTGTGCTGCCTATGATATAAATTCTCAGAAATCTTTAATCTAAGATTTTCTTGAAAACGTTAGCAAATTTTGCTCTGACATCTACCAGTTGGAGTCTACGGGGTGATGTTACTTCTTAATTTTATATAATGGGCTGTCTCGTGTCAGAAGTTGTCGTGTCATCGTGTCAGCAACCGCGAGGTTGCTTTGCCAGATACTTGCATTTGAGATGCCATGAATTAGATCCTGGCATTTGACACTTTTTATTTTATTTTTCTGAATTTTCTGTTGGCTTTTGGCAGGGTTTTCTAATCCTTTTTGTGTAGATAGTAAGAGTAGCGAATTAACGTATTTTGTTGGGGATAAAAAGCATGTTAGACAAAGATTACTTCTGCAAAGGGCCTAGGGATTAACTGATAGTACTTTAAAAATTTACAGACCCATCAGAGGCTATTTGTGGTTTTTCTTTTTTTAGAATATTATTACAACAAAAATTTTAAGATGAAAAAAATGTTAAGAAAATGACAAACAGAAGGATGGTTATTTTTCGACCCGGAATCATGCTCGCTTGGTTTCGTCTTTTTCTTAATATTTTTAATGGTTTTCATTTTTTTACGTACATCATGTACAGCCGCAGTTGTTTCAAGCCTTTTTCAAACAGTTCGTGGTAACGAACTGTAGCAAGGAGCGACCCGGCTCAATAGTAACCAAAACTCTAAAAAATGGAATTTTGATACCAACGCTATATCAAAAGAATCGAATTTTAATGCTGATTTAAATATATAAGTTTCAAAATGTAGAATTTTGTATTATTGCCGGAAGGCAGATCACGGATGCGTGTTTATTTGTTTGTTCGTTTTTTTTTCCAGGGGTGATCGTATCGACCCAGTGGTCCTAGAACATTGCGAGAGGGCTCATTCTAACGGAAATGAAAAGTTCTAGTGCCCTTTTTAAGTGACCGAAAAAATTGGAGGGCACCTAGACCCTCTCCCACGCTAATTATTTTCCCAAAGTCAACGGATCAAAATTCTGAAATAGCCATTTTATTCAGCGTAGTCGAAAAACCTTATAACTATGTCTTTGGGCACGACTTATTCCCCCACAGTCCCCGTGGGAGGAGCTATAAGTTACAAACTTCGACCAGTGCTTACGTAATGGTTGTTGGGAAGTATACAGACGTTTTTAGGGGGATTTTTTGGCTGGGGGAAGGGGCTGAGAAGAGGGGGATATGTTGGGGAAACTTTCCATCGAGGAATTTGTCATGGGGGAAGAAAATGTCCATGAAGGGAGCGCAGGATTTTCTAGCATTATTTAAAAAAAACAACAATGAAACAATAAATATGAAAAAGTTTTTTCAACTGGAAGTAAGGAGCAGCATTAAAACTTAAAACGAACAGAAATTGTTACGCATATGAGGGGCTCACCTCCTCCTAATACCTCGCTCTTTACGCTAAAGTATTTTTAGTAATTTCAACTATTTATTCTACGGCTTTTGTGATTCAGGGTCGTTCTTAATGAACTGGGAAAAAATTTAAGCTTAGTGTAAAGAGCGAGGTACTGACGAGTGGGTGAACCCCCTCATATATGTCATAAAAACTGAGAATACAAAAGTTCGTTACCTAAGCTAATTTATAAGTTACGTATATCTTTTACTAATAAAAACATTCGTAAAAAATTGAAAGTTCTAGTTGCCTTTTTAAGTAACCAAAAAATCGGAGGAACAGAATTTACTTCGTATATGAAAGGGGTTGCTTCCTCATCAACGCCCCGCTCTTTACACTAAAGTTTTTTACTGTTTTAAAAAGATGAGTTGAGAGAAAGAGTCAAACTTTAGCGTCAAGAGCGGGGGGTTGATGAGGAAGCAGCCCCTTTCATATACGAAGTAATTTCTGTTCGTTTTAAGTTTTAATGTCGCTCCTTACTTTCAGTTAAAAAAACTGCTTTTTTTTATTTAATTTTACAAAGAATCAGTGCGGAATATATATTAGTCTACATTTGTATTTGGTATCTCTTCTAGCCTTTTGACGTCTTTTATAATTTTTAAGTCTTCCCAATTTTATTTATTTTTAGCTGGCTATTTTGAACCACTTATGCTACTAAATGACGTTATTGCTGAAATTGACACCCTTCTGTCATTGGCAACCGTGGCTCTCAACGCAGCGATTCCATGGGTTCGTCCCTCATTGCTGCCAATTGGTACTGGTATTTTGAAAATTGCTGAAGCCCGGCATCCTTGCCTGGAAGCAACAGGAGTTTGTGATGTTATCCCAAACGACGCTTCGTTTTCTCAAGGTAGAAGACCCCCCCCCTCCATTTTTTCATCTTTATCTTTCAGAGAAGCATATTTTTGTTGTCTAAAAACTAAGTTAAAGACTACCAAACTGATCCAAACTGAAAACTCAGTTTGGATAAGGCTCTGTAAATCCATATCCAGTTTGATGGCAAATTTATCAGTGATGGTCTTACAACACTAAAAAACAGTCATAGAAAGATAGTTTGGTGTACTCACTATAATAAAGAAACATCTTAAATCATGATAGTATATGTTATGGTGATAAATATATTTCGTATTCTTTAATTGGTTCTCACGATTATGTTGTTGCTTTGAGAGATTCATAGTGTATTTCTAAGGTAAATTTGCCGCCTTTTTTAAATTTCATTTCCACATTCAGAACTCTTTTTTTTTTATCAAATTTAAAAACACAGAAATAATGTCCAGTTCTTGAAATGGGGTCCAGAATCGCGCTTTAGATGGTTTTTTTTCTACATTCAAAACTTTTTTATCAAATTTAAAACACGGAGATAATGTCCAATAGTCGAAATGGGTACCAGAATCACGTTTTGATGTTGTTTTTTTTCTCTAAATTTAGTACTTCTTTTTTTTATCAAATTTAAAACACGGAGATAATGTCCAATTATCTAATTGGGTACCAGAATCGCGTTTGTTTATGTTTTTTTTCATTTTTTTTCTAAATTCGGAACTTTTTCAATATCAAATTTACAAAACACGGAGATAGTGTCCAGTTATCGAACTGGGTTATTGATGTTTTTTTCAATGACGTTTTTGATGTTTTTTTCAATTTTTTTCTACATTCAGAACTGTTTTTTACATCAAATTTAAAACACGGAGATAATGTCCATTCATCGAAATGGGTACCAGAATCACGTTTTTGATTTTTTTTTTTTTTTTTCGATCTTTTTCTACTTTCAAATTTTTTCTACATTCAGAACCTTTTTAAATCAAATTTAAAACACTGCTTCAGATTTATTTTTATTATCAAATTTAAAACACGGAGATAATGTCCAATTATCGAAATGAGTACCAGAATCACATTTTTGATTTTTTTTTTCAATTTTTTTCTAAATTCAGGATTTTTTTTTATCAAATTTAAAACACGGAGATAATGTCCAATTATCGAAATGGGTACATAGGAAGATAGAAAGTCATAGAAAGATAGTGTGGTGTACTCACTATAATAAAGAAAAATCTTAAATTATGATAGTATATGTTATAGTGATAAATATATTTTTTGTTCTTGAATTGGTTCTCACGATTAGTTGTTGCTTTGAGAGATTCATAGTGTATTTCTAAGGTAAATTTGCCGCCTTTTTTAAATTTCATTTCTACATTCAGAACTTTTTTTTTATCAAATTTAAAACACGGAGATAATGTCCAATTATCGAAATGAGTACCAGAATCTCGCTTGAGATGGGCTTTTTTTCTACATTCAAAACTTTCTTATCAAATTAAATATTTGACAAAATACTTTTATTTAAAACACGGAGATAATGTCCAATTATCGAAGTGGGTACCAGAATCACGTTTTTGATGTTTTTTCAATTTTTTCTAAATTCAGAACTTTTTTTTTATCAAATTTAAGAACACAGAGATAAAGTCCAATTATCGAAATGAGAACCATAATCCGTGTTTTAAATTTGGTAAAAAAAACTTTTTTTTATCAAATTTAAAATAGGAAGATAATGTCCAATTATCGAATTGGGTACCAGAATCAGGTTTTTTATGTTTTTTTCAATTTTTTTCTAAATTCGGAACTTTTTTTTATCAAATTTAAAACACGGAGCTAATGTCCAATTATCGAAATGGGTACCACCACAATGACGTTTTCGATGTTTTTTTCAATTTTTTTTCTACATTCAGAACTTTTTTAAATGAAAATTTAAAACACGGAGATAATGTCTAATCATCGAAATGGGTACTAGAATCACGTTTTCGATGTTTTTTTTCTTCTTTCAGAATTTTTTTTTATAATGGGAGAGGAGTTGTTTATTTTTTTACAATATTAGAAGAGAAAAAAGATTCACTATGCCATAAGGGTTGTTAAATTTGTTTTTAGTTCCTATCTATAGTAAGACATAACAAGGTACTTTCTTTGGAATTGTTTGCCCCTTTTCCCTTCAAAGTGCACTGGAAAAATTTTACTTTGTAAAGCAGAACCTTTCATAGTTTGATCTGAGAGCTGCATAAGAATTTGTGTTCTCGCCAGAATTATTGTTGATACACAAATGCTGATAAACAAATCTGCTTTCGCGATATTTGATCAGAAATTTGTTTGTCAAAAAAGGCCTTTAGTTAAATGAAGATATAGATAGATAATTCAATTGGTGAGATTTGAGGGACTATTCCTATAGCACTTCCAAGAGTTATTTTTTAAGAGGGAATCTCCAGTATTGATGTCTGTCTGGCATAACTAATGAATAATCTAAAACCATATTCGCCTACTGTAACAAAATAGAGAAGAAAATCTTGGGAAAATAATAGAAAGCCTAGTAGGAAAGAAAAAAAACAATCACACGAATATTTCGAATATTTTATTGAAATTGATTTAATCAAAATTAAATTTCGAGCTCATTTAATTTAATTGATAATTGACACTCAAAGGGTTAAGCAATAGCAAAAGAAAGGGTTTTTAGTTTACGACGTATTTTGAAAGAAATTGGACCAGAGATGTAATATAAAGCACTGTCACGTGGGTTCTTTTTTTTTACAATTGCTACTTTCTGACTAATCCACGTAAGTAGAAAATATTCTATCTAAATAAGGCCTTTTTGCGAAAATTCAGTAGTTTCTTTGTTGTCATTGAAGACTACTACAACTACTACTAATAATTCACCGCAGCAATAAGCAGTCTGAGATTAACACAGCTACGCACGCTCCTCCTCCATATCAGTTTTTCCGTTGTTTCCTGCTTCCATTGTTTATTCGTAGTTCTGTTGTTGTTCATGAGGAGAAAAATCCGTATATCGGCTTGATTTTTTTATCGTTTTTGATTTAGTTTTTTCTTTAGTTTTGAAGTTGTATGGTTTAGATTCTTTCTTTCTCAACGATGAGGACCCCTTGTTTTATTCAGGCGAAATATTCATGAATGATTCCTCTTTTATTCTTTATTTCCTTGATACTGGGCATAGACCCCATTGTTCTTTTCAAGGTTTAATATATTCTCTGTCATAGTGATTTGTAATTTTCAGACGATGGAATGTTCCACATAATTACTGGTCCCAACATGGGAGGCAAAAGCACGTATTTACGAACTGTTGGTCTTTGCGTACTATTGGCTCAAATTGGATCATTTGTTCCGTGTGAATCTGCTGAAATTTCACTGCATGACGCCATCTACACAAGGGTGGGAGCTGGTGATATAATGCTTAGAGGAGTCTCCACTTTTTTGGCTGAAATGATCGAAGTTTCTGTTATCTTACAGGTAACCGCTTTAAAGAAGTAACTCTAAATTATAGGGTAATTCTATAGTAATAGTATAGAAATTCTATTATTATTATTTTTTTAGTACTAGTAATTATAGAAGAAATCGGTATTTCATGTTATCTATCTAAGAATCTGTATTTCATTTTTCTTGAAGTCTTTTTTTTTCTCTTAAAGTCGACTTGTTGAGCCGACTGTTAGTGATTTTTTTTAGAGTGTATTATTTTGCTGAAGCAAAACTATGTTTAACCATGGGTTTTACCATATAAAGGTTTTAACCATGTTTGTCTAACCCTAATACGACCATCTGCTATTTATATTCTATTTTATTGTGTATACTTTTATTATTTTTATATATATTAAATAAGCTATGGTTTTAAGAGTGGTAGACTGTTAGTTTTGATTGGGAGTCTGTTAGTAACCATCACATGTAATTCTTAGTTTAATTATATATTTTTTTCCTCTTCCATTTGCATTTTGTTACTTGAACATTGAAAGGTCAAGTTGATCAACCTAAAACTACTAGAATGTAATTTTGAGAGACAGTTAGCAGTCAGGGAAGGATTTTAGTGAGGCTAAGAAAATTTCTTAATAGAGGCTGAAACACTCCAGTTTATCGAATCCTACGGCTGGGGGAGGATTCACTACCCAGTTAGTTTTGGGGTGCTCGTTGCATAAAAAAACTTATTATTAATAATACTTTCGGATAATCGCGGTGATATGGTCTTCATACACATGAACGGTACGGCATCGTAAAGCCTTTTAATTCCTGTAAATCGACAAATTCTTCTAAATCGATCAGACTTTGAAAAGTCGACAAGATATATTTTGCAAAATTTAGCCTGGGGGGAGCAATTCATTGTTTTTTGTGCTTTCAGTGAAAACACCAAAAAAGGGATTTTTCAATGAAGACACATAAAAAAAAGTCATGACAAATCTAGTTTGGACTATTTGCTCCCCTGCAACCCCCCGAATGAACGCGCTTATAGTGAAGTGAAATAGTTTCTACTTTATTGAAATATATTTTATTTTATCAGAAAGAGGTTGAGTGTGAGAACACACACTGCAGTTGTCTCCCAAAGTTCGCCTACGACGTATGAGTACATGGCTCTCACCCCAGAATCCATTCCCCGTAGAGAAAGAAAAGCTTTGAAACGTAAAAAAAAGGTTATTTCAAGATATGTGGACATAAAAGTATGGATATGTAAAAAATAGGGACAAATGATAGGACTTTTAATGTTGAGTGACACTTTTACATTACGACATTAAGATGTCCGTGAAACGACAAATGAAGATAAACCTGAATCTATAAGCGACATGTGTATCAAACTGTGTATCAATGTGGTTCAATCCCGCTTTCTAGGGCTATAATGAAAGAAAGGTTGAAATGGCTAGACCACGTTCTGCGGATAAAAGATGACAGATTGCCGAAAATTGTCTTTTTTGGCCAACCGTCTGGGGCTACGCGGAAAGCAGGTCGTCCTCGCCTGGGTTGGGAGGATGTCATAAATAAAGATTTAAAGGAAATGGGAACTCCCTGGGAGCGTGTAAAGAGGGAGTCCTTGAATAGATTAGGTTGGAGGAGAAGCGTGCGTAGCTGTGTTGGCCTCAGGCGGCTTGTTGCTGCAGTGAGTTATTATTAGTAGTAGTAGTATTAAAGTAAAAGAAAATAAATTCATAAAGAATTTTGTAGTAGGTGCACTACATCTCCCGGGTTTGTTGGAGCTCTTAGCGCTGGAATCATAAAAAAAACTATTTGCAGGCCGGAGAGTTTTGAAAAGGTATCTATATATTGCTCCAAAGAAGTATCTAGTGACTTTGCAATTTGATTTGTCCCAATATATAGCAATGATTTAATACAGAATGTTCTGAACCTTGTTCTCTCAAAAGATCCCTATAATATTGAACTAACAGTTGGCATGCAGCCAAAATGGTAGGTAGTCTTAACACTGCAATTTTGCCATTATTTAATAGCTAAGATTCAGATGTATCCACCAACAAAATTATATTTTAAAATTTCCTTTTTCCACTTTTTAGGTCAAAAAATACTTTAACAAGAATGTCTTGAATATGCGAAAATAAGAAGTTTACACTAAGTTAGATCTTTCTCTACGAAATAGTCGGAGTAATATTATAATTCTGGCTCTGTTAATGTGATAAATGTAAAACTGATGAATCTAATTATGTAGGTATCTTACCCTTTTCATTCAAGTTAGAGCTATAGGCTCGTCGCGAGATTGCATGAACCCCGACCTTAAAAATTTGTAAAAAAAAAGGAGTTGTCAGTGGTTCAGACTTTAGTATCATAAAAGAAGAAATTCATTGGGTCCTTACATTGGAACACAATTAAAACACTAAAAAAGAAAAAGGAAAAATAGAGTTGATTTTCCTTTTCGACACTTTTCCTTTTTCCTCCTTGACATGAAAATGTAGGTAAATAGGGGGAATCTTTGTGTAATTATAGGACAGAAGCAAAAACTGGCCAAAACTCATCAAATTTAGAAGTGATGGTTGGCGAAACCGGCCCAAATGTAAAAATTTCTTTTGAGACTGAGAAACTACATACTTCATAAGAATATGAAATACATATTACACAGAATTTGCTCTAGATTCGATTTCATTTTCTTCTTATGAAGATGGAGTTTCTAGAATTTACCCTATCCTTTTCGGTTGTTTTTTGCTTAGTTGACTAAACAAACTAAATTCATGTTAAACAATGGTAAACTATCTCACCTTGTTAAAAGTTGGGTCGTACAAGGAGTTTTAATCTTTATAAATAGGGCGCCTTTAAACTGAAATCTTTCTCTTGGTTGACAGTAATTCTTAACCGGTTTCGTAGCAGGTTGTGTGTCCTACGAGTTTCATTTTCGTTGAGCTAGAATCTTATGGACTGGCCTGATAGGGGCTAAAATTCTTGGACGAGGTACACTAGAATCCTGGCTGACTAGTCAGGAATATTAATACTCTATACCATAGCTGTAAGTCTTGAAGACTTACTATAGCTTTAAGTCTTGAAAGCAGTATTTGCTGAAAGAACTCATCGACATTTTACATCGTAACTCAGCCAAATCATTGACCATACCCTTTAGAATTGTTCCTAAGAATATCAGGTTGATAGATCACATAGGAAAACCACAGCAAGTAAACTCCTGAAAATTCCCTGCAAACTGCTATACACTCCTGTCCAACAATTCTCTGAAAAGTGGATGAAAAGTGTTATCTATAGATGGCCCATCAGAATCATAGCTGGAGATGTTTTGAATGCATTTGGCTTAAAAAAAGGGGATAAATTTTGCCTTAGTTCAACGTTTGGAAGATAGTTTAATCACATCCCTTCCCCAAAAAGATGGCTCATCACACATGAACATTGAGTTTTCTCTCTCCTTATTTTTGTGCAGCCTGAAAATGCAATTTTCCTAGTTCTGAACAATGCTCCCCCTCCCCCGTAGACAAGTTTCTCGAAAGAGAGCTTGTCCCTTGTACGGTCGGTCAAATTATGTGCATCTTTATTCTCCTTTTTTCCAGGCTGCCACCTCAGATTCTCTAATCCTCGTCGATGAGCTGGGACGAGGGACCTCTACATACGACGGTTTTGGTTTGGCATCTGCTATATCCAAGTCAGTATTTTTTTATTTTATTTTTTTCATTTTATTTTGATTTTATAAAATATTTGCATTGTGAACTGAAATGAATCGGATTGAGGTTTATGGCTTTTATATTTTTCTTTTTTTCTTTAATAGTATCAGAAGACCGACAATCCGTCGTTGATAAGATATATATTTCACCGACTAAGGTGAATCTTCATTTTTTTTTTTTTTTTTTGTATTTGCTGTAGAATGTAAAACCACTAGGGTTTTGGACCTCTGGGAGTTTGTGATGTTATACACATGAAATTTTTTTTCAAAATTTAAGGCCTAAACGAGTTTTCCTAAAGTCGTGACGTATTTAGGTCGTGACGTATTGACGTATTGACTAAAGTCGTGACGTATTGACGTATAAAGTCGTGACGTTTTTTATCACACCGGAAAACAAGCAACTACCTTATTACGAATAATCTTATAAAACAAACAATAATTTGTATATAGTATATTCAGCTATCATAATACAATTATTGTAATACAAAAGGATGAAAAAACAATAAGGTCCCAGGTGCCTATGGCGTGGTAAATGAGTTTTTTAAAGCATTGTATTTTTGAAGTTTGTATAAATTACGAAAGAGTATGGAAATCATGTTTGAAAAGGGGAAATAGCTAGGGATTTTATGAAAATTTTAATTAAACCTGCGTATAAGAAAGGTGATAAGAATGATTGCGGTAATTATAGAGGCATTAGTCGGCTTTCTGTAGAAAGCAGTATTTGTAGGAAAATCTGCCTCTAAATCTCCCTCGCTAACTAAATTTTTCTTCTTCTAAATTGTTGCAAATAGTTATCTATTTTCATTCTTTTCTGTATCATCTCCTGTAACTTTTAAAGGTTTAGTACATTCTCAAATTGTTCTGACCAAATTTTGTCTCTTAGTTTAATAATAGAGAAGAGCCTGAGTCATCAGATGCCTTTAGTCTTTAGATTTGTAGATTATTAGAAAGTGTTTGATTCAGCTGATTGAAGAGCTTAAGTGAAGATCCTATCCTTGTACGGTATACAAGATAATTACATTAAAGTCATTAGTGCTGTGTACGAGAATAACATTGCTGCAGTTAAGGTACGAAATGGGGTTAGTAAGTGGTTTTGTGTCGAATCTGGAGTTAAGCAGGGTTACATTCTGTCCTCTTTCATATGAATCGTTGTGATGGACTTTATCTTTAGGAACACAAGAGAGATTATGGGAGTGCATGGAATCGAATGGAAAAAGTAAAACTCTCCTAGACTTAAACATGCTGTTGATTTAGCTCCCTATGTGAAAGTGTTAGCAAAATGAATGATTTTTTGAGGATTTGAGAGTTCAGGGAGCAAAAATAGGCCTTAAAATTAATATTAAGAATACTGATGTTTTTAAGAATAGGAGTAAGTGAAGTTGGAGATGTGATGTTAGGAAATGAGGAGATCGATCAATCGGATAGGTTTAATTTCATAGGTATTACTATTATTAGTAAAAATGTTTGATGCAGTGATGATGCATTGATGGATTATTTCGATGGACTGTGCCTTCAGAAACACAGAAAAGACCATGGGAAGGCATGGAATCAAGCGAGTAAATCAAACTCTCCTAGGCTTAAATTATGCCGTTGATTTGAGCGTCCTAAATGAAAAAACAATGTGCAGGGTTTGAGAGCGTAGAGAACAAGCATAAACTTGAAAATTTATGTTAAGAAGACTAAAGTGGCTACGAATAGGAATAGGCGAAGGCGAAGAGGTGTTGGGAATGGAGAAGCTCAATCAAGTGGATAGATTTACTTACCTAGGTATTTTTAGTAGTAGCAAAGATGGTGGATGCAATGAAGATTTTAACATTAGGATAGCCAAGACCCAGAGTGTTTGTTCACACTGTAAGCAAGTTTAAAAGGAAATGAAGACAAGTCATGTGAACCAAGATCTGAATATTCTAAGCTACAGTTGAAACTGCAGTCATGTATGGTTATGAAACCTGGGTGCTCCGAGAGACGGAGAGGGCTTTTACTAGATGTTTTTCAGAAGAATCATCTACGGACTGTTTTGGGTACCCATCATACTGAACGTATTTCAAACAACAAGCTGTACAAGAGATGTGGTTCTATCCAGCTTTCTAAAGTTATAATGAGAGAAAAGTTGAGATAACAAGGAAACGCTCTGTGGGTGAAACATGACATATTGCTTAAGATAGTGCTTTTCGGCCAACGCAGGTCCTACTAAAAAGCAGGTCCTACCTGATTTATGCGGAACAGGTCTTAAGGAGGGATTTAAGAGGAATTGGAACTTCGTGGGAGGGTTCAAACAGAGAGGCTTTAAATAGATTGTGATTTAGGAATAGTGTGTGTTGGCCTCATCCGGCTTGGTGTTATTAGTGAGTTGTTAGTAGTAGCAGGTTATGCGTTGTAGTGGGAGAATAAGATTCTACTCACGTTTAACCGTTCCTTCAGGGATTAAATAAAAAAACAAACAAGTTTTTTTAACTGAAAGTGAGGAGTGACATTAAAACTTAAAACGAACAGAAATTACTTCTGTAAAGGGGCTGATCCTCTCTCGCCCCATCATCAACGTCCCGCTCTTTACGCTAAAGTTTGACTCTTTCTCTCAACTCTGCTTTTTTTAAACAAGTAAAAAAAACATTAGTGTAAAGAGCGGGACGTTAATGAGGGACCAGTCCCTTTCATATACGAAGTAATTTCTGTTCGTTTTAAATTTTAATGTCACTCCTTACATTCAGTTGAAAAAACTTGTTTTTTGATTGAATTTCTGAACGTTTTTAAAGTAATGCATGTTTTGATTTTGGCTCTCCGCAGATGAATAATTAAAACGAAATTTGTATATTTATTTTTTGGCTAAATGTCTTACTTAGAGTTTTGATCGGATGATATTGAGAAAATAAGGAGCGGGGGAGGAGGCCTAGTTGCCCTCCAATTTTTTGGTTACTTAAAAAGGCAACTAGAACTGTATTTGCATGTTTTATTACATATATGAGGGGGTTCACCCCCTCGTCAGTACCTCGCTCTTTATGTTAAATCTTAAATTTTGTCCTAATTTCTTAAGAATGACCCCTGAATCACAAAAGTTATAGAATAAATAGTTGAAATTACTGAAAACACTCTAGCGTAAAGAGCGAGGTATTAGGAGGAGGTGAGCCCCATCATATGCGTAATAATTTCTGTTCGTTTTAAGTTTTAATGCTGCTCCTAATTTTCAGTTGAAACAACTTTTTCATATTTATTTTTTCATTGTTTTCTTTTAAATAATGCTAGAAAATCCTGCGCTCCTTTCATGGAAATTTTCTTCCCCCATGACGAATTCCTCCGTGGAAAGTTCCCCCAACATATCCCCCTCTTCTCAACCCCCTCTCACCCCCCCACCCCCAACCAAAAAAATTTCCCTGAAAACGTCTGTACACTTCCCAATAACCATTGCTATATGTAAGCACTGGTCAAAGTTTGTAACTTGTAGCTCCTCCCACGGGGACTGTGGGGGAGTAAGTCGTCCCCAAAGACATAGTTATAAGGTTTTTCGACTATGCTGAATAAAATGGCTATCTCAGAATTTTGATCCAGTGACTTTGAGAAAATAATTAGCGTGGGAAGGGGCGTAGGTGCCCTCCAATTTTTTTGGTCACTTAAAAAGGGCACTAGAACTTTTCATTTCCGTTAGATTGAGCCTTCTTGCAACATTCTAGGACCATTGGTTCGATAGGATCACCCCTGGAAAAAAAAAAAAAACACGCATCCGTGATCTGCCTTCGGGCAAAAAAAATTCACATTTTTGTAGATAAGAGCTTGAAACTTCTACAGTAGGGTTCTCTGTTACGCTGAATCTGATGGTCTGATTTTCGTTAAAATTCTATGACTTTTAGAGGGTGTTTGCCCCTATTTTCTAAAATAAGGCAAATTTTCTGAGGCTCGTAACTTTTGACGGGGAAGACTAAACTTGATGAAACTTATATATTTAAAATCAACATTAAAATGCAATTTTAATGCAAATTAATTTAATCAATTCGTTACCACAAACTGTTTGATAAGAGAAGGCGTGGATTTCAAACCATCTGCTTATTTGAAATACAGCAAGGTAAGATAGGCATTAGAACTACAAAATAGGATATTCTTTTTGTCTCAACAAAGATCTTGCTCATGTGCTTAAAATTTATCCTATACGTGATCAGCGATTGCTATGGATTAGTTCTGCGAAGTCTCCCAATTCCTCACCGTTATGAATAATTTTAAAATTTGTTGAAAGTAGTTTTAAGACTTTATTGGAATTGATTTTAAAAGAAAATATATTTTTGTTGAAGTACTGAGGGCATTGAAAATAAAATATAATTGTTTGAATTGGCCAAGTGGAAACCTACACAACCATGTATATTTTTGAATGTTAGAAAAACTGGGAATTTAATTTTATGAATGAGAATACCCTCATAAGGAAATAAAGGACCTACCAGTTGTTGGTGGCAGCGGATGTGCCAAATTTGAAAAAAATTAGCGATGGTTAAAAACTACCCGAAAAGTATTTGAAAAAATCTGGAACCAAGCCAAAGTATTTGGCACCAAGCAGTTCAGTAAGATATAGCTTTTCACTGAAGGTATGATTTTCTTCGGGAGACAACAGTTTGTTAATGTTTGAATATTTACTGACAAGAAGTGTTGTAAAATTTAATGCTTATTAGTTTTACCGACAATGAATGAAGTTTGCAGGTTTCTTTTTTGTAATTTTATTCCTGTCTGCTTTAAAGTTAGAGGGATTATTAAATTGATTATGGAATACTTAAGTTGATAATCAAGTTTATGTAGTCACTGAGTACAGTAATAAGAGGGGCTTGATTCAATTCATCTACGTGATGGTAGTTAAATAGAATGTGTGTGTCTGTTGACTTCGAGCCTAGTGCTTTAGTTTTTTGTGTTTATTCTGCTGTTTTGTGATTTTTTTTTCGTGCTTTTTTGTATTGATCCTCGTGGATTATTTTTTGGTTTTATCTCCTCTAAAGTTCATACTACTACCCCTTCCATAAAAACCTTATATGCACCCGGAGTATAGCTCACAACCCTGAAGGCCTTTTTGTGCGATCTTTAGACTATTGGAACAAAATACCTATCATGCAGCTTTTGTAGCCTCAGTTGTTGATAGAAGTAGGGCCGATGAAGTGCACTCTTTTATTCTGGTTGTAAATGGCCAATTTTTACTCTAATTATCTTCTTTTAAAAAAAAATTAGCAACTGAAATAAAATTCAACTACTGTTTCCGACTCAATATTTAGATTAGGGAGGCCATTGATGAAGAAGCATTAAATAGGACATTGAAAGAAACTGGAAATATGCCACGTTCCGTCCATACTTCCATACTTAAAGATTTTGTAGAAAAATGGGGTTGAAAACCCCTCAAACAAGCCTAAAACAATTGCTATTACTATTAACAAACAATTAGTTTAGTTGCTATTAACAACCAGTAGCTCTAATTGGGGGAGGAGGGACATGCGTCCCCTTGATTTATTCGCTACCTTCCTCGAGATTGTAGAAAATATCTTTTTTGGGGCGTATTTTCATGAAACATACTTTTTGTATTTTATTGTGAAAATTGAGGGTCAAAATCAACAGATTTGCCCCCTAAATTTTAAAAATATATTGCGCCCCCCCCCCCTCCACCTAAGTTTTTTTGGATTAGTGCAACTGCTAACAGCTTATCTAAAACAAAGCCAACTTAAGCTGTTGCTGTACAAATGTGTCAGGATTTCAGTTTCCTCAAGTTTACTGATCTTAGAAAGAAGGTATTTCAATAGGTTCCAAGTTCCAGGCGTTGCTTTGTCCGTGTAGGGTCGTCGAAATTGACAAGAACGATGTAAAACTAAAGTCTTTATTGGTCAAAATCGTTCAGTTTTTAGCGCATTTAGAATAATTCAAGTCTTGCAATAGGAATGGCTGAATCACAATTAAAAGGGCGTTGCTTTGTCCATATAGGGTCGTCAGAATTGACAAGAACACTTTAAAATTAAGTTCTTTATTGGTCAAAATTGTTCAGCTTTTAGTGCATTTAGAATAATTTATGATAATCACTATTGAAAATCATTTTTCTTTGATTATTGCTCTCTAGTTTTATCCATTTTCAGGAAATTAGCGACTGGAATAAAATCTCACTGTCTATTTGCGACTCATTACCATGAACTCACACGTCTGGCTCAGAGCATTAAAGCAATTAAGAATTACCATGTCACCGCTTTGAGTGATGGCGATTCCCTTATAATGTTGTATAAGGTCAAACCAGGTGTTTGTGACCAGAGCTTTGGTATTCATGTTGCAGAAATAGCAAAGTTCCCTGAAAGGATATTGGAGGTGAGAAATTAGATTGAGTGATGCAACTACTTAAATTTTCGATTAAACAGTTGCCCTCCAATTACAATAAAATTATAACAAAAATTATTTATATATATAATATTACTAGCTGTTGATGTTGCGCTTCGCGCCCCCCAAGCCCCCCCCCCCCCCACGTGCGTAAGTCGTTACGCGCCATATTAGTTACGCGCCATTGTAGTTGTGTCCCTGTGTCCCACCTGTGAATATAGATAGATATATATATATATATGTTTTTAACTGCGTAAAACTTGCGAATATACAATATTCTTCGCTGTCCCATTGTCTGTGCATATAAATAGATTGTCAGGTTTATAGACTCGTGAACATCCAACATATAATTGTCCATGGGTAAACAATCTGTATTCAGATCTATACCGCATTTTTCTAATGATTGCCCTTGGGCTTTGTTGATGGTAATTGCTAGTCGAATATTCCCTGTGTCCCCGTCGTCATTTATATATCCCCCATGTGCCCTTCCGACGTCCCCGTTGTAGTGTTGTCCCTGTGTCCCGGTCGTCATTTATATTCCCTGTGTCCCGCTTGTCATTTGTGTTCCGGTGTCTCGGTCTGTCTCTTTGAATGTCCCGGTCGTCATTTATATTTCCTGTGTCCCGCTTGTCATTTGTGTCCCGGTGTTTCGGTCTGTAATTTCTCATTGAGTGTCCCGGTCGTCATTTATATTCCTTGTGTCCCGGTCTGTAACATACGACAATAGATCAATTGTGTTGTAACTTTGTTCACGATCCCATTCTACACATGTAGAAATAGAAGCAGTACGATTAGGTGAAGGCATTCCCAAATGCTTGAGAAGTTTGTTTGCAATAGATAAGCACAAATCTTCAATCATAACTAATGTGCAGTTATAAATTTCTGTTGTAAAGTCCAAGGTCATATCTGACCTTTCTAGCCGTATTCGGTGGAAGGAAAGCAACTTTTGCCGGAAGACACGGGCCGTAATATCATGTCTATGAACTGGAGATTGTCCAGGATGTAAAAGCTGTTGTATCTAATCCAAAGATGGATTATATGTAAATGTAAAAAAAAAAACAAGTTTTTTAAATGAAAGTAAGGAGCGACATTAAAACTTAAAACGAACAGAAATTACTCCGTATATGAAAGGGGTTTTTCCTTCTCAACGCCCGGCTCTAGCGTAAAGAGCGGGGCGTTTTGAAGGAAAAGCCCCTTTCATATACTACTTCATACGATATATATTACTTCATACGAAGTAATTTCTGTTCCTTTTAAGTTTTAATGTCGCTCCTTACTTTCATTTAAAAAAACTTGTTTTTTTTATTTAATTTCTGAACGTTTTTGAATCAATGCATGTTTTGATTTTGGCTCTCCGCAGAGGAATAATTAAAACGGAATTTGTATATTTATTTTTTGTGGCTAAATGGCTTTCTCATAATTTTGATCGAATAATTTTGAGAAAAAAATAGCGGGGGAGGAAGCCTAGTTGCCCTCCGATTTTCGGTTAATTAAAAAGGCAACTAGAACTTTTAATTTTTTACGAATCTTTTTGTAAGTAAAAGATATACGTAACTTATAAATTAGCTTACGTAAAGAACTTTTGTATTCTCATGTTTTTATTACATATATGAGGGGGTTCGCCCCCTCGTCAGTACCTCGCTCTTTACACTAAAGCTTAAATTTTGTCCCAATTCATTAAGAATGACCCCTGAATCACAAAAGCCGCAGAATAAATAGTTGAAATTACTAAAAATAAAACACTCTAGCGTAAAGAGCGAGGTATTAGGAGGAGGTGAGCACCTCATATGGGTAATAATTTCTGTTCGTTTTAAGTTTTAATGCTGCTGCTTACTTCCAGCTGAAAAAAAAACTTTTTCATATTTATTTTTTCATTGTTTTTTTTATAAGTAATGCTAGTAAATCCTACGCTGCCTTCATGGAAATTTTCTTCCCCCGTGACAAATTCCTCGATGGAAAGTTCCCCCAGCATATCCCCCTCTTCTCAACCCCTGCCTCTAGCCAAAAAATCCTCCTGAAAACGCCTGTACACTTCCCAATAACCATTACTATATGTAAGCACTGGTCAAAGTTTTGAACTTGTAACCCCTCCCAGGGGGACTGTGGGGGAGTAAGTCGTCCCCAAAGACATAGTTATAAGGTTTTTTGACTACGCTGAATAAAATGGCTATCTCAGAATTATGATCCGTTGACTTTGGGAAAATAATTAGCGTGGGAGGGGGCCTAGGGGCCCTCCAATTTTTTTGGTCACTTAAAAAGGGCACTAGAATTTTTCATTTCCGTTAGAATAAGCCCTCTCGCAATATTCTAGGACAACTGGGTCGATACGATCACTCCTGGGAAAAAAAAACAACAAACAAACAAACAAAAAACACCAGATCACAAACCGTGATCTGCCTTCTGGCAAAAAATATAAAATTCCACATTTTTGTAGATAGGAGCTTGAAACTTCTACGATAGGGTTCTCTGATACGCTGAATCTGATGATGTGATTTTCGTCAAGATTCTATGACTTTTAGGGGGTGTTTCCCCCTATTTTCTAAAATAACGCAAATTTTCTCAGGCTCGTAACATTTGATGGGTAAGACTAAACTTGATGAAACTTATATTATTAAAATTAGCATTAAAATGCGATTCTTTTGATGTAGCTATTGGTACCAAAATTCTATTTTTTAGAGTTTTGGTTACTATTGAGCCGGGTCGCTCCTTACTACAGTTCATTACCACGAACTGTTTGAACTACAGTTTCGTTACCACGAACTGTCTGATAAATGACGAATCATTAATCTGTAGGCATAATATTTCATTGCGCTGCATTTCTTATCCATTTCTTTGTTAGTGGCTGGATTTATCAATTTAATATTGAAGTGATAGCCATCGGCTCCATCCCAAAAAATGATAGGATATTGTTGGGTATCGTAGCATCGATGAGTTTAAGCAATTATTGTCAACTGATTGTTTCGCCTATAAAGAATATTATCTCGAGGTAAGAACTGATCACCCACCATAACGATTGCCACTTCGTTGATAGTTGCGTATCAGTAGGCATCAATTCGATTGCTGTTTTGAACAGAAGCACTAAATTATTTTTTTTTTGTTGAAAAGATGTTGCAACTGAGAAACGATTTAAATCATCGGTATCACTTTCAAGTTGTTTGGTTTGTTTTACCTTGGTTTGTCTTTCGTCACTATGAAATACATATCGCCGAACCTTTGTTTTTTTAACTAAAATCTGGTAGGCATTGATGACCCTATCCAAGTCAAAATCCCAAACCCAATCATCATCGCTATTTTTATATACATAGATATCGACTTTTTTTTAGATTTTTGATGTTTTTTCAGTTTTTTTCTGTTATTTTAGTTTGTTTTTTTTTAGTTTCTTCTTTTTTTTAATTTGTATTCTTTTTTAGTTTTTTCCTCTTTTTTTAGTTTTTATCCTTTTTTTTCTTTTTAATTTTTTTAGTTTTTTACCTTTTAATATTTTTTTTATTTTATTTCCTCTTTTTTAGTTTTCTTTTTCTTCTTTATTTTTTAGTTTTTTCTCCTTTCTTGGTTTTTCTTTTATTTAGTTTTTCTTTTTTTGATTTTTCTTTTTCTTTTTTCTTTTTTAGTTTCTTATTTTTTTAGTTCTTTTCTTTTTTAGTTTTTTCTTTTTTTTAGTTATTTTTTAGTTTTTTATCTTCTTTACACTTTTTTTCTTTTTTAGCTTTTTCAGTTTTTTTTAGGTTTTTTTTAGTTTTTTACCTTTTTTTTAGTTTTTTTTCTTTTATAACGGTAATAACGTGTAACGGTAAAGATAGTGTTACAGACGGACATACAACTTATTTTATATATATAGATAGATGAGTAAGCGTTCGTTTCTGTTGATAGAAAAGCTTTAGCGAAGGTGTTATCCTTGTATGGTATTAAATTTAAAAAAAACAAGTTTTTTTTAATGAAAGTAAGGAGCGACATTAAAACTTAAAACGAACAGAAATTACTCCGTATATGAAAGGGGCTTTTCCTCCTCGACACCCCGCTCCTTACGCTAAAGTTTTTTATTGTTTTAAAAAGTAGAGTTGCGAGAAAGAATCAAACTTTAGCGCAAGGAGCGGGGTGTCGAGGAGGAAAAGCCCCTTTCATATACGGAGTAATTTCTGTTCGTTTTAAGTTTTAATGTCGCTCCTTACTTTCATTAAAAAAAACTTGTTTTTTTTTATTTAATTTCTGAAAGTTTTTGAATTAATGCATGTCTGATTTTGGCTCTCCGTACATAAATTACTAAAATGAAATTTGCATATTAATTCTTTTTTTGGCTAAATGGCTCTCTCTTAGTTTTGATCAGACGATTTTGAGAAATAAGGGGTGGGGAAGGAGGTCTAGTTGCCCTCCAATTTTTCGGTTACTCAAAAAGGCAACTAGATCTTTTAATTTTTAACGAACGTTTTTATTAGTAAAAAAAAAAAACGTAACTTAAGAATTAACTTACGTAACAAACGTACATATTTTACGTAACTTACGTTACGTTTTATCCCAATTCTTTAAGAATGACCCCTGAATCAGAAAGGCCGTAGAATAAATAGTTGAAATTATTTAAAAATTTTTTAGCATAAAGAGCGAGGTATTTATCTCCTCCTAAATACCTCGCTCTTTATGCTAAAGTATTTTTAGAACCCTTCATATGCGTAATAATCTCTGTTCGTTTTAAGTTTTAATGATTCTCCTTACTTTCAATTGAAAAAACTTTTTCATGTTTATATTTTCATTGTTTTTTTTTATAGTAATGCTAGAAAGTCCTGCGCCCTTTTCATTGAATTTCTCTTCCCCCATGAATTACTCCTCCAAGGAAAGATCCTCCCATATAGCCCCCTCCCCTGAACCCCACACCCAAACCAAAAAAACCCCCCTGATAACGTCGGTACACTTCCCAGTAACCATTACTGTATGTAAACATTGGTCAAAGTTTGTAGCTTGCAGCCCCTCCCCCAGGGACTGTGGGGGGTAAGTCATCCCGAAAGACATAGTTATTATGGTTTTCGACTATGCGGAACAAAATGGCTATCTCAAAATTTTGATCCGTTGACTTTGGGAAAAAATGAGCGTGGGAGGGGGCCTAGGTGCCCTCCAATTTTTTTGGTCACTTAAAAAGGGCACTAGAACTTTTCATTTCCGTTAGAATGAGCCCTCTTGCAACACTCTAGGACCACTTGGTCGATACGATGACCCCTGGGAAAAAAAAAAACAAACAAAAAACAAATAAACACGCACCCGTGATTTGTCTTCTGGCAAAAAACAAGAAATTTCACATTTTTGTAGATTGGACCTTGGAATTTTTTCTATAGGGTTCTCTGATACGCTGAATGCGATGGTGTGATTTTCGGTAAGATCCTATGACTTTTAGAGGGTGTTTTCCCCTATTTTCCAAAATAAGGCAAATTTTCTCAGGCTCGTAACTTTTGATGACAAAGACTAAATTTGATGAAACTTATATATTTAAAATCAGCATAAAAATCCGATTCTTTTGATATATCTTTTAGTATCGAAACTCCGTTTTTTAGAGTTTTGTTTACTATTGAGCCGGGTCGCTCCTTACTACAGTTCGTTACCACGAACTGTTTGATACCAGACAAATACATTAAAGTGATTAGTGCTATGTACGAGAATAACACTGCTGCGGTTAAGGTAGAAAATGAGGGTAGCAGCTGGTTTCATATTAAATCAGGAGTTAAGAAAGGTTGTGTTCTATACCCCTTTATATGGATCAGTTTGATGGACTTTGTCTTAAGGAGTACAAGAAAGCCAATGGTAGACTACGGAATCAAATGGGGACGAAAAACTCTTCTGGAATTAGATTATGCTGATAACTTAAGCATCCTAGATGAAAGTGTAAGCAAAATCAATGAAATTTTAGAGGTTTTGCGAGTTCAGGGTTATTTAATAGGTTTGAAAATCAATGTTAAGAAGACTAAGTCACTAAGCTTGGAATAAATGAAGGTATAAATGTGACGTTGGTAACGAAAGGATTGATCAGGTGGACAACTTCACTTACCTGGGTAGTATTAGTAGTAAAGACGGTGGGAGCAGTGAAGATGTTAAAAGTATAATAGCCAAGGCTCTGGGTGTTTTCTAACAGTTAAAACAAATTGGAAGAATAGGAAGATAAGTCTGCAAACCATGATTAGAATATTGGAAGCTACAGTGATGGCAGTGGCCAAGTATGGCTCTGAAGCATGGGCGTTCCGAAAAGTGGATGAAGATTTGCTAGATGTTTTCAGAGAAATTGCCTACTGACTGCTCTGAGTACCCGGCTGAATGACCGTATTTTAAACAGCAGTCTGTACGAAAAGTGTAGTTCAATCCCGCTTTCTAGGGCTATAATAAGAGAAAGTTTGAGATGGCTATGGCATGTTCTGCGGATGAAGGATGACAGATTACCGAAGTTTGTCCTTTTTTGGCCAACCGTCTTTGGCTAAACTAAAAGCAAGTTGTCTGCGGTAAAAATAATACTACAAAGCTGGATGACCCGTGACCTGGATGACCCTGGATCACACACACGATTTTTTGTGAGGCAAAACGCATCGCAGATTGTGGATGTAGGAAAGTCATAAAAATGTTCACACAGAAATACTTTATTGTAGCCGCTGAAGTGCAAAAATTACATATTCCCAGAATTGAAGAAAACATTTAGATTACGGTCGAGAACAATAGATTATATTTGATAGACAAACTCACTTATAGACAAATTTAAAAGATCCTAAAGCCAAATGGGAAAACGAGATTTAGATGAAGTCTTATTCAGCTTTCTTTGTCAAATGCCCAAATTAAGTTCAACCATAGACATCTTGGGAAAAGAAGTGAAATAGACTCGTTCACATGTTTGGTGTCGCATGCCTTCTAAAAGCGAGTGTCTTTGCTTTTCATTTTTATTTTTGACTTGCACACAACCTTGGTGTACCATGTCTTCTAACCGCACTGCTCGTCATTTTCATTTTGACACGCCACCGCTTTTCTTCTAACCGTGTGTGTATTTGCTCTTTATTTTCATTTTTGACTCGCTCACATGCTCGGTATCATATGTCTTCTAACCGCATGTGTCTCTACTCTTCATTTTTATTTTTGACACGCCGTCACTTTTCTTCTAGCCGCGTACGTCTTTGCTGTTAATTTTTCATTTTTGACACGCTCACTTCCTCAGTGTTGCATGTCTTCTAACCGCGTGTTTCTTTGCTCCATACCTTTAAAAATGTTCGGCGATATGTCTATTGTTAACTAAACAAATTTACATAAACAAACATAAAAAAAATTACATCAAAAAAAATTTGATGAAACAATTTAAATAAAGAAACAAATTTATTGTTAACTAAACAATTTGTTAGCTAAACAAATTGAAAATGATAGCGATGATTATTAGGTTTTGGATTTTGACATGGATAACGTCATCAATGCCTGCCATACATTTGAAAAAAAATGGACTAGATAAATCGTTGAAAGAAAAAGAAGTTTCTGTCCCACCACCTGAACAATTAAAAGAAACAAAGGTTCGGCGATATTTCTTTAATAATGGCAAAAGAAACGCTGAGGAAAAAGAAGAAGTTTTGTCCCACCTTCTGAACAATTAAAAGAAACAAAGGTTCGGTAATATGTCTTTCGTAATGACAAAAGACAAGCCGAGGCAAAAGTAGAAGTTTTTGTCCCATCACCTGATCAATTAATAGAAAGAAAAGTTCGGCGATACGTCTTTCATAATGACTAAAGACAAGCCGAGGAAAAAGCTAAAGGTCCAATAAAGAAAATGTAATTTTACAAAGGCACTACTTCTAATTTAAGGTCTATTTGAACGTTATGATATCAAGAAAAGGCTCAAATTGTCTGCGTTTAGAAGAAAAGGGACAGTGAGAATCCATATATAGAAGCCTGCTGCGTGCCGAGTGCTGGGACCCGGCGGCAAAGCCGCCGCGCTCCTTGTACTATATATACATATATATATATGTATATATATATATATATATATATATATATATATATATATATATATATATATATATATATATATATATATATATATATATATATATATATAGAAATAATTCTGTATAACTATTTCTTTTAAGAATTATGTATAATTTTTCGGAAGTTACTTATGACTCGACCTTATACTATTAATGTCTTAAAATTATTTATAATTTTATTGAAGTAGGGACCTGGGACCTGGCGGCAAAGCCGCCGCGCTCCTTGTACTATATATACATATATATATATGTATATATATATATATATATATATATATATATATATATATATATATATATATATATATATATATATATATATATATATATATATATATATATAGAAATAATTCTGTATAACTTTTTCTTTTAAGAATTATGTATAATTTTTCGGAAGTTACTTATGACTCGACCTTATACTATTAATGTCTTAAAATTATTTATAATTTTATTGAAGTAGTTCCAAATATATAGAAGTCTAAATTATGTGGCACGAAAACAAGTTACAATCAATAAGTATAAAAAATATAAGTATACGTAACATTAAATTTCATGAGTTTAGAATTTGAGTTAATAGGTTAGTAGAATTTTAGTAAAAAGGCTACCCACTCGGTCAGTGCTGAAGTGAAATTGGTGTATAACTAGGTCTGCAATCATGGGTATTTGTTATTAAATCATTTGAAATTTTCAGGCTGCCAAGGAAAAGGTTACTGAGTACGAGACTCTCTCTGGTTCTTCTAAAGGAGATGAGATAAATAAAATATATGAATATTTGAATGGTCGTGTGAAGGAAGAAGATGGAGATAAAGCGCTTTCAGTTGCCGCTAGAGAGCTGAAACGGCTTCTTACAAATTTATAATATTATCCAATAAAACATTCACGCATTCTGGAAGTCATTTTTAGGAACAATTTGTTAGAAAAGGGTTCAGTGCGTGTGTAATTGGAAATGATACATAGTACTGTTATTTATTTAATACTTTTTCCCCCGGGATGGACTTTAACCCCTCCCGTTCTTCTTATCAGAGCTTGCCTGTCTTAGATCATGTTTTTCAATTTCTTAAATAAGCTTTTTATTTTCAAAATTCAATGACATTCAGTGAATATTGAATCCAAATTCAGAGGGCGTGTTTTTCTTCTTTTTTTTACCTTAGCTAGAGTAATCTACACAAATGAAAGATAACTTTCCATTTTCCTATACCAGCTACAGCATATCATTACTATATCACTAGATCAGCTACAAACCTTCAAATGAAGGCTAGACAAGATCTTTCAACGGCTGGACTTATGCAGTGTTTTCTTCAAACCCTTATTTTTATGTAAATAATTTGTTGTTCATCATAACAAAAAAAAGACAAGGATACTCACAGGCAGTGAAAAAAAAAGAGTAATAATAAAAGAGTAATAAGACTAAAAAAAGAGTAGTAAGTGAAAAATAAGTGCAAATATTTTGGTCGAGACCTCTGCTGAACTTTCCTCAGTGTAAAGTTAAAAATACTAACATAATTTTAAATTTAATTCAAAAATAAAGTTATTTGGGTTTCGTTCAAAGTCTCGTGCAAGGAGGCAGTTGAAGTTATATGCCCATAGGAATTGCCTTCTCGAGTTTAAAAGGGAATTGTTTTAAACATGATTTTTGAAAATACCCCAAACGTCTTTGAATATTTTGGCTCATTCTTTAAACTAACATTTTGTCTCTTTGAACATTTTGGCTCTTTCAACATTTCTCGACTCACAATGTTGATGATGCTTTGCTTAATGGTTTTTCACCTTTTTTACAAATTGAAAGAATTGTCAAAAAAAACGCTGGTTTCCAATGCTTATGTTCAACTTATGGTCTTCGTAAAAGCTGTTCCCCCTTTTCAAAAATTTGGCAAATTTTCTCAGACTGTTTACTTTTGATGAATTACATTTGTCAATGAACTTTATATAAACTGAATCAGAATAGCAGTTTAATTAACTTTATGTTTTTTTTGTATCAAAACTGAATTTTTAGAAGTTTTGGCTGCTATTGAGCCGCATCACTTCTTACTTACAGTTCGTTGCCATGAATTGTTTGATATTTCTAAACATTCATTAACGGAAAAAAATTTACTGTATTGTTAAGTAATACAATACGTCAATCCAGACAATAGTTCATATACGACTAACGGTATTAGCGATAAGCATGGTCCTTTCAAATAAGTAAAGCGTGACATAAAGAACCTTTATTCTTTCAGAGCCTCGGAAGCAATAAAAACTAATTAAATCTATCAATTTTTTTTACCCAGACTCTTGCTGAAAATTAAACTTCAGATAGAAATGATTTTCTTCCGGCCATTCACCTAAACGTAATCGAAGTCTTACAGGAAAGGTGTTTTAAAAACTAAGGTGTTCTAAAAACTTCTCAAGGGTTTTCCTATTATGACAAAATGACAACATGAGATGTAGGCTTATCTTACAGAATTGAACTTGAAAAAATTGCATCACACGAAAAAAAACTAAAATAAAAATTATAAATAGATAAGAAATTATTATAGAGTAAAAATTTCGAAATTAAAACATGGAACAAAATAATTAGCTTCACTAGTAAGGGCAAAACAATTTGGTATGTTGTACTTACTACCATGGAAAAAATTTTAAGCGCCAGTAAAATTTTGCTCTATATTTCATTCGGGGTCTAAGCATTTTCATGAGCTCTTTCCTTTTGCACTTTGTGGTGTCAATCTTTCACTATTTTTTCGAACGAGAACTCGTGACAAAAAGAATTTTTGTCAAAAGAAACACTTGCGAAGAGTTTTAATAACATAAAAGCATTGGCTTATGATAAACTAAAATGGACTTATTCTTCGATAAATAAACTTGTGGAACATGTAAAAACTTGTGGGTTGGTTGATTGCTTGGAAAGCAGAGAGATCAGGAACACAATCAAAAAAAGGGAGTGATGGTGGATAAACTAAAAATAACGGGGTTATATGGAAACCCTTCGTTCAACAAGAGATTAGGAGAATTGAAGTCACCTCCTATAAGAAAATTGCGTTTGAAATTGTCTGTGGCTTCGCAGAATGTATTTGAGAGCGCATACTCGGTATCGAAGTGGGGTGGGAGCTGAAGGACTACAGTTTACACATCCAGTACTGGTTTGAGCCAGGATTGGATAATACGTTGAAGCCTTATGGAAACACCACAGCATTGACTCTTGATAAATCATCTCTGTAAAGAATGGGCAAAATTTGGAATTTATGACCCATTCTCTGGCGTTGTAGGGTGCTTTGCATCCCTGGAGGTATGATTATTAGACATTTGGTCTGGTCTAAATAAAAAGATTATTTTAACATTTTAGTCAGTTTTGGGGACATGTCATCTAAATAAGGTAAATGAAGGATGAGCATGGTGCTTTCTGATCACTTTTGAACATACCCTGAAAGTTTCAATGTAATACCCTTAGCTGTTTCTGCTATATTATTAAAATATGTGCTATTTTCGCAGCAATCCTGCACATACGTGTGTTTTGATTTTGTTTAGTATCCCCCCTAAAATTTCCTGAAAGTCATCGTAAGTAAACGTTGTTGCAGTCGTAGTAGCAAAAGCATTAACAGCCGCCTTGAAAGTTTCAAGTCTATGCCCTTACCTCTTTCAGGATACTATAGATATACATTTTTAATACTATGCACATAGTTTCTTGTAATTTGGAACAATATTTAGTATTTCTATATATTTTAATGTTTAGATATTCAGTTGTAATTGTCAGTGCTTTTGACTAGTTTGAACAAAATGGCTTTTCAATATATCTTTCAGTGCTGAGAGGGGTATCTGAAAGGGGCTGGTTGGCCTCTGATTCCTCTTCAACATACCCTGAAAGTATCAACGGAGTCTTTCAGCCTTTCCTTCAATATTGTAGATATGCATTTTTGACAACCTTCCTGAATATAGTCTGTCTTCCCCCTCAACATTTTGTTTGACATCCCTCTCAACATTTCCTGAAAACTTCATTTCATTCCTCTACGGCTTTTTAGAGACCCAAGATCAAACATGCCCGTTTTTCCATTGATGAACCTTGTATATAAATAATGGGCAACCTGTATAATTTATTATCCTTGCTCCATGAGTGTCAGGAGTATGTCATCCCTGACAGCATTGTTGTTTGATCCTTAGAATATTTTAAATAAGATAGTTATTTCAAAGTTTTGATTGATATCTTTGTAGGGGGGGGGCATCTAAAAAGGGTATTTGCAGAGAACTGTTTGCACTCCAACCACTTCAACATCTCCGTCGAAATGTCCTGAAAATTTCAAGTTTATAATCTCAGCCATTCTTAAGATATTGCATATACGCCATTGTGATACACCAGATGCACACTATCCGTTCATTTAGCTAAATTACACCTCAATATTTCCCAAAATTTATTGTTAATCCCTTAGCCTTTTTGGATAACCCGTGAATCAAACATGCCTCCTTTTATGCATGGACAAATCCAGAAATTAGGCATAGGGCAAAATGCATAATTCATAATCTTTGACCTGGAGATTATTGGGGCCATGATAACCCTGTAGACATAGTTATTACTTTAGCCCTTTGACTATTTTGAAAAAAATTACTTTAAAAACTTGTTGAGGGAAGGGACAGCTAAAAGTGCAAGGGGCTTAGATTGTCCTGTAAGTTCGGATTTAATACCCTCAACCATTCTTTTGACATCGCTGAAACATCATTTTGACAACCAGGATGCACATGGCATGTTTTGATTTGCTTTAACAATCCTCTAAAATATTTTCCCCAAGTTTCACCTTAATGCTCTTAGCATTTTGGAGACCCAGGATCAAAGATGCCCCCTCTTCTCAGCACAAAAAACTTGTATGTAAGCAATGGCCATTTTGACATACTTACAGTTGTGGTTTTGGGGCTGTAGGAGGCTAAGTCAACTATGCATGCATTGTAATTTGACCATTGGACTGTTTTAAGAAAAGGGAAAGCGAAAATTTTTGATTAGGTGCTTTCGGTGGAAAATAGCATGGGAGGGGGAGGTTGTAGATTGCCTTCCAATCACTTTTGTCATAGGCAGCACAGTTTATGCTGCCTAAATAAAGATCAATGTTGGTATAATGCATTACTTTTTTTTAGATTAGGGCAATTGTAGAGAAGGAGTTGTCATTGAAACTTCAAAAAGGGCTCACTCGATTGGAAATTGCAAGGGCTAGTGCCCTTTTTAATGGTCAAAACTGATTGGAGGGCAAATAGCCCCCCACGTCCATCATTTCCCCAAACACTTCCGATCAAAATTTTAAGATAGCCATTTTATTCAGTGTAGTTGAAAGGTCCAGAAATTATGTCTTTGAGGATGACAGCCCTTCCACAGCCATCAGGGCAAGGGTCATTTGTCATGCCCTGAGGGCATATAAGGTTTTTATAGAAAGTATGATTGCATTAACTTTGGAGGGAACTCATTGGATTGGTAATCAGAATCTCTACTACCATTTTTAAGAGTTGGAGTGATTGGACGGCAGCTACCCACGCATCATATTTTTTCAAAACGTGTCTAATAGAAATTTCATTTATTCAGACGATGGTTTTAGCTTGATTTTAAACAAAGAATTTTATTCAAAATAGTCAAAACATCATATAAAAAAGCTTTTTAGGTTGAAACAAACCCCAGAGTCTGGGGGAGAGTGTTGTAAGTTATGCCCCAGAGGGTTTCAGGTTTCTATAAAAGGGGTGGCTGTATAAACTTTAGAGGGGGGTCGTTTGGCTGAAAATTACAAGTTCTAGTTCCCTTTAAGAGTAAAAAGTGATGAAAGGCAACTACTTTTTTATGAATTTTGAGACAGTCTTTTTATTGAAAATAGCCCGAAGATCATATAACAAGGTTTTTGAGGCTAGTACAAACCACCAGAGCCTGGGCTGAGGATTGAAAGACATGCCCTGGGGGCATTTAAGGTTCTTATGGAAAGGATGGTTGTATAAGCTTTATCAAACACATTTGATTGCAATTTTGAGATGGTCATTGTCCAAAATAGTCCAAAGAATATATAACAATGCCTTTAGGGTTGACACAACCCCCAGCGCCCTGGGGCAAGGGCTCTAAGTTATGTCCTTGGGGCATGTATTTTTTTATGGAATCGGTTGTTGTACAAACTTTAAATGGGTCTCATTTGATGAGAACCAATCGAATGAGTGTTTTTCGAAGTTTAATACGATGTTGGAGGTGGGGGGATCCGGTCATTCTGAATCTTAAAAAGGAAACTATAACTTCTGAATACCAATCCAACGTGCCCCCTCCAAAGTTTATACGATCACCATTTCTATTTATACCTTATATGCCCCTAGGAAAACCTCACCCTGAGGGTACTGGGGGGGGGGTCATCCTCAAAGACATAATTTTCGGTCCTTTCTACTACTTTGAACAAAATTTATTTCTCAAAATTTTGATTGGACGTGTTTAAGGAAATGGTAGGCGTAGGAGGAGGTTTAGTGCCCCTCCAATCACTTTCGATTATTAAATAGAGCACTAGCCCTTTCAATTTCCAATTGAATGGGCTCTTTTTGAAGTCTCTACGACAAAAAATGGTCATCTCAAAATTTCTATCAGATTCGTTCGGGAAAATACGAATGTTGGGGGGGGTATGCACCCTCTGATTATTCTGAATCTTAAAAAGGTCACTAGAACATCTGACTTCCAGTCCAATGAGCCCATTCCAGAGTTTTTACAACCACTCTTTCTATATATACCTTGAATGCCCATAGCAGGGTTGATAAATCAGGGTATAACTTATAACCCTTGCCCTGAGGGCTGTTATCCTCAAAGACATAATTTCTTCAATTATGTTGAACAAAATGGCTACCTTAAAATTTTGAATGCACGTGTTTGGGTTAATGGTGGACGTGGGAGGGGGGTTAGCTGCCCTCCAATCACTTTTACTTTTATAAAGGGCACTATCCGTTTCAATTTCCGATCGAATAAGCCCTTTTCGAAGTTTCTATGATAAGTCCTTCGCTATAAAGTGCCTGGCCTAAGACCAAAAAAAAAAAAATTGTGCCCACATCACTCTTTACTTAGGCAGCGCTATTTCACTGCCTATGATATTGCTTCAATTTTGATGAAAACTATTTTTGACAGAACTTACAGTTATTTGCCATTTTGTGATATTTTTTTGTTTTCCAAACCTTTACTCTTCTCCTTTTGTATATATTTACAAAGTACCTAGATGCTGGGAGGATCAATTTGGCTTTAATCCTTCTCGAACTACCATACAAACATTGTGTGGCATTCTAAATGTTTTATGAATTTTCAACTTGTTTTGCTGTGAGCGTTTCTGTATGATTCTCATTTTAATTTTGTAGAACTTGTAGATAAATCCTAAAATGATGATAAAGATATTTTTGGAAGTGCACATCCTGTGCTATTGATTGAAAATGCAGCGAATCTTTTCGCTTTTCCTTCTGGAATTTCTGGAGCTTGTAAACATAAAGCTGACCATGTGAAACTGCAGTCGTCACATATCCTGATCTATCTCTATATTTTCATGTGTCCAAAATGAGTAGGTGAATCTTATGAAATTTCCCTTTGAATTTTAGCGTGATCTGAAAAATGGGTGTTTGTTGAAGCTAAATGCATTTTTTCCATTAAAAAAGATATATATATATATATATATATATATATATATATATATATATATATATATATATATATATATATATATATATATATATATATATATATATATATATATGTATATATGTATATATATATATATATATATATATATATATATATATATATATATATATATATATATATATATATATATATATATACTATTTGTTGGGGTGGCGCTTCACGCCACCCCAACACCTAGTTGGTGGGGCGCTTCGCGCCCCCCCAAGCCCCCCCGCGTGCGTAAGTCGTTACGCGCCATATTAGTTACGTGCCATTGTAGTTGTGTGTCTGTGTCCCACCTGTGAATATAGATAGATTTATATATGTGTTTCAAACTACGTAAAAATCGCGAATATAAAACATTCTTGGCTTTCCCATTGTCTGTGCATATACAAATCCGTATGTACTAATAATGACGTCATATGCAAACGCTCTTTTTACAAACAAACAAACATGCATACACACAACTCGTTTTTATATAGATAGATAGATAGATACAATACAAATTAACTGCATAAAACTTGCGAATATACAACATTCTTCGCTGTCCAATTGTCGCTGCATATAAATAGATTGTCAGGTTTACCGACCCTCGAACATGCAACGCACAATTGTCCATGGGAAAAATAATCAGTATTAAGATCTATACCACATTTTTCTAATGATTGACCTTGAGCTTTGTTAATTTTGATTGCAAATGCTAATCGAATTGGGAATTGCAATCTTTTAAATTGAAAAGGCAGATCCGTTGGAATCATGGGAATGCGAGGAATAAGAACAGCCTCACCCTCAAAAGGCCCTGTCAAGATTGTGGCCTCTATTAGGTTTTCCATTGTTTTTTTTTTTACGGCAAGTCGCGTGCCATTGCAAACCTTTGGTGGGTTGATATTTCTTAAAAGTATTATTGGTACGCCTATTTGTAGTTGTAGCACGTGTGGTGGAAACCCTGAAAGATCTATGGAATTTAAAAATTCAGATGGATAATTAACCGCTTCATTTGGTTCCAAAACTGTGTCGACTGACTTGTAAAGGACTGCCTGGTCTCGAATCTTGGTCAAAACAATATTGTTGATTTCGTGGACGTCTATATTTTTGGGTGCGAGAATCGCTCTTTCACTTAGCCATTTATTATTTTTATAATTTCTTAGAATATTCGGAAATACTTTTTCAATCAATTCATTTTTGGACGTCACTAAATTACAGAAATCAGCAGGTAGTTGTATACGTCCTGAAATTGAGTCTATTGGGAGCTTTCCGTTTCCAATTGCAAGCAATTGATCTGAAAATGTTTGACCAGAGTCATCGTTTTGCAATCGGACACGCATATTTGTAGTTAATTTTAATATTTTTACGTGTGCCCATAAATTAGAATTTTTCAGGCAAGCATTCATTTCGTCTGCAGGAGTTGATCTAGGTATTAAAGGTAATGTTTGCCTGAAATCTCCCGCAAGCAATATTAATGTGCAGCCAAAGGGTTTCGACTTCCCTCGCAAATCTTTCAAGCATTGATCCAGAGCCTCGAGCGATTTTTTGTGTGCCATTGTGCACTCATCCCAAATAATAAGTTTGCATTGCTGCAATACTTTACCCATCCCAGATGATTTGGAAATATTGCACGTGGGAGTTTCTGTAGAATGCAAATTCAGAGGCAATTTCAAAGCGGAATGAGCAGTTCTTCCACCAGGCAGCAATGTTGCGGCTATTCTGGACGACGCAATTGCCAACGCTATATTATTTTTTGATCGAATTGATGCCAGAATCAGTTTTATCACAAACGTTTTACCAGTACCTCCTGGCGCATCCAAAAAGAAAATTTCTCCAACGTTGTTATCGACACAATGCATTATCGTATCATAAATGTCTTTTTGTTCCGACGTTAACTTGGAAATGTTATTTTGTACATACGACAATAGATCACTCGTACTGTAACTTTGTTCACGATCCAATTCTACACATGTCGAAACAGCAGCGATACGGTTAGGTGAAGGCATTCCCAAATCCTGAAGAGGTTTGTTTGCCATACGTACGCACAAATCTTCTATAATAACTAAAGTGTAGTTATAAATTTCTGATGTAAAATCAAAAGTCATATCTGACGTCTCTAACTGTTTTTGATGGAGTATATCTTCGGACATTTTTGACTTATATTTTTCCCATAACTCTGTAGGAGCTGATGGAGAGCAAGTGGTTAAAATGATGCCAAACAATGCACGAATTTGACTTGGGGTTGACGTTTCGCACGCGTCATTGATGCAGTTATCCCAGTGTTGGTCATTCTCCAATAAATTCAGAGCTTGGCATGCACTACGGTAAGTGTCATGTATAGTACCGTTTACAGTTCTCAAATACTCAAAGGATGTCGGACCGGGTACATTCACCAAAAGCAGGCGTAGAAAGAAGCATTCATGTTGATTGGGGTGAACGGTGTAGAGTCTTCCTACCGTGGTATCTTTGAAGATGGTAGGTTGGCCGTCGACTGACTTACCCTGTTTTCGACGTTCAATACTTTATTTTTAGTATTCCACGTGTAATACGAAGGCACTTCAGTATACAGCAGTTTTTTTGCAAAAGAATCATTTTTGCAAAGCGAAAAAAAAGCTGTTGATTTTGTATCCGGTGGATTCAGGGCTCTTTGTTGCACGTTGGTTTCCGAGAAATAAACTCGTTGACCATTCTGTAAATGTACCGCTAAGTGAACAACAGCTGGACTACGTTCATGTATCGGAAATGAGACTCTTTGAGCATCTTCCTTGGCTGTTGCCATTGTAAGTTCATCAGTCATTTTAAAGTTAAACATTAATAGATTTCTACGTGAACATATATGTCTTAAATATCTTTAATGACGTCACCGTCATAGCAAAAATGACGACAACTAATTTCATGAAGTCAGTCGACACAGAAACATGACGTCACCTGATCCACAGACAGACACACAGACAGACAACTTATTTTTATATATATAGATATATATATATATATATATATGTATATGTACATATATACATATATATATATATATATATATATATATATATATATATATATATATATATATATATATATATATATATATATATATATATATATATATATATATATATATATATATATATATATATATATGTAAATGACAGTCCCGGATGGTTCTAATTATTAAGGCATCAAATTTTTTAGCCCAATTAAGTCCCTGGATAAAAGAAAAAACTTAATTTTTATTGAAAATTTCTTTCTGTGGCTTTTGGAACTCATTAGAATCTTTTTATAAATTTTTAAATTTGAGACATTTTCATTTGTTTCTGGTGCAAAGCTTTGGCTATACGTATCTTTCAGGGTTTTTACGGGTCCTGGAAAACCTGGAAAATGAACGACCAATTTTCTAGTCATAGAAAATACCTGGAAAATAGGTGGTGGGTGATAGAATGTCCTAGAAACATTTTAGAAAGTCTTGGAAACTAATCGTCCTTCTTTATGAATGAATGCAAACGGCTTAAACATTTAACGCATGAACTCAAAATTTTTATTTTAGTTTCTAACTTGTTGCTGGCTGTTTTGCACTGTCTGGCTGTTCACTGTCTGGCTGTTGTGCTGGCTTGTTGCTGGCTGATCAGCTGTCTATCAGCGAAAAACCCCAGCTGACATCTAAAGACGCTGTTTCATTACCCTGGCATTGTATTATGCCTTTTTTTCTCCTTAACTCTTACCCCCAAAGTAGTTGATTGACAGAATGTAACTACATAAAAAATAATATTTCACCATTTTGTTTGCCTTTTGAGTTGCAAATATTGCAAGATGGTATTCTATTGGTTTTTCTTGATAATCATGAAGAGACTGAAGTGATAATCTCAAATGATAATCATTTATAGCATTTATTTATTTGTTTAAACGTTGTCTACTTCTGAATGATAGAAAAGTATTGATAGACAAAGGATCAGCCTCTGTAAAAGACATCTTTTTGATTTTTTTTGTTGAGGTGGTAGAGGTTTGAAATGACCCTTTTTGGCAGTCTTGGATCCTTTTCACAGAATCAACTTGTTTTCATAAGTTTATTTCGAAGGATCCTGCCAGAAAGGGCAGACCTTTTCTGGCCTTTCGGGAAGTCTTAGACCCTTTTTCACAGAATCAACCTGTTTCCACCAGTTTATTAGGAAGGGTTCAGCCATAAAGAGCAGACCCTTTCGGGCAGTCTTAGACCCCTTTTCTCAGAATAAACTTGTTTTCACAAGTTTATCAGGTAGTGTTTGGCTAGAAAGGGCCGACCCTTTCTGGTCTTTCTGGCAGTCTTAGACCCTTTCTCACAGAATCAACTTGTTCTCACAAGTTTATTAGGAAGAGTCCGGCCAGAAAGGCCAGACCCTTTGTGGCATTTCTGGCAGTCTACTTAGGTTGTAAATCCTAAAACAGATCAGATTTATAATTTGGGAGGAATAGACGAATAACAGAAAAAATCCTATTGTTAAATCTGTAAATTAATTTCTTTTGCCAAAAAATACTATTGGTTCAGAAACCAATTAATTCCAGATTTTTATCTTATTAATTCTTATAGGTTACTGCTGATACATGTTAAAGAGACATTGGTCATACGCAATTAAGGATGCTTTGTTCTATGATCAAATATGAATGCTAAAGAGGATGCTTTAAATATATTTAAATTGTAAATTTTTAGTTGAACTTGCACATCTCCAGGCAGAACCAAGTTTCTTGTTTTTTATATACGGCCTTTAATGGCCGCATATAAAAGCCGTATAGAGGCCTTTAAAGGCAAAAAATGGAGTTTTGTTCCCCTCCCAAGTACTGAATCCTAAAGACGTGCTTGGACTGGATTGACCTAACATTGCTGGAACAACACAATGCAGTTTTGCAACAAATCCCTTTAGTCATCAGTTTTATAGATTATGAGCAAGCGTTGGATTTAGCTGATGGATGAACTTTAGCAAAGGACTTTTCCTTGTATAAGTATACGAGACAAATGCATTAAAGTGATTACTGTACGAGAATGTCATGGCTGCGGTTGCGATAGAAAGGAGGCTGGTTTCATATTTTTCAGGAGTTTTAGAGGGTTGTGTTCTATCCCCATTTATAGGTATTAATTTTGACAAAAATATGTTGCGAGAGCAACACTTTGGTTTTGTTGTGTTTTTTTTTCCTAGCACCCTGATTTCAGCTTATTCTTAGAAAGTGGTAAGGGTCTGACCTCTACGGTTTTTACGGAAAGTGTGGATCTTAGGCTGGATCGATGAATATGACTCGAAGATCTTTCGAGTGCGATATATGTAATAAATGTTTTGCTACAAGTTCCAGTTTATCTAATCATCAAAGAACTAATACTGGGGATAAGCATTTTGAATGTAATGTTTGTGAGAAAACCTTCTACCAAAAAGACAACCCATTTCTTCATCAAATAACTCATACAGGAGATAAACTTTTCAAGCGTGATGCATGTGAGAAACGTTTTACTACGAGTACCAGTTTATCTCGTCATCAGAGAACTCACACAGGGGAAAAATCTTTTGAATGTTATATTTGTAAGAAATGTTCTGAGAATTAGTACTGTCGCTAATTCTCCCTCACAAAGCAAATTTTCCTTCACATCCAAGGTATCACAAACTTTTTTATTTTCTTCTATATCTTTTCCTACAACTCTATCTCGGTTTAGCATACTCTCAAAATGTTACGCCCACCTTCTTTTAACTCTTTGCTTATTACTAATGGCCCTGTTCCTATATTTAACTGGGTCAAGTGCGGATTGACTACTCCCTCTCAATTTATTGACAAGTCATTACAATATTTTACTATTATACCGTCTAGCTACATCTTCCAAATCCTCGACAATTTTATCCGTGGCCTCCACTTTACACCTCCTTAGACCATGTTTAAATGCTTTCTTTACTTTCTTTACATTCCTTTTGTTTTCATATGATCTATCATTTAAATAATTCTTGTACAAGCCCCTTCTTCTCTCTATTAAACATAAATCTTTCTCACTAATATTCTTAGCTGCAGTCCTAAATTTATTTTCTAAGATACCATCAGCAACTTCACAAATTGTTTTTCTAAAATTATTCCAACCATCTTCCACATTATCAAATTTTAAACTCTTAAGTTTAGTGTTCAACTGTTCCTGGAAAGTTTCTTTCAAATTTTCATCCTGGAGTCTACCAACATCATAACTTCCCAGGAGGTAGTTACTCTTCCGACATTTCATCTTTAAATTAAACCTAGGCACTACTAGATGGTGATCTTTACTTTTAACACATATAACAGTTCTCCTATATACCCTAGTATCTTGTATTGATCCTGCCAGTCTTCGGTTTATTGTAAAATAATCAATAAGGCATGTTGTCTTGCCATCACGTGAACACCATGTTAACTTATGGGCCATTTTATGACCAAAAACCATATTGGCTATAACTAGATTGTTATACCAACAATACTGCAAAAGTCTGTTGTCATAACTGTTTTTTTTTTCCTACACCAATTTAGCTAGGCTAGGATATCATCTATCCCTATTTCTATCAACCTGGGCGTTAAATATTCCTAATAAAAACATCATATTTCTACCTGGGACCCTATCTATTTTCAATGAGCCTCATTCAATTTTGTAACAGCGTTCCATAGGCAAAGTTGATCATTTGAAAGAGTCTCTGAAAACAAAAATGAAAACAAAGAGTATGGGAAGATTGATACAAGAGATTTGTTTTCATCACTAAAAAAAGGCAATAAGTACCAACTATTACTACAAAATATATTTGCTTTCTCAAGGACAACAGAAAAGGGTTGCCACCTTGGTTTATTTTCTAATTTAATGAGTGTTTATTTCAAATTCAATACAGATTAACTAAGGTTCCGGAACAATTTATTCTCACAATTCTCAATAATTCTCCTCAATTTGGTCACTTATCTCTATTTTTCCCATTTTGATGAGGATTGTGCTTACTATATATTTAGTACTCACTATATATTTAGTTTACCGTATTCACACAAAATTAATTCAGATCTTAATACAAGATTCATTTTCTATTATTCTCGCTGCTTATTTTTTTTCACCAAGAACAAAAAGTAAAACTTATTATTATATTTTCGCCCAAGCGGGAACATGCTCATTTGTTGAAAATCAGGGCTATCTTAAAAATATAGATGCCGTAGTTAGATCATCAATTTAAAATTGATGGCATGTGGAAAATGATTAGTTCAAGGAAACAGGACATTTCCTTTGTGCTTCCTAGAAGACCCTCTTCATCTGGTGCCTGTATGTTTAAGACTTTCTAAAATAAGGTTTTCCATAAATAAGGCCCAAAGAAAGATTATTGAAAATCTAAAAGAAATATATTTTTGTTGATGCAATTAAAAATCATAGGCTAGTATTTCTCAAAATATGAGCTGAAACAGGTGCAGTGCATATGCATGTTCTTTCCTGGAAGTGCTATCTATCTAATATATGAAGTTTATCAGGGTTTAGTTCTAGGAAAGGGACATCTTGCTAACTTTGAAAGTTAGTTAGATAAATAAAACTTCAGGTTTGATAAAACAGACTTTTGAGAATGAATCCTAGACGATAAATGTATCCTTGGATGTATCATATGTGTAAATTGGTAGTGATAAATTTAAGGTAAAATTCTAGTTAATTGACTTCTTGCAATCTCAGAAAGGGTTTAGGTTAGGAAAATGAAACTTTCAGGGATGAATCTACAGACTAAAGTATGTCTCAGGAAGGTATTTTGAAGTACCCAAATCCACTCCTTCTCCCTCTAGAGGGCACTGACCTAAAAATATGTGTGTTAAAAAAGTGAAACCTTACAAAAAGATCTGCTTGAATGAAGTACAGCAAAATTATTTTCAGCTTCACAACTTTGCTCAATCCCAATTTACAAGGTTTTAAAGATTTTAAGTCTTGAAAAAAAAAAACAACATTGATATGGCTCAGAATTCTACTCAAATAACAGGACTTGCATTTTCAGAACTAAAGGCAGAGAAAAAGCAACTGGTAACTGAAAATTAAGGTAAAATGTTGTTTTGTCAAAATATCAATAGGTATAGACCTATCATGTAGGCAAATTTCAGGGCCCTCTAGAGAGAGAAGGAGTAGAGGTGGGTACTTTAAAATATCTTCCCAGGATATACTTTAGCCTGTAGACCTATACCCAAAAGTTTCATTTTCCTAACCTAACCCCTTTCCAAGATTGCAAGAAGTCACTTAACTAGAATTTTACCAAATTTAGAGATGACAGATTAATTTAGCTAGGATTAAAGGCAATTTTTTGGGTAAGGTTTATATTAACACATTACTCAAATAGCTGGGAAATAAACTTTTCTCTATAGTTTATAGTCCTGAATCCAAATTTACTATTCATTTGTGATGGAAATGAAGGTAAATTTGCAGTTGGCTATATATTATAGCTAGGATGAAAGTGAAAATCTCATTTGTTTCCTTTTTTATGCTCTTTCATAATTCAATAATTGCTTCTTGGGCTAATTACATCTTGAACCCTTAAAAGGGCCCCAAATGTATTTCATTTTTGTAACCACACAGAGAAGTTATCAACACTAGTTAAGGAATTGAAAAGTGATTAAAGCATATAACTAGTTTATAAATAAGTTGTTCAAGAGTAATATATTTCAAAAATAATTATTTATAACAATTCAAACCTCCACCACTGAAATATAAACCAATTTTCCTTCCATTTCAATTTAAGTTGGGGTAAATTTTTTGTGTTTCATATTATTGACTGTGTTTTCAATAAAATATCAAAAATATAAAAGCCAACAAAAGAATACATAGAATGGTTAGGATAGGTTTTGCTATTTTAAGCCTTTTTTATACCCAAAAACTAGAAATATTTTGGTCATTTTCAAGAACTCAAAAAGGGCTTAAATTTAAGTTTGCAATAGAAGCAATTATTATAATCATAAAGAGCTTAAAAAAAGGTATCAAGTGGTATGTTCACTTATTTGTAAGCCAATAGTATGAACAACAAAAAATTTACCTAAGTGTATGTTTCCAAATGCAGTCAACTAAAAATAGCACTGAATTTTATGATTCAAAACTTTGCCATCAACAATTCAGGGTATATATTTGAACCTTAGGGAGGTTAGGCTGGGGGTAAAGTTCATGGTAAATTTGCAGTGGGCTATATAATTTAGCTTGGATGAAAGTGAAAAAATCATTTGATGCTCTCATAATTCTTATAATATACATTTGGTCCTTTTAGGGGCTCAAGATACAATTAGCCCCAGAATTGACTATTGAATTATAAAATACCATAAAAAAGGTGTAAAATAAGTTTTTCATTATCATCCTAGCTAACTTATATAGCCAACTGCAAATTTACCAAAATGAATAGTACCCCCACCTCTATATGTACCAATTCAGGGTATATATTTGCACATTAGGGAGGTGGGGTTGAAGCTCATTTATGAGGCAAATGAATGTTACATATGAATTCAGGATGTAATTCTCACTATAGAGGCAGGTTTGAACTTTACCCTCCCCCTTAAGGTTGCAAATATATATCCTGAATTGGTATATTTAGGAGTAGGAATAACATTCATTTCTGATGCAGATGCATGTTAAATTTGGATTCAGGATGTAATTCTGAATGTAGAGGTAAGTTCATTTCTTGGCTACCTGAATAGTCTAATAATATAAACCTTACCCAATTTGTCTCTTGATGCCTTTTTTATGCTCTTTCATAATTCAATAATTACTTCTAGGAAAAAATACAAATTGAGCCCTTAGGTCAAATCCTTTAAAGGGCTCAAATCATCCAATAGTAACCAAAAGTTTGAAAGTGTGCCTCAGTGAGAAAAACTGCCATTTTTAGCTGACCCAGGAAAAGTAATTATCATTTCATTATTTTTCAAAATGAAATGACAGTATGAAAACAAGTTTGCAGAAATTAAAAAAAAAAAGCCAGAAACCCTCAAGAATGAGTTATGTGTTACTGTGATGTCATATTTCAGGGGTATTAGGCTCTTTTTAAAATAAAAATCCTACAAATTTGTTTTTAATATAACATATTACTATTAAGATTAAGGAGAGTAGTAATTGTCATTCCTGAATCAGCTGCAAACAGCAATGTTCTCTGACTAGGCAGTTTTTTTGTCAAAACACATTTAACCTTGCAAAATATATCTTCCACTGAAACAGGTTAAGAAAAGTATTTTGGACCTCGTACCTTTGCTCAAGCACAATTTTTTAAGGCCTTAAAGAACTGTAAATCTGTTATAGAAATTGTATTTTTAAAATTTAAGATAATGAAAAATGATTGAAAACAAAAATTAAAATGTAAAGCCACTAAACTAGACAAAAATAAGTTTTATCAAGTCACCACGTTTCAGAAAACCATTTGATAAAAGAAACCATGATATTTTACAAGATTCAATTAATAAAAAATATATTATCAGCATTATATAGAGGACCATCAGAGGAGAAGGGGGTGCAATTGTCAGAGAAGCAATATTTAGTCAAATTAAAAAAATTGAAATTCTTAAAAACATCAATATTTAAAAAAATGTGGTTTTCATTGACTATTAGTGACAAAAATTAGTTGCTGGAAGCTATAGGTAGCCTACATTCTATATCAAGTGCTACTAAATCATTATGACAAAGGTGGGGTCTTGTGATATTTGTCTGTATTAATCACCATTCATTACTGTTTGAATGTAAATGTTCACTTAGGTGTGAAATTTTAAAAAACAAAAAACTGGTAATAATATACCAAGTAACTTATGGTAACAATAACAGTCCAATGCAAGGACTCATGGAGTAAAAAAGTATCAGATTTTATTAGTCATGGATTTTTAAGTTTAAAGTGCTCTGGAAGAGTTCCTTTCACAATTATTCATACTCATAAATAATATTTTATTCAACCCAAATATATTGCTATCACTTCAGCCCAATACATTTATCAGGTCAAGAATTCAAAAACCAATTCATTATATATTACTAGAAATAAAACAACTAAGAAATGTGTTATTTAGGCCATGCACATTTAATATGCATGGTATAAAAAAGTAAGATAAAAAAATATAAAGCAAAGAAAAAGTAAAATAAGATAAAAAGTAGAGATAAAAAAAGTAAAGAAACATACCATTAAGATATCTGTTCATTTCTGTTCTTTCTGTAACCTTGGGGGGCTCAATTAGGTTGAAATTTAGTGATCAAGTGTCTTGTCACCCAAATTTTTGACCTCTGAGTACCACCTTTTTTGGTTTATTTTGAACCACCATTTTACCTTATTACCTTACCTTAAATCACATCTTCTAGCAACTAAGGTTAAAGAATCTGTAGATGTTGCCAGGTAACATTGACTCAATATTCATGTCACAGTTCATGAATGGATCATCACTATTTACATGTATTCAGTGCATTTTGGTTTCATTTTTGGGGGTCACTAGGTTTATTACCAGCTTGGTGTGTGGGAGGGCTAAAAGGGGCAGTTGGCACCTAGCAGACCCTGCTGGATGATACTGGTTCATCCCACTGCATCTTCCATGAATTGCCACTCTAATCACTGTCAACACCAATCTTGACTCTGTCAATTGATTTGGCCAACATGATGAATTTGCTGAGTGAATTCTGCAATGGAGTAATTTGATTGGTGAAGAAGGTGAACCTCTCACACTGTCTGCTAAATTTTCGACATGATCTTAAATGCAAGGATGACACTCCTCTCTTTTTAGGTATGTTAGGGTTGGCAGGTCAGTTTTTTCTAGTAGCTGCTCATAGGAGGTTTGTTGTTTGGGAAAAGGAGCTTGGTTGCTCTACACTGAACCTTCTCAAGTATCTCCATGTCACACTTAAAACTGCGGGTTGGCAACCAAAAAGCTAAACTCAAAATGAGGACAAGCAAAGGCTTTGTGAAGCTTCTTGATAACTCTTGGTTGGCAACTTGTCACCGAACACTTGATCAAACCAAGGACCTTGTTTGTATTAGCTGCTTGTTTATGACAGTGACTATAAAATTTTAACTTATCAACAGTGATTACTCAGGGATTATGTTCTTCCTTGGCACTCTGAATGGGTATATTAGCACCTGCTGAGTCAACCGTGCAATGACTATGGCAGGGGTTGTTAAGAATTAAATTATGAACTAAGGAGGCATGAAGTGGAGGCCAAAATAAAATTACTGAGGATTGGAAAGATGCAACTAGACTGCATAATAGTATAATATTGGACTGCCATGCTATTAAATTGAGAGGGCATAGTCAATCCAAACTTGTCCCAGTTAAAGATAGGAATAGGGCCATAATTAGTAAAGGAAAGAGTTAAAAAGAGATGGGCTGAATATTTTGAAAATGTGCTAAACAGAGATAGAGTTGCAGGAAAAGATATAGAGGAAAATGAAAAAGTTTGTGATACCTTGGATGTGAAGGAAGATTTGTTTTGCAAGGAAGAATTAGTGACAGTACTAAAAGGATAAAAAAATAATAAGTCTCCAGGTGCTGATAGTGTGGTAAATGAGTTTCTTTAATATGGTGGCTCTTAGGTTAGAAATAAATTACTGAAGACTATGAATATGATTTTGAAAAAGGGGAATGACCTATCGATTTTATGAAAATCTTAATTAAACCACTGTATAAGAAAGGTGATAAGAGTGAGTGTGGTAATTGCCAAGGCATTAGTTTGGTCTCTTTAGGTTGCAAACTATTCAGTAATATGATGCTCAGACTGAGAGATGCAGTAGACAAAGTTATAAGAAAAGAACAGTGCAGTTTTAGAAAGGATACATAATGTGTCAACCAAATTTTCACTCTTAGGTTAATAATTCAGAAGTGCCTGAGCTGTCAAACACATTTGGTCCTCAGTTTTATAAATTATGAGCAAGCGTTTGATTTCGTTGATAGAAGAGCTTTAGCAAAGGTCTTATCCTTGTATGGTATACCAGACAAATACCTTACGAAACATTAAGCAAAGAAAAAACGACTTCAATTTCGACAAAGCAGTGAACAAAAATAAAATATAAAAATTACACCTTAACTAAAAAAATTAAAATACTCCGAATATTTCGGCCCCTCGTCCGGTAGCCTTTCTCAACGGAAAAAAAGTTACAACCGACAATTTAAGACTTTTTTAAGACATAAAAAAAATACGACAACTAGAACACAACGAAAAAAAATATATATAAACAATAAGATAAATAAGAACAACTCACATTATAAAACAAAACTCCTTTTTCGAAGTTAAACCTGTTTTTTGTTTGCTTAATTTTTTGTAAACGGAAAAGCAGTGTGGTCTAAGAAATTATTAGACAAATACCTCAAAGCGATTAGTGCTATATATGAGAAAAACACTGATCCAGTTAAGGTAGGAAATGAGGTTAGCAGCTGGTTTTTTATAAAATCAGGTGTTAGGCAGGGTTTTGCTCTATCTCCCTTTATATGTATCATTTTGATGGACTCTGTCTTAAGGAGCACAGGAAAAGCAATGTGAGACCACAGAATCAAATAGGAAATACAAATTTTCCTGGACTTAGATTATTCTGATGATTTAAGCATCTTAGATGAAAGTCTAAGCAAAATGAATGAATTTTAGCGAGTTCACTTGGATTCAGTAGCTGAACAGATCGCTTCAAATGTCTCATTGCTACCCTTTTTATCAATGCCAAAGACTAATGTGAGGTGATTGATTCTGATGTGTAGCAACTCTGAACAATCGTTTTTCGTAATTTCACAATCACGTTTTGGTTATTAACAATAATCATGCTTGCGTGATATAAGCACCATCTATTTCATTACGGTTTGAACAGTTTTGTTAATTTTTTTATTAATTCGCTTAGTTTTTCTGAGTTGATCTGACACCACTTTTTAGAAGTTTGATTTTCAACGCTCCTGCACGTGGATTATGCTGATGATTTAAGCATCCTAAATGAAAGTGTGGGAGAACTGTATTAACTTCTTGAGGTTTTGCGAGTTCAGGGTTATTTAATAGGTTTGAAAATTAATGTTAAGAAGTCTAAGTCATTAAGGCTAGGAATAAATGAAAATGAAGAGGTGATGTTGTTGGGTAACAAAAAGATTGATCAAGTGGACAGCTTCACTTACCTTGGTAGTATCAAACAGTTCATGGTAACAAACTGTAGTAAGGAGCGACCCGGCTCAATAGTAACCAAAACCCTAAAAACTGGAATTTTGATACCAATAGCTACATCAAAAGAATCAAATTTTAATGCTGATCTTAAATATATAAGTTTCATTAAGTTTAGTCTTACCCATCAAAAGTTACGAGCCTGAGAAAATTTGCCTTATTTTAGAAAATAGGGGGAAATACCCCCTAAAAGTCATAGAATCATAACGAAATTCACACCATCAGATCAGCGTATCAGAGAATCTTATTGTAGGAGTTTCAAGCTCCTATCTACAAAAATGTGGAATTTTGTATTTTTTGCCAGATGGCAGATCACAAATGCCTGTTTATTTGTTTGTTTTTTTTCCCAGGGGTGATCATATCGACCCAGTGGTCCTAGAATGTCGAGAGGGCTCTTTCTAACGGAAATGAAAAGTTATAGTGACCTTTTTTAAGTGACCAAAAATTAACGTCAACGGATCAAAATTCTGACATAGCCATTTTATTCAACGTAGTCGAAAAACCTTATAACTATGTCTTCGAGGACGACTTACTCCCCCACAGTCCCCGTGGGAGGGGCTACAAGTTACAAACTTTGACCAGTGCTTACATATAGTAATGGTTATTGGGAAGTGTATAGACGTTTTCAGGGGGATTTTTTGGTTTGAGGGAGGGGTTGAGAATAGGGGGATATGTTGGGGGAACTTTCCATCGAGGAATTTGTCATGGGGGAAGAAAATTTCCATGAAGGGAGCACAGTATATTCTAGCATTATTTAAAAAAAACAATGAAAAAATAAATATGAAAAAGTTTTTTCAGCTGGAAGTAAGGAGCAGCATTAAAACTTAAAACGAACAGAAATTATTACGCATATGAGGGGCTCACCTCCTCCTAATACCTTGCTCTTTACGCTGAAGTATTTTTAGTAATTTCAACTATTTATTTTACGGCTTTTGTGATTCAGGGGTCATTCTTAATGAATTGAGACAAAATTTAAGCTTTAGCGTAAAGAGCGAGGTACTAACGAGGGGGTGAACCTCCTTATATATGTAATAAAAACATACAAAAGTTCGTTACAAAGGCTATCTTATAAGTTACGTATATCTTTTACTAATAAAAACATTCGTAAAAAATTAAAAGTTCTAGTTGCCTTTTTAATTAACCAAAAAATCGGAGGGCAACTAGGCTTCCTCCCCGCTCTTTTTTTTCTCAAATCGTTCGATCAAAACTATGAGATAGCCATTTAGCCAAAAAAAAATAAATATGCGAATTTCCTTTTAATTATTCCTCTGCAGAGAGCCAAAATCAAAACATGCATTGATGCAAAAAAGTTCAGAAATTAAATAAAAAAACAAGTTTTTTTTCTAACTGAAAGTAAGGAGCAACATTAAAACTTAAAACGAACAGAAATTACTTCGTATATGAAAGGGGCCGCTTCCTCATCAACGCCCCGCTCTTTACGCTAAAGTTTTTTACTGTTTTAAAAAGAAGAGTGGAGAGAAAGAGTCAAACTTTATTGTATAGAGCGGGGCGTTGATGAGATAGCTTCGAAAACACAAGCTTCACACTGTCTTTCCATAACGAAGGTAAAACAGTTCAAAATAGGGATGGGGATTTCTACCATATGTTCCAGGTTTGAGTGAAAAACTTAATAGAATTTTGCAAAATAATGGCTTAAAGGTAGCTTTAAGAGGTAGTAATACTTTGGCTAGTTTTTTAAATTCTGGAATGGATCGGACTTCCTTAGAGCAGCAAAGTGGGGTTATAAAATCCCATGTACTTGTGGAAGCTCTTATGTGGGACGTACTAACCAGAATTTAAAAATGAGATTGCTACAACATCATAATTCTATTTCATCGTCTTTAAAGCAAAATACCAAACCTGAAGATTTCACGTCGGCCCTCTCAGAACATATCTTTAATTTTCCAAATCATTTTATTTTGTTTGAAAATGTTTCTTTGATTTCTATGGACCAAGGTTTAAAGCAAATTTTCAGGGAAACAATCGAAATTAAAAAAAATTTATTCAACAATAATTCCATAAACAGAGATACAGGTGAATTTGGATTGAACTCAATTTATGATAATTTACTGAGGTCAAATAAAGTAAATATCACCTCACCTAAGAGCTATGACCTCTGTCCACGTAATATGTCAGATAATTCTAATGAACTGGAACCGAAAAGGTCAAAGAGATTTGCCTCACCTGTTGCATTGAAAAAAATAAGAGCAATAAACTATATGTAATTAGTTTATTAGGTATAAATTTTGTTTATTTTTATTCATGTCTTTTAGTTTTACTGCTGATCATGAACACTGTATATGTGTTCGAAATATCCAGTTAAATAATTTTATATCTATTCACTGTCAATAAAAAGGTTTCATCCCTATTTTGAACTGTTTTACTTTCGGCATTGATGAGGAAGCGGCCCCTTTCATATACAAAGTAATTTGTGTTCATTTTAAGTTTTAATGTCGCTCCTTACTTTCAGTTAAAAAAACATGTTTTATTTTATTTAATTACCAGTAAAGATGACGGGAGCAGTGAAGATGTTAAAAGTTGAAGAGCCGTGAAGATGTTTTCACAGTTTAAAAATGTTATGAAGAATAGGAAGATTGGAATAAGCTACAGTGATCAAATATGGCTCTGAAGCATGGGCGCTCCAAAAAGTGGATGAAGATTTGCTAGATGGTTTCCAGAGAAATTGCCTACTGATTGTTCTGGGTACCCGGCTGACAGACCGTATTTCAAACTGTAGGTTGTACGAAAAATGCGGTTCGATCCTGCTTTTTTGGGCTATAATTAAAGAAAGTTTGGGATGGCTAGGCCACATTGTGCAGATGAAGGATGACAGATCGCCAAAGATTTTCCTTTTCGGCCAACCGTCTAGGGCTAAACGGAAAGCAGGCCGTCCTTGACTGGGATGGGAAGATGTCATAAAAAAGGATAAAAGGAAATGGAACATCCCTAGGAGGGTGTAAATAGGGAGGCTCAGAATAGATTGGAATGGAGAAGGAGCGTACATAGCTGTGTTAGCCTCAGGCGTCTCGGTACTGCAGTCAGTTGTTAGTTGCAGCAGTAGTATTTGGATTGGACAGCTTTGGTGTCATCAATTTTTGATTTCATGACAGTTTTTGTTTATTTCTGATTACTGTAGTTATGGGATGATTTGTTGTAGTGCTTAAAACTAGAGAACTTGTCAGTTTTTTTTTGTTCAGGAAAAGAGATTATTTATTTACCATTTAGCTTTTTATGGAAAGTAGAAATTTTTCCTCATGATTTTGTATTTTGTAAAGATAGGATCAGTCTGTGGTATTCAACCATGTACCAAAGAAAATAAGAGGATAGTAAGAGCCATAAGTGATTGAAAGAAAATGCTTACAGTTTGAAGAATGAGATGAAAGAAAGGAGAGGTGATAACTTTCACCCGAATTGGGCAAAGCTAAGGGAGGGGGGGTACTGTAGATCTTATTCATATTAATTAAAAAAAAAATCAAAAAAACTGTGGCCTCCCCTCAAATGTCCCTAGCCATACAGGCTCCTCACAGAGATCATACGAAAGAATGAAAATATTAAAAATCCCTGGCGGATTTCCAAAATGTAGTAAATCAAAATTAATCAAAACAAGTTTTTCAAAGAAAAGTAAACAGTTTCAATTAGCCTAAAATGAACAGACACATATTCAATTAACCTTCCAACTGTAAACCAGCCGAAAACCACTATCAATAAATATAAACAAAACCCACAGAAATTACAACAAATAACCAAGTCAAATTCGAAACGAGCAAAAATTAACATGAATAGGGCTGATAACCCCCATGCCTTCCCAAAATCAGAACATAATTTGCACTTTAATGATAAAAAAACATGGATTGTCAGTTTATTTGCCATATACTGATATGTATTCCTTAAAGTTTTGATGATTTTTTAATTATTAAAAGTAAAAAAAGTGAAAACATTCAAAACGTATTTTGTTTTCAGTAAAGTGCAAATTGTCTTCTGGTCTTAGGAAGGCATGTTAATTTTTCCTCGTTTTGAGTTTGACTTGCTATTTATTGTAATTTCTACAAAAAAATCAAACCTTTAGCAAAAAAAGTTTTATCTTATTTTAATAAGATTTATTTTGTAGAAGGTTACAAAAGCCTCTTTCTTTTTTTTCACTCATTTGAACGTGGTTGCATGCTGAATAAATTCAAATTTCCATCCATATGTATTGTTTTGTTGCTTAAGCCCTTTTCTTTTTTTTTGTTTCTTAGCAACACAAGAAAGAAGCACAACAGCAACTGATAAGTTTTAATAATAACAATAAATAAGTTTTCTAGTCTTTATAAAACGTTAGTTTGAAAATGAATCGTATTTCAGGATTGTTACCAAGTGTTTCAAAACTGTTATTCCGAAAAGCAATAGCTTGTACTGCATCTTCTATTGAATTCATTTTGACAATTCCTTTTGAATTACGGTAATGATCATTATACAGGACATCAACTTGGACAGGATCAGGGATATTTGCTTTTTTGAAAAGGTCACGTATATCTGATTCAGTTAAGGATTTTGGAGTGTTATAGAAATAAAGTTCTTTTCGGGGAGGCTGATCAGCTATTTGGCTACGCCATGATTCGCTTGAACTATTATAAATCTCTAAAGGAAGGTGACCTCCTCTCGAAATCTGAGGCGGCTCGTCTTTTTTCACGAAAATCCCATCCAGTGTACGGATAGACATGGCTCGTCCAAGCAGACTCAATCCGTTGAAATATTTCTTGACACGTTCAGCTCCTTTTTGATCAGCCATCTGAACTTGTACTCCGTTTTTGACAATTTTTATTTTATCAACAATTCCATAGACACAAAACAAGCCGAAAATATTATCGCAATTAATTCTATCGTCAAGATTTTGCACAAATAGAGCGTGTGCAGGGAGAACCGGATCAAGTTCAAAGTTCCAGAAAGAGAAGACGCAATTCCTCAGTTTAGTTGATAGAGGTTCAAGGCTGTATTCTACCTTGTAACTGCTTTTTGGGTCACTGTTGAGTTTTTCAAACATGTTTTGTGCGTGCTCGAAGTTCTTAAACACGACTTTACAAACCTTGTTGTCCCTATCTTCAAGTTTAATGAATAAAACTTCACCAAAAGGTTCAGCAACTTTGTATGCTTTATCCACACTATCAAACTCAGGTGCACCAAGGCAACGTATTTCAATGGCTTTGTTGTTTTCTTCAGGATTATTTGTTACAATGTTCTTTCTTGTTTCACAAATTTGTGACATTGATTTGAATTTTCTTGCTATGATACGAGCAATTCAAGTACAATATTGCTGCTTCAATGATAGTTGAGATCAATACTGCTTTGAAATTTTTTATTCGTGGTCTGGAAAATCAGTTCAATAAGGAAGAAGTTCATCTTCTAGTTAAAATACTTTTTTAATTTTGTTGTTCATAATAATCTTTTGTATTTGGCTTAGAAGTAATTTTCACTGAGAAATTGCAATATGACGTCAAGATCCACAAAAATTAAAACAAATCATAACCAGGATTTGCTCTCGATGACGTCAGGATTCACGAAAATTAATGTGAACTAGCTGTTGGGGTGGCGCTTCGCGCCACCCCAACACCTAGTTGGTGGGGCGCTTCGCGCCCCCCAAGCCCCCCCGCGCGCATAAGTCGTTACGCGCCATATTAGTTACGCGCCATTGTAGTTGTGTCCCTGTGTCCCACCTGTGAATATAGATAGATTTATATATGTGTTTCAAACTACGTAAAAATTGCGAATATACAACATTTTTGGCTTTCCCACTACTGGGAGCTTTCTGTTTCCAATTGCCAGCAATTGATCTGAAAATGTTTGACCAGAGTCATCGTTTTGCAATCGGACACGCATATTTGTAGTTAATTTTAATATTTTTACGTGTGCCCATAAATTAGAATTTTTCAGGCAAGCATTCATTTCGTCTGCAGTAGTTAAACTACGTAAAAATTGCGAATATACAACATTCTTGGCTTTCCCATTGTCTGTGCATATACAAAGCCGTATGTACTAATAATGACGTCATATGCAAACGCTCTTTTTACAAACAAACAAACATGCATACACACAACTCGTTTTTATATAGATAGATAGATAGATAGATACATTACAAATTAACTGCGTAAAACTTGCGAATATACAACATTCTTCGCTGTCCAATTGTCGCTGCATATAAATAGATTGTCAGGTTTACCGACCCTCGAACATGCAACGTACAATTGTCCATGGGAAAAACAATCAGTATTAAGATCTAAACCACATTTTTCTAATGATTGACCTTGAGCTTTGTTAATGGTGATTGCAAATGCTAATCGAATTGGGAATTGCAATCTTTTAAATTGAAAAGGCAGATCCGTTGGAATCATGGGAATGCGAGGAATAAGAACAGCCTCACCCTCAAAAGGCCCTGTCAAGATTGTGGCCTCTATTAGGTTTTCCATTGTTTTTTTTTACGGCAAGTTGCGTGCCATTGCAAAGCTTTGGTGGGTTGATATTTCTTAAAAGTATTATTGGTACGCCTATTTTTAGTTGTAGCACGTGTGGTGGAAACCCTGAAAGATCTATGGAATTTAAAAATTCAGATGGATAATTAACCGCTTCATTTGGTTCCAAAACTGTGTCGACTGACTTGTAAAGGACTGCCTGGTCTCGAATCTTGGTCAAAACAATATTGTTGATTTCGTGGACGTCTATATTTTTGGGTGCGAGAATCGCTCTTTCACTTAGCCATTTATTATTTTTATAATTTTTTAGAATATTCGGAAATACTTTTTCAATCAATTCATTTTTGGACGTCACTAAATTACAGAAATCAGCAGGTAGTTGTATACGTCTTGAAATTGAGTCTATCGTATCATAAATGTCTTTTTGTTCCGACGTTAACTTGGAAATGTTATTTTGTACATACGACAATAGATCACTCGTACTGTAACTTTGTCAATTCTACACATGTCGAAACAGCAGCGATACGGTTAGGTGAAGGCATTCCCAAATCCTGAAGAGGTTTGTTTGCCATACGTACGCACAAATCTTCTATAATAACTAAAGTGTAGTTATAAATTTCTGATGTAAAATCATAAGTCATACCTGACGTCTCTAACTGTTTTCGATGGAGTATATCTTCGGACAATGCACGAATTTGACTTGGAGTTGACGTTTCGCACGCGTCATTGATGCAGTTATTCCAGTGTTGGTCATTCTCCAATAAATTCAGAGCTTGGCATGCACTACGGTAAGTTTCATGTATAGTACCGTTTACAGTTGTCAAATACTCAAAGGATGTCGGACCGGGTACATTCACCAAAAGCAGGCGTAGAAAAAAGCATTCATGTTGATTGGGGTGAACGGTGTAGAGTCTTCCTATCGTGGTATCTTTGAAGATGGTAGGTTGGCCGTCGACTGACTTACCCTGTTTTCGACGTTCAAATACTTTATTTTTAGTATTCCACGTGTAATACGAAGGCACTTCAGTATACAGCAGTTTTTTGCAAAAGAATCATTTTTGCAAAGCGAAAAAAAAAGCTGTTAATTTTGTATCCGGTGGATTCAGGGCTCTTTGTTGCACGTTGGTTTCCGAGAAATAAACACGTTGACCATTCTGTAAATGTACCGCTAAGTGAACAACAGCTGGACTACGTTCATGTATCGAAAATGAAAGAATTCGCCAAACAGCTTCATTACTGCTTATGTATCTTCCAGCCTGATATTGTACGATTTCGTCGAAATCTTTGATTTCGGGCTGCAAGCCAAAAACTTCCATGTCACTGCCTTTGTTGACGTATTTACATATATATTTGATTGCCTTTACGGAGTTAGAGTATTCAACGTTTATGTGTGCATTAAATGTTTTTGATAATAATGGGGAATATGGAACAACCCACTGGTTATCTACTTCGATGGTGGTACCGTTGCCATTGTAGGTTCTTCAGTCATTTTACAATTAGAAATTTCTCTTTCAACGGTATTCTTACAATTAAAAATTTGTCTTTGAACGATATTCTTAAATACCTGTGTCCTGGTCGTCATTTATATTCCGTGTCCCGGTCGTCATTTGTGTCCCGGTATCCCAGTCTGTAATTTCTCTTTGAGTGTCCCGGTCGTTATTTATATTCCCTCTGTCCCGGTCGTCATTTGTGTCCCGGTCTGTAATTTCTCTTTGAGTGTTTTTTCTTTTTAGTATTTTTTAGTTTTTTACATTTTTTCTTTTTTCAGTTTTCTTTTTCTTCTTTATTTTTCAGCTTCACTATGAAATACATATCGCCGAACCTTTGTTTTTTTAACTAAAACCTGGTAGGCATTGATGACCTTATCCAAGTCAAAATCCCAAACCCAATCATCATCGCTATCATTTTCAGTTTTGATATGTTTTGACTCTCGCTGTCCAGGTGGATCTTCATCTAACTGCGCGGTTTTGCGTTCTTTAGCCTCAAGCCTGTTTCCTTGCTGTTCTTTTGATTCCTCGGCACGCTTTCTTTTCTGACTTTCTCTATCAGCAGCAAGTTATTTGGCATAGACTCTTTGAGCATCTTCATCGGCTTTTGCCATGGTAAGTTCATCAGTCATTGTAAACTTAAACATTAATAGATTTCTACGTGAACATATGTCTTAAATATCTTGAATGACGTCACCGTCAAAGCAAAAATGACGACAACTAATTTCATGACGTCAGTCAACACAGAAACATGACGTCACCTGATCCACTGACAGACACACAGACAGACAACTTATTTATATATATATAGATTACGAATGCTTTTTGCCTTCTGAAGAATCAAACCACAGCGCTGAAGCACTGCGTAAGGATTGAAAGCCTGATGAGTGCACTGAGGCTAAGACTCTTTCCATTGGCAATTTGTAGGTTTAAGTGCCATTTTTGTTAACAGGGAGGAAGTCACCATTTCATAGATAGACTGATAATAATGCATATAAAATAAACAATGATAAACAACAAAAGCAGTTGCATAATCATATATGTCTATTAAGACTTTATCGCTAGACATGTAGGGAGAAAACCACTACAAATTCTCTAGAAAATTTTGTTTCTGGACTAAACAAGTCTCTGCTTGCTGCTCAGAGCAAATATTTCTGGTGAAGTGCAAGATATTCATATTTTAGTTATGTTCTTGTTAATATATAATGAAGAAGTATCTTCGTAAGACGTTTTGTCAGCTTAAAATTTAAGGCCTTCAAACAGTAGGCTGTACAAAAAGTGGGATTCAATCCCGCTTTCCAGGGCCATCATGAAAGAAAGGTTGAGATGGATAGGGCACGCTCTGCGGATGGAGGGTAATATGTTGCTAAAGATTGTCCTTTTCGGCCAACTGCTAATGGCTAAATAGAAAGCAGATCGTCCTCGGTTGGGGGAGGAGGATGTCGTAAGGAAATATGTCAGGGAAATGGAAACTTTCTGGGAGGGTGTAAAGAGGAGGCTTTGGATAGTTTGGGATGGAGGAGGAGTGTTCGTTGGTGTGTTGGCCTTTGGTGGCTTGGTACTGCTCTTAGTTTTTATTAGGCCTAGTATTAGTAGTAGTGCAAGACCAGGGCATTTTATTTTTGATAATGCATGCCTTCTCTTATATGGTTTAACAAATTATTCATTGTTATACCCAGTGTCATTTGCGCATAGTCGGAATTCTTGTTAAACGTCCTACTATTTTAAGTACTATATTTTACGTTCTCCAAACCCGAGCTGATTCTTCAAAAAAAAAGAAATTAAAAAAGAGTAAAATCCCAAAAGAGAAGAAAATTCTACAGATATTGACTACTGCTGGTTGTGCCAGAAGTGAACACCTCGCTCGGTATCAATTGATCAGTGATTTTCAATTGATTTGAACCCATGCCCCACCTAGGGATTTCTTAAGTGCTTGTAATGTATAAAAATATCTGTTCAATATTTTGCGTCTCAAAACTTAAACTCTCAAAAGTGGACCTGGTGCACAAATCAACCTGGAACTTGTTCCTAAAAACTCTCTTTGTCTGCAACTCGTCTTAACCTTAAAAATACTAATTTTTTTTAACGGGTTTGCTTGGATTCTGCTTCTTTTAAAGGTTTTATGTTTTTTATTAAACACTCAAACCTTAAAATTAAAATGTGTTGGAGCTATAGGGTTAAAGACTTTTTTGGATCTGATTTTGAATATAGGTTCATTCCTCAAGATTTCATGTAAAATTTTCCATGTTTCAGAGCAGCCACTCATCCTGGAGAGGAACAAATTAGAGAAGCTTGACAGAATCTTTTCAAATTTCATTTGGATCACCCGAAGTCACATTTACTTGTACCCAGGAATATAATAGAACAAGTTGTCGTATTTCGACAAATATGGGTAGAAAATTGGAGTTTTTTTTCCCTTTAGCGAACATATAGCCCTTGCACCGTGGTGTTGGGGGGGGGGGGTATTTTCACCCAGTCCCATTTATGTAAGGAGAATAAGTTTCCAAATGCTTGTCACCAGGACATCTACCAGAAGATGGTGTTTGATTTTTGCTAAGTTTGCCAAGAAGTGTCTCCTAGTGTCCTAGTTGTGGCTTTTAGTGATCTTTAATCAATCTGAAAGGTGGTGACTGGGAATTAAAAGGTACTTAAATTCTATTTATTAGGGTAGTCTGTGTACTAAAGGGGCCGTTGCTTTCACAGCCATGCTTAGTCAGAAATTTGTGTTTGTCTAAGATGTCTTAACAACCATGCCTTTTCATTGCGTAATATCAATTCAAATTGTACGAAGATGAGGAAAGGGGAGAGGGCAGACATTTAACATAAAGAAAAACTGCTAGGAGGGTATATTAGGCCCCACCTTATGTGGTCTGGAACCAACATCAGGCTCATAGTTTCGCCTGTTTAGGACCTTTCGGGATGGTATGGCTTGTGAATTTTTTGTTATATTTCTTTTCATAACCGTAAGGACAAGTGCGCAAGTAGAATTCGAGGCAAGAAATTCATATGTACAATTGCGTGCTTCGATAGCAGGAGTTGTAATTTGTAGCGTTTGTTGGTGGGCCGATAGCCAACCCACGTTGCGGTGTTGGCCGATAGTGGTTGTTGAATATTTTGAATATGTATGAAGAATAGAAGAAAACGCGTAACGCGTGCTTCGATAGCGGTTGTTGAATATAAAGCATTTGTTGACCGATAACGATTGTTGAACATGTTAAGTATGTATGAAGAATACAAGAAAACGAGTAACGCGTACTTCGATAGCGGTTATTGAATATGAAGCGTTTGTTGGTTGGCTGATAGCCAACCAACGTTGCGTTGTTGGCTGATAGCGATTGTTGAATATGTATGAAGAATACAAGAAAACAAGTAACGCGTGATTCGATAGCAGCTGTTGAATATGAATCATTGTTTGGTTGGCTGATAGCCAACCAACGTTGCGTTGTTGGCCGATAACGGTTGTTGAATATGTTGAATATGTATGAAGAATACAGGAAAACGAGTAACGCGTACTTCAATAGCATTTGTTCAATATAAATCATTTGTTGGCTGACAGTGGTTGTTGAACATGTTGAGTATGTATGAAGAATACAAGAAAACGAGTAACGCATACTTCGATAGCGGTTGTTGAATATGAAGCGCTTTTTGGTTGGCTGATAGCCAACCAATGTTGCGCTGTTGGCCGATAGCGATTGTTGAATATGTTGAATAAGTATGAAGAATACAAGAAAACAAGTAACGCGTGCTTCGATAGCAGTTGTTGAATATGAATCATTGTTTGGTTGGCTGATAGCCAGCCAACGTTTCGTTGTTGGCCGATAGCGGTTATTGAATATGTTGAATATGTATGAAGAATACAGGAAAATGAGTAACGCGTGCTTCAATAGCGGTTGTTGAATATGAAGCGTTTGATGGTTGGCCGATAGCGGTTTTTGAATATGTATGAAGAATAGAAGAAAACGCGTAACGGGTTCTACGATAGCGGTTGTTGAATATAAAGCATTTGTTGACCGATAACGGTTGTTGAACATGTTGAGTATGTATGAAGAATACAAGAAAACGAGTAACGCATACTTCGATAGCGGTTGTTGAATATGAAGCGTTTGTTGGTTGGCTGATGGCCAACCAATGTTGCGTTGTTGGCCGATAGCGATTGTTGAATATGTTGAATATGTATGAAGAATACAAGAAAACAAGTAACGCGTGCTTCGATAGCAGTTGTTGAATATGAATCATTGTTTGGTTGGCTGATAGCCAGCCAACGTTGTGTTGTTGGCCGATATTGGTTGTTGAATATGTATGAAGAATACAGGAAAACGAGTAACGCGTACTTCACTAGCGTTTGTTGAATATAAAGCATTTGTTGGCCGACAGCGGTTGTTGAACATGTTGAGTATGTATGAAGAATACAAGAAAACGAGTAATGCGTACTTCGATAGCGGTTGTTGAATATGAAGTGTTTGTTGGTTGGCTGATGGCCAACCAATGTTGCGTTGTTGGCCGATAGCGATTGTTGAATATGTTGAATATGTATGAAGAATACAAGAAAACAAGTAACGCGTGCTTCGATAGCAGTTGTTGAATATGAATCATTGTTTGGTTGGCTGATAGTCAACCAAAGTTGTGTTGTTGGCCGATAGCGGTTGTTGAATATGTTGAATATGTATGAAGAATACAGGAAAACGAGTAACGCGTACTTCAATAGCGTTTGTTGAATATAAAGCATTTGTTGGCCGACAGCGGTTGTTGAATATGTTGAATATGTATGAAGAATACAAGAAAACGAGTAGCGCGTACTTCGATAGCGGCTGTTGAATATGAAGCGCTTTTTGGTTGGCTGATAGCCAACCAACGTTTCGTTGTTGGTCGATAGCGGTTGTTGAATATATTGAGTATATATGAAGAATACAAGAAAACGAGTACCGCGTACTTCGATAGCGGTTGTTGAATATGAAGCGCTTGTTGGTTGGCTGATAGCCAACCAACGTTTCGTTGTTGGCCGATAGCGGTTGTTGAATATGTTGAATATGTATGAAGAATACAGGAAAACGAGTAACGCGTGCTTCAATAGCGGTTGTTGAATATGAAGCGTTTGATGGTTGGCCGATAGCGGTTGTTGAATATGTATGAAGAATAGAAGAAAACGCGTAACGCGTGCTTCGATAGCGGTTGTTGAATATAAAGCATTTGTTGACCGATAGCGGTTGTTGAACATGTTGAGTATGTATGAAGAATACAAGAAAACGAGTAACGCATACTTCGATAGCGGTTGTTGAATATGAAGCGTTTGTTGGTTGGCTGATAGCCAACCAACGTTGCGTTGTTGGCCGATAGCGGTTGTTGAATATGTTGAATATGTATGAAGAATACAAGAAAACGAGTAACGCGTGCTTCGATAGCGGTTGTTGAATATGAATCATTGTTTGGTTGGCTGATAGCCAACCAACGTTGCGTTGTTGGCCGATAGCGGTTGTTGAATATGTTGAATATGTATGAAGAATACAGGAAAACGAGTAACGCGTGCTTCAATAGCGTTTGTTGAATATAAAGCATTTGTTCGCCGATAGCGGTTGTTGAACATGTTGAGTATGTATGAAGAATACAAGAAAACGAGTAACGCGTGCTTCGATAGCGGTTGTTGAATATGAAGCGTTTGTTGGTTGGCTGATAGCCAACCAACGTTGCGTTGTTGGCCGATAGCGGTTGTTGAATATGTTGAATATGTATGAAGAATACAAGAAAACGAGTAACGCGTGCTTCGATAGCGGTTGTTGAATATGAATCATTGTTTGGTTGGCTGATAGCCAACCAACGTTGCGTTGTTGGCCGATAGCGGTTGTTGAATATGTATGAAGAATACAGGAAAACGAGTAACGCGTACTTCAATAGCGTTTGTTGAATATAAAGCATTTGTTGGCCGACAGCGGTTGTTGAACATGTTGAGTATGTATGAAGAATACAAGAAAACGAGTACCGCGTACTTCGATAGCGGTTGTTGAATATGAAGCGCTTGTTGGTTGGCTGATAGCCAACCAACATTTCGTTGTTGGCCGATAGCGGTTGTTGAATATGTATGAAGAATACAAGAAAACGAGTAACGCGTGCTTCGATAGTGGTTGTTGAATATGAAGCGTTGTTTTGTTGGCTGATAGCCAATCTTTTTCCCTTCTATTGAGTTTTTGAATACAACATGATTTTTTTCTCCAAATGCTTAGTTATTCTTTAATTACAAGTAGACAATTATGCTTTATATCAAAACTTATTAATATTAATTTGAAGTCTGCTTACTTTAGTGTCATAATTTGTCTCGTCGCAAGATTATCCTATGCTAGTCTATTTCTTGCTATTCACTTCTCCATTTCGAATTCTCTACTTCTGTTCTTTTATAGATACTGCAAAAGTTGCATTAAACAATGTAATTGTTTCTGCCTCTTCTAAGCTTGGGACTCGACTTCAACCTCCAAAGTATATACATCATAAACAGGATGGAGCCAAGAAAGTAGTGGCAGAGGTACAGCTGTCTTGGCCAGAATCTTTAAGGTAAAATTTTCCTAAAACAACTGTTGCAGAAAGGTGTGGGGGGGGGATTAGCATGTGGTGGCTAATTATTTTGCAAATTTGGAAAAATTTCTAGTTCCCTTTTATGCGACAAAATCACTTGGAGGGCTTCCAGTGACTTTCAAAAATTTTCTCCGCCCCCTCCTAGTCCAACATGACTTCAGATTAGAGTTTGATCCAGCCACTCATTTAAAATAGTTGAAAAGTTTTCTCGGGAACAACGTGATCCACCAAGATGGTGGTGCAAGGATGCCAGATTTTGTGAACAGTCTATTTTAAAGCAAAGGCTTTGTTGAAGTATTTGAGTAGAAAGTTGGAAATGCTACATCTTATAGAAACCATAGGCATAGATTTTTAGTTCGAGTGGTCTGTGGCCCTGAAGGGCTTCCACTTTGTGAAGGCATTTTGGCACTCTTTGAAGTGAAAAAATAGCATGCAACCTACGTAAAACGGTTTTGGTATTTACTCCAACTAAAATTTAATGCTCTTAAAGTATTAAGGCTTTAAAATCTAGAATGAGAGGCCTGAATGAAAAAAGTCGACCCGTATACTCAACATTTTGAATATTGGTTGTTAGCAAATGGAAGAGTCTCTTGTCAAATTTTCAAAAACTGTGTATAGTTACTCCTCTTGCTGAACAGTTAGGATCCATGGAGAGGGGAAATGTTCGGTGAAAATGTGGAGGGACAAGATGTATAGGTTGGCAGTATGGAAATTACATTATAACTTGCATCTTTAGCTTTGTGTATTTTCAAATACTAACACAAATTGTCAAAATATTAGATATTTGAAATGAGCTCTTGATTAAATGAGTTACTGCTAACTAATGGCTGTTATTTGATTCTTTTTTTTTTTGCCAACATGATTTGATGGCCCGTTTTTTTTTATTCAGTATTTAAAATTATTATTAAAAATTCACCGTTATAGTCATTTTGTGGTTTTTATGGCACTTGGTATTAACCAAGGGGCCCGTTAATTCGGAAAAAATAGAGGAATTGAAGTATTTTTAACTTACGAACGGTTGATCAGATCTTAATGAAATTTGATGTTTGGAAGGATATTGTGTCTCAGAGCTGTTATTTTAAGTACCGACAGGATCTGGTGACATCGGGGGGAGTTTGGGGTGGGGGAACCTAAAATGATGGAAAACGCTTAGATTGGAGGGATCGGGATTAAACTTGGTGGGAAAAATAAGCAGAAATCTTAGATACATGATTTACATAATTCGAACGGATCCGCTCTATTCGGGGGGGGGGGGGGTTAATTCTGAAAAATTAGAAAAAATGACGTATTTTTAACTTACGAAGGAGTGATCGGATCTTCATGAAACTTCATATTTAGAAGGACCTCGTAACTCAGATCTCTTATCTTAAATCTTAACCAGATCCAGCGTAATTGGGGGGGGGGGCAGGTGGGAGGAACCGGAAATCTTAGAAAATACTTAAAGCGGTGAGATCAGGATGAAACTGGGTGGGAAGAATAAAAACCTGTCTAAGGTACGTGACTGACATAACCGGACCGGATCTGCTCTCTTTGGGGTAGTTGGGGGGGGGGGGGTTAATTTTGAAAAACTAAAAAAAATCAGGTATTTTTAACTTACGAATGGGTGATCGGATCTCAATGAAATTTGATATTTAGAAGGATATCGTGTCTCAAAGCTCTTATTCTAAGTCCCGACCGGATCTGGTGACATTGGGGGAAGTTTGGGATGGGGGAGCCTAAAATGATGGAAAACGCTTAGAGTGGAGGGATCGGGATGAAACTTGGTGGGAAAAATAAAGTCCTAGATACATGATTGACATAACCAGAACGGATCCGCTCTCTTTGGGGTAGTGGGGGGGGGGTTAATTCTGAAAAATTAGAAAAACTGAGGTATTTTAACTTACGAACGGGTGATCGGATCTCAATGAAATTTGATATTTAGAAGGATATTGTGTCTCAGAGCTCTTGTTTCGAATCCCGACCGGATCTGGTGACATTGTGGGGGGAGTTGGGAGGGGGAAACCTAAAACTTGGAAAACACTTAGAGTGGAGGGATCGGGATGAAACTTGGTGGGAAAAATAAGCACAAGTCCTAGATACATGATTGACATAATCGGAACGGATCTGGTCTCTTTGGGGTAGTTGGGGGGGGGGGGGTTAATTATGAAAAATTAGAAAAAAATGAGGTTTTTTAACTTACGAACGGGTGATCGGATCTCAATGAAATTTGATATTTAGAAGGATATCGTGTCTCAAAGCTCTTATTTTAAGCCCCGACCGGATCTGGTGACATTGGGGGAAGTTTGGGGTGGGGGAACCTGAAATGATGGAAAACGCTTAGATTGGGGGGATCGGGATGAAACTAGGTGGGAAAAATAAGCAGAAGTCTTAGATACGTGATTTACATAATTGGAACGGATCCGCTATATTTGGGGGGGGGGGTTAATTCTGAAAAATTAGAAAAAATGACGTATTTTCAACTCACGATCGGATCTCAATGAAATTTCATATTTAGAAGGACCTCGTAACTCAGATCTCTTACTTTAAATCTCAACCGGATCCAGCGTAATTGGGGGGAAGCAGTTGGGGGGTACCGGAAATCTTTGAAAATACTTAAAGCGGTGAGATCAGGATGAAACTGGAAGGGAATAATAAAAACCTGTCTAAGATACGTGACTGACATAACCGGACCGGATCTGCTCCCTTTGGTGGAGTTGGGGGGGGGGGTAATTTTGGAAATTGAGGTATTTCTAACTTACGAAAGGGTGACCAGATCTTACTGAAATTTGATATTTAGAAGGATCTTGTGCTTTAAAGCTTTAATTCGAAATTCCGACCAGATCCGGTGACATTGGGGAGATTGGAGGGGAAAACCGGAATTCTTGGAAAACGTGAAAATTGGGGTATTTTTATCTTACGAATAGATGATCGGATCTTAATTAAATTTGATATTTAGAAGGAATTCATGTCTCAGAGCTCTTATTTCAAATCACGACCAGATCTCTTTACAGGGGGAGTTGGAGGGGGAAATCTTAGAAAACACTTTGAGTGGAGGAATCGGGATGAAGCTTGTTGGATAGATTGAGCAAATGTCCTTGATACGTGATTGACGGAACCGTACTGGATTCGCTCCCTTTGGGGAGTTGGGGGGAGTGGTTTAGTGATTTGGCGAGTTTGGTGCTTCTGGACGTGCTAGGACGATGAAAATTGGTAGACGTGTCAGGGAGCTGCACGAATTGACTTGATAAAGTTGTTTTCCTAGATTCGACCATCTGGGTGGCTACAGGGAGAGGAAAAATTAGAAAAAATTAGGTATACATAACATACGAGTGGGTGATCGGATCTTAATTAATTTTGATATTTAGAAGGACTTCGTGACTCAGAGCTCTTATTTTAAATCCTGACCGGCATTAAGCCTCTTGTTTTCCTTGTAAATCAATCTATTGATTCATAGAATTTTGTTAGAGCTCATACCATGTGATCTCTTGGCTCATAGCTCTTCATGCCTCGTTACAAGTGCCATATGAGCTCTTAGCTCGTGTTATTAATATGTGCTACTTTTAGAAGTCGTTTATTGATGTTTTTTTTTTAAATTGTCTAATCCATGGAGGGGAATGGGCGGAGGACTTTCAATGGTGAGAAACATTTGACATTTTGGTTTAAATGATGTATTTTTATAAGTTTTTTTCTATTCTTTTTATAATCTTTCAGATACGCAGGACTTTCGTTCGGGGAGGGGGGATATTTTTTCGAGAAAGAGGTTTTTTTACAAAAAAAACACATAAAAAATTCGTTTATGCAGATATTGTCAGGATTTTACGAGGCGGAGGAACATTTCGGGGGTGGGGGTTCAAGCCCCTGAAGCCCATCCTCCGTGGATTAAGTCTTCTGTTGTATGCTGTACAAATTTTTTGTTTCACCTGATTCCATATAACCCAACACTCATCTTCAGCACCATCACTCAGAAATATGATTGGACAGATTAGAGCTTTTGGAATGTAAACTTTTTGCGAGTGCAAATACTACCACTCTGGATTAACTTTAGCATTGTGGGGACATTTATGATAGACGCATCTACAGTTATGCATAAGACGAAATATCGAAAAAAAACTTTTCCATTATACAACAAGTGAAATTCAAGTTCAAGTTTTTATGGCACTTGGTATTAACCAAGTGACATATAGCAATCGCAAATTCTGTCGGTCTGTCGGTCCCGGTTTTGCTACTTTGGGCACTTCCAGGTAAGCTAGGACGATTAAATTTGGCAGGCGTATCAGGGACCTGACCAGATTAGATTGGATATAGTCGTTTTCCCGATTTGACAATCTGGGGAGGGGAGTAGGGGGGGCCGTTAATTCGGAAAAATAGAAAAATAGAAGTATTTTTAACTTACGAACGGTTGATCAGATCTTAATGAAATTTGATGTTTGGAAGGATATCGTGTCTCAGAGCTCTTATTTTAAATCCCGACCGGATCTGGTGATATTGGGGGGGGGGGGGGAGTTGGGAGGGTGAAACCTAAAATCTTGGAAAACACTTAGAATGGAGGGATCGGGATGATGGGAAAAATAAGCACAAGTCCTAGATACAGGATTTACATAACCGGAACGGGTCCGTTTTCTTTGGGGTAGTTGGGAGGGGGAAACCTAAAACTTGGAAAACACTTAGAGTGGAGGCATCAGGATGAAACTTAGTGGGAAAAATAAGCACAAGTCCTAGATACATGACTGAAATAACCGGTATGGATCCGCTCTCTTTGGGGTAGTTGGGGGGGGGGGGTTAATTATGAAAAATTAGAAAAAATCAGGTATTTTTAACTTACGAATGGGTGATCGGATCTCAATGAAATTTGATATTTAGAAGGATTTCGTGTCTCAGAGTTCTTATTTTAAATTCCGAACAGATCTGGTGACATTGGGGGGGGGAGTTGGGAGGGGGAACCTAAAACTTGGAAAACACTTAGAGTGGAGGGATCGGGATGAAACTTGATTGAAAAAATAAACACAAGTCCTAGATACATGACTGACATAACCGGCACGGATCCGCTCTCTTTTGGATAGTTGGGGGGGGGGGTGTTAATTCTGAAAAATTAGAAAAAATGAGGTATTTTTAAATTACGAACGGCTGATCGGATCTCAATGAAATTTGATATTTAGTCGGATATCGTGTCTTAGAGCTCTTTTTTTAAATCCCTACCGGATCCGGTGACATTGGGGGGGGAGTTGGGAGGGGGCAACCTAAAACTTGGAAAACACTTAGAGTGAGGGGACCGGGATGAAACTTGTTGGGAAAAATAAGCACAAGCCCTAGGTACATGATTGACATAACCGGAACGGATCCGCTCTCTTTGGGGTAGTTGGGGGGGGGGGGGTTAATTCTGAAAAATTAGAAAAAATGAGGTATTTTTAACTTACGAACGGGTGATCGAATCTCAATGAAATTTGATATTTAGAAGGATATCGTGTCTCAGAGCTCTTATTTTAAATCCCGACCGGATCTGGTGATATTGGGGGGGGGGAGGGAGTTGGGAGGGGGAAACCTAAAATCTTGGAAAACACTTAGAATTGAGGGATCGGGATGATGGGAAAAATAAGCACAAGTCCTAGATACAGAATTTACATAACTGGAACGGGTCCGTTTTCTTTGGGGTAGTTGGGGGAGGGCGGTTAATTCTGAAAAATAAAAAAAAATGAGGCATTTTAAACTTACGAACGGGTGATCGGATCTCAATGAAATTTGATATTTAAAAGGATATCGTGTCTCAGAGCTGTAATTTTAAATCTCGACCGGATCTGGTGACATTGGGGGGGGGGAGTTGGGAGGGGGAAACCTAAAACTTGGAAAACACTTAGAATGGAGGGATCGGGATGGAACTTGGTGGGAAAAATAAGCACAAGTCCTAGATACATGATTGACATAACCGGAACGGATCCGCTCTCTTTGGGGTAGCTGGGGGGGGGGGTTGATTCTCAAAAATTAGAAAAAATGAGGTATTTTAAACTTACGAACGGGTGATAGGATCTCAATGAAATTTGATATTTAGAAGGATATTTTGTCTCAAAGCTCTTATTTTAAGTCCCGACCGGATGTGGTGACATCAGTGGGAGTTTGGGATGGGGGAACCTAAAATGATGGAAAACGCTTAGATTGGTGGGATCGGGATTAAACTTGGTGGGAAAAATAAGCAGAAGTCTTAGATACGTGATTTACATAATTGGAACGGATCCGCTCTATTGGGGAGGGGGGTTAATTCTGAAAAATTAAAAAAATGACGTATTTTTGACTTAAGAAGGAGTGATCGGATCTTCATGAAACTTCATATTTAGAAGGACCTCGTAACTCAGATCTCTTATTTTAAGTCTCAACCGGATCCAGCGTAATTGGGGGGGGGGGCACTTGGGGGGAACCGGAAATCTTAGAAAACACTTAAAGCGGTGAGATCAGGATGAAACTGGATGGGAAGAATAAAAACCTGTCTAAGATACGTGACTGACATAACCGGACCGGATCTGCTCTCTTTGGGGTAGTCGGGGGGGGGGGGGTTAATTGTGAAAAAACATCAGGTATTTTTAACCTACGAACGGGTGATCGGATCTCAATGAAATTTGATATTTAGAAGGAAATCGTGTCTCAAAGCTCTATTCTAAGTCCCGACCGGATCTGGTGACATTGGGGGAATTTTGGGATAGGGGAACCTAAAATGATGGAAAACGCTTAGATTGGAGGGATTGGGATTAAACTTTGTGGGAAAAATAAGCAGAAGTCTTAGATACGTGATTTACATAATTGAAACGGATCCGCTCTATTGGGGGGGGGGGCTAATTCTGAAAAATTAGAAAAAATGACCTATTTTTAACTTACGAAGGAGTGATAGGATCTTCATGAAACTCCATATTTAGAAGGAACTCGTAACTCGGATCTCTTATTTTATATCTCAATTGGATCCAGCGTGATTGGGGGGGGGGGAAGTTGGGGGAACCGTAAATCTTAGAAAATACTTAAAGCGGTGAGATCAGGATGAAACTGGATGGGAAGAATAAAAACCTGTCTTAGATACGTGACTGACATAACCGGACCGGATCTACTCTCTTTGGGGTAGTTGGGGGGGGGGGGGGTTTAATTCTGAAAAACTAAAAAAGAGGTATTTTTAGCTTACGAACGGGTGATGGGATCTCAATGGAATTTGATATTTAGAAGGATATCGTGTCCCAGAGCTTTTATTTTAAATCCCGACCAGATTTGGTGACATTGGGGAGAGTTGAGAGGGGGATACCTAAAACTTGGAAAACACTTAGAGTGGAGGGATCGGGATGAAACTTGGTGGGAAAAATAAAGTCCTAGATACATGATTGACATAACCGGAACGGATCCGCTCTCTTTTGGGTAGTTGGGGGGGGGGGGTTAATTCTAAAAATTTGAAAAACTGAGGTATTTTTAACTTACGAACAGGTGATCGGATCTCAATGAAATTTGATATTTAAAAGGATATCGTGTCTCAGAGCTCTAATTTTAAATCCCGACCGGATCTGGTGACATTGGGGGGAGTAGTGAGGGGGAAACCTAAAACTTGGAAAATACTTATAGTGTAGGGATCGCGATGAAACTTGGTGGGAAAAATAAGCACAAGTCGTAGATACATGATTGACATAATCGGAACGGATCCGCTCTCTTTGGGGTAGTTGGGGGGGTTAATTATGAAAAATTAGGAAAACATGAGGTTTTTAAACTTACGAACGGGTGATCGGATCTCAATGAAATTTGATGTTTAGAAGGATACTCAACCGGATCCAAAATCTCAACTGGATCCATTATAATTGGGTGGAGGGGCAGTTGGGGGGTACCGGAAATCTTTGAAAATACTTAAAGCGGTGAGATCAGGGTGAAACTGGATGGGAAGAATAAAAACCTGTCTAAGAGACGTGACTGACATAACCGGACCGGATCTGCTCTCTTTGGTGGAGTTGGGGGGGGGGGGGGTAATTTTGAAAATTGAGGTATTTGTAACTTACGAAAGAGTGACCAGATCTTGCTGAAATTTGATATTTAGAAGGATCTTGTGGTTTAAAGCTCTAATTCGAAATTCCGACCAGATCCTGTGACCTTGGGGGGATTGGAGGGGGAAACCGGAATTCTTGGAAAACGTGATAATTGGGGTATTTTTATCTTACGAATAGGTGATCGGATCTTAATGAAATTTGATATTTAGAAGTAAATCATGTCTCAGAGCTCTTATTTCAAATCCCGACCAGATCTTTTGACAGTGGGGGGAGTTGGAGGGGAAAATCTAGGAAAACACTTTGAGTGGAGGAATCGGGATGAAGCTTGTTGGATAGATTAAGCAAATGTCCTTGATACGTGATTGACGGAACCATACTGGATTCGCTCCCTTTGGGGGAGTTGGGGGGAGGGGTTCAGTGATTTGGCGAGTTTGGTGCTTCTGGACGTGCTAGGACGATGAAAATTGGTAGTCGTGTCAAGGAGCTGTAATAATTGACTTGGTAAAGTCGTTTTCCCATATTTGACCATCTACGGGGGTAATGGGAGAGGAAAAATTAGAAAAAATTAGTTATTTATAACATACTAGTGGGTAATCGGATCTTAATGAATTTTGATATTTAGAAAGACATCGTGACTCAGAGCTCTTATTTTAAATCCTGACCGGCATTAAGCCTCTTATTTTCCTTTTAAATCAATCTATTGATTCATAGAATTTTGCTAGAGCTCATACCATATGATCTCTTGGCTCTTAGCTCTTCTTGCCTCTTCACAAGTGCCATATGAGCTCTTAGCTCTTGTTATTTCATTATTCACAAATACGCGCGAAAGTCCACATATCTACTTACCTATAACAACAAATCCAATCTCTCTTACTCATTAATACACAACTCTCCCCCTTTCATTCCTCCCAACCCACCTTACCCCCTGCCCACCCTTACCTCCTTAACCCACCCTTACCTTCCTAGTCCACTCTTACCTCCCTAGCCCCACCTTTACTTCCCGAACCCACCCTTCCTCCGCTAATCACCCTACCACCCATAGTGAAGAGTGTAATGCCGTGAGGAAGTTTTCAGTGAATTGAAGAAAAGGCAAGATAAACGTTAAAAACTACTCCTCAAATGGCTTTATTTTGTTGAATTAACTTGTCTATCTGTCCTATCTGAACTTTGCTTTAAGTCTTGATGTTAAAACTGTTTTGTTGGTTTTAGTTACCTGGTTTTTACAGCAAGTTTAATTTTTACTTTATTTTACTCATTTTTATTGCTTCTGAAATATTCAGTGAGTTTCTTCTACAGTTCACCGTCTTTAAAATTTCCCATCTGGATTATGCTATTTATTGTTTGTTTGTAAGGATCATAAGATATATGCAGGAGCTAAAATACGGAAAGCATTTTTAAGCTTGTCATTATAATCTTCTTCCTCAAAGGCTTCAGTGCAAATCCTCGGAGTGCAAAATTTAGATTGTTCATTGTTTATTTGGCGCAAAGGAATTAGCATTCAGGGACTTCAATGACTGGGAAAGAACCCGTACTAAAATTCGTTTATGTCAAAGGATCTACAGAGTCCTCACTTGGTTTCGCTCTGTAGCTGAGAGAAAAACTCTCTATAACTATAATATGTAATATCTATAATATCTATAATATTTATAATGTCAAATATTTATAATATCTATAATATCTATCAAAATGAACAGTTTTTAGTTTCCAATAGGTGTTGAAGCTTAACACTGCGGTGTTATAGTGGGTTCTGGAGTTCATAGTATCCGGGGTATGTACCTTTCCTCCGTTTCTTTTCTTTTTCGGTGCTCACGACTTTGGTTAAATATAAATAAGACTAGTAAAAATTTATTCTAATATAGATATTGAAAATCCGATTAATTATTAAAGATATTGTAAATTGTTTTTTACATTTCACATTTCGTATTCCTGTGAAATATTAATTGTATGTTTATCTTTTGAGATTCTGTGGTGTGGATGCGCAAAGGAAGGAGGCAGAGCTTAAAGCTGCCGAAGAAGCTGTCAACTACCTAAAGAAAATGGGCATAGTTGGAGAAGACAGCAAGCTAATTCCCAGCGCCATTGGTAAACCAGAGCCATCTATTAAAACTCATGGTGGCAATGAAGTTTTAAAAAAATATGGTAACCCTATTTCAGCTATTGATGGTATTTACAATCAAGTGCGTGCTGGCCTCAAAGATCCTTATGTAGCACCTGTATTTGAGTTTACCAAGGATGAAGGTTTGCCTCATTTCAAATGTACCTTGAAACTGAAATGGCCAGAAGAGGTTGAATTTTCAGAAACAGCGCCGAGCAAAATGGAGTCGAAGACATATGTTTGTAAAATGGCCGTTGATTGGCTTATTTTGAAGAAAGCTGTTCATCAAAAAGGATTTCCTTTTTTATGTTCGAAAGTAAGTTGACTCTTAAAAAACAACAAAGCGAGGTAAAACTCAATTAAAAGACAACAAACGAGACTGCGGCCAGTAGAGAGAAAAGATGAAAGACTAAAACAATGCGGATATTTCGCCTGTATGCAAACTAGGCGTCCTCAGCACAAGAAAAACAAAGATAAAAAAAACACACTAAACTAAAAATAAATAAAACCACCACCAATATAAACAAAATACAATTGTTGCAACTGATCCATGTAGGGAAAAGAAGCTATTAGAGTTACTTCAATGAGAACATCAAAGCAACTTAACTTGCATAAAGGCGGAATACCCGCGTTGTTTTAGTCTTTCATCTTTTCTCTCTACTGTCCACAGTCTCGTTTGTTATCTTTTCATTGAGTTTAACCTCTCTTTGTTGTTTTTTGTTATGGCTGGCCAATTCGTCTTAAGAACTTTCATAAGTTGACTCTTACCCGCTTTATTAGTAACTCTTACTTGAATTAGTAATAATTGATTGTAAATGTATGCCGAATTCGACACATAATTTAGTATACCCTTATGTTTACCTGGAGAAATCTGGGGAGGGTAAACAGGAAGGGTGTGCAAAAAGCACAGGGTGACTGACCCTCATCCCCCCATTGCACTTCCTGGCGGAAGGGTCTTCAGACGGAGATCAGCACCGTCGGTTTGGACCTTAAGGGTCTAGTGCCGCATCCTTTACCTTTTTACCTTTTGTACCCTTATGTTGAATCATTTAAATTTTGGTACTTGTTAATTAAATGAAATACACTCAAGAATTACGTTTAGGTTTTATCGCCTAAATCGGTTTCATAGCCATAAAGACAAGTGATGGGTGATACAGTGCATTGGACTTATAAAATTTGTGCTATATATTTGCACATTTAGGGGGGTGGGTGTAGGAGTTGAGTATTTGGACAGCCCGAAGTTGGAAAACAATTCTTACTTCATAATATGCAGAATAATTTTAGTCTGCTGTCTGTACATTGTATCTGTATTAGCTAAATTGGATAGTTAGTCTTCCTCTTCTTTTTCTTTGCAAGCGAAGTCTATACTTAACTAAAAATTTTTCCTCTGATTTTTCGGCCATCTCGGCTCATCTTCTTTTTCTTAAAGTCTTCCAAAAATATAATAGATCTTACCTGTTCCCCATCTATCAAGTATAACATTAGCGAAGAATTGTTTACTAACAAGCCAAAAAATTGGTATTCCGAGGTAAAAGTTGTGTCTTAGGAGTGTTGACCAGCTTAATTTCAACCTATCCAAATCTGAAGTTACTGCTTATATTCGTAACATATTTCTTGCTTCCATCGCCCAGAGCCTTCCGGTATTGTCTTATCAATTACCAACAGATGATCTGTCACCTTCTTTCCCCTCTTTTTCACCGTCTGAGATGGAGAGAAGAATCGGGAAACTAAGAAAAACAAGTATTTGCTCTTGGATTTTTGCAATTTGAACTCGGTGTAATCAGTAGCGATATTTATTATGGATCTGGAACAGTGTGGTATCTGTTTAAAAAGAATTACAAGCAAAACAGGCGGCGTGCAGGGTATCAAATGTAATAAATGGTCTCATTTTAGTTGTGGAAAAACTAAATACTCTAATGACTTGAAGAAGACCTTTGTGTGCGTAATTTGTACACAAAAAGATTCCTCAAAAATCTTTACTCTGAAAAAACTGAGATCGAAAAATAATAGTCCGAAACAGCAAAGTAACAACGATAAAATCCAGGATCAACTTAAAAAGAACACTATCTTCCCAGTAGAAAACTTGACATCTAAATCTCCAGGCATTCCTGGTAGTGCAATGAAAATTATGGATACTATAGAAAATACCACTGAGGAAAGAAATGACTGCTCAGGTCCTGATCTGAGCTGCCTCTTATGTGACGAACCGACAAAAGACAGCCCTTCGTTTGATTGTCATCTTTGCTTACACCGCATACATGTGGCCTGCGCCGCCATTGATGCAGTCATAGTCCTTGCTCTGCAGAAACCCTCGGGACGTTTCTTTCTTTTTACCTGTGAGAAGTGCTTAAACCAGGGTAATATAACCAGCTCTAAAGTTCCCAGTAATAACGTATGTGTTCAATGCAGTAGCTTTGTTACTAGTCAAACAACAAAAACCGACATAGAGTATTCTCAGTCTCCGCATACAGATGAAGAGGGTCTTACACAGATCATATTCCTGAACGACGTGTCTGCAGATTTCACATAAGGCGAGGATGTAGAAAGGCGAGAATTGCATATTTCTCCATATTTGCTTGGATTATTTCAAAGGCATCTGCCGTGATGAGTGTTGTATTCTGCCTCACAGATCTCTGTGTAAAAAATTTGCTCATGGCCTTTGTTTCATGAACTGTTGTCCTAATATGCATCTCACTTCCCACAGAAGGAAAAAGCTACGTTCCAATACTGAATTTCGAAGTTCAAAAAACGGGGAGCGAAAAATTCCACCTCTGTTAAAACATGGTTGCCAAAGACAACAATTTACTGTCCCACTTATGAGCTTGAAGCTCAAACCAGCTGTCGCAAATCAGCCAATGCAGATCCCTCCCCCCTCATACCAACCACTCCTCGTGAAACCTTGGAGAAACTGGCAAGAACCAACATCTGCCAGCCTTCCCACAATATATCCAGTACTGGCAACCAACCAGTTTGGAATTTCAAAGAAATCAAAGAATCACCCACCCCTCAAACCATGTCTTCCGAGTATCCCAACTTGGAACCGATTCAATGTGCTGGCAAGGAGATTCGAGACCGCAGTGTAAAGCCCTTCTTTCATCCCTATATATTTCCGAAAATACTATTATCAAATGTCCGGTCACTTATGAACAAATTAGAAGAGGTTGAACTTTGCTTGAAGAATGAACTGGTTGATATTGCTTGTATCTGTGAATCATGATCCGCGACTGAAGATGTTGTAGCATTTGAAGGATATGATACCTATTTCAAACCTAGAACGACACCCGATGATATTACAGTAACACATGGTGGTGGTGTTGGTATTATTTGTCGATCGTCTATAAGAAATCGAGTTCTCACTTTCAGTAATATACCAAATAAGCATGGTTTTGAAGTATTATGGTTGTGGTGCAGGCCTAAGAAGCTTCCCAAGGAAGTGGCATCACTGGTGATATGTGTTGTTTACTATCCGCCCCGTAGCCCCTATCGTAAAGACCTAGTGAATTACTTACAGAATTGTACTGACAATGTACGATCCTTGTATCCTAATGCTTGTATCATAATGTGTGGTGACTTTAATGACTTAGATGCCAAATGGCTAAGTAATTCACTATCACTTAAGCAGGTTGTCAATGTGCCCACAAGAGGTAACCGTATGTTGGATCTCATTTTTAGCAACTGTCCTGAATATTATAATACTCCAGTTACATTACCCCCATTAGGTTTGAGTGATCACCTGTGTGTTGCTTGGACACTCAATCATTTTATCCCAAATAGACAAATAAATAGTGTGGTATACAGGCCTTTCACACCTGAACTAGTAAATCTCTACAAGAAATGGCTCACAGATCGTGACTGGCGTGATATTCTCTCATTGTCTGACGGTGACAAAATGGCAAGTTTATTCTGTAAGTAACTGTTCGAAAAATACTGTGAAATTTTCCCACAAAAAAAAAATATATATGTGAAATCTAATGCTAAACCATGGATTACTCAAGAGATTCGGAATCTGATAAAAGTGAGAAACGAATTGCATTTAACTGGACCCGTAAAAGATTTCAAAAGAGTAAGAAATTTAATTGTATATAAGATAAGATGTTCACGTAAGCAGTATGGGTCTAAAATAATAAGCAAAATATATAAATCCAACCCAAGGAAGTTCCATGATTTAGTTCAGAACATTATCGACCAAAAAGTAACCAGAGTTGAAGTGAGAGATGTCAATGGTAAACCCCTGTTACCTAGTGAAATTAATGACTTTTTTGCATCAATTTGTAAAATTCATCCGCAACTAAGAAAATTACCACCGAATGATTCAGTTTCAAATATCCCTATAATAGAGATTTGTTCAGTTGCTAAAAAGTTGAAGGCACTTGATTCTCGTAAATCTAGTTATCCTAGTGAGATACCAATTAAATTGATTATTGAGTGTGCTGATCTTTTATCTACTCCTTTAACGGCAATTTTTAACCAGTGTATTATTGATGGTGTTTTCCCATGTATTTTTAAACAGGCATATGTAACGCCAATCCCCAAATGCAAGGCACCTAAAGATATAACCGAGATGAGGCCGATTTCGAAAACTCCAGCTCTCTCAAAAGTATTTGAAAGTTTTATTTTTGATTGTTTATTTGAGGACATAAATGATAATATTGATCTCCAACAATTTGGATTTAGATCCGGGCATAGTACTGTTCATTATTTGGTTTCATTGTTGGATACTATCATTAAGCACTTAGAAAATAATGGGGCCTATGTTGATGCATTATTTGCAGGCATAGTTAAGGCTTTTGATAGTCTCGATCATAATGTAGTTGCGGAAGAAGCAAAAGCTATGGGTGCCCGTCCATTTGTTGTGCGAATGCTCGCTAGTTTTCTTTTTGAAAGATCGCAGTGTGTCCAACTTCCTGATCATGAGCCATCTGAATTTGTAAGGGACTAAATTAGGCCCGCTTTCTTTTCTTATTGTTTTTAACCGTATTTTAACAACAATTCGTGAGTGTTTTGAATTTGCTGATGATTTAACTGTTTTATCACTGCGACTAAGCCCTCCGACTACTGAACAGTCTGACTTGATCAAAAACTATCATGATCTAAAAGCTGAATTAGGAAAGGTAAAACTGATGGTCAGTGAAACTAAAAGCTCTTATATGACGTTTTCCTTCCTAAAGGGTAACAACCACTCTTCTCATAATTCCATACTGCCAACAAAGAAAACTGTTAAAATACTTGGGATACTTTTGGACGATGATTTAAGATGGAATTCGCACGTTGATTATCTGACTAAAAAAGGCACCTCGCTTTTACATTCATTTTCCAACCTAAAAAAGATTTGGTACACCAACTGAGGTTTTAAAGTCTGCATACTGCAGTTATGTTAGACCTTCTCTTGAATATGCATGCCCTGCTTGGCATCCGGGATTGACAAAGGTCAAACAGATAGACTTGAGACGATACAAAAAAGAGCTTTAAAAATTACACTTGGACAAAACTACTCAACTTACGAGGATGCACTGAAACAACTCAATTTGGACTCACTTGATAGTCGTAGACATGGCTTAACATATAGATTTGGACTAAATTGTTTGAATTCCCCAGCTCATTGTCGTCTACTACCCAACCTTGAGAGCCCCCCAACTGAAGGACCAGTTACAAGACTCCGACAAATAAAAAAGAATTGTCCACAGTTACTGACTTGCTCAGCCTATAGTACTGAGAGATATCGCAAATCATTTGTTCCATATTTTACCCGTCATTTTAACAATATTGACGCTACCAATATTTAATGTTTGATTAATATGTGTTTGATTAATGTAATGTTTGTTTAAATTTTCCTGTGAGTGTTTTTGAAGGTATAAATCATTTTTGTCATGACATGCCAATGCTAGCTCCGGCTATTGTAGTGAATAAATATATTCTATTCTATTCTATTGTTATTCCTATTATTAGTGATTTCAATGACTTTTTTTCAAAGCCCTTGTCTCTTCTTTTTTTTAAGAGATTACTCAGTCTGGCCATTCCATAACCCCTTAAAAAAGAAAAATGGAAAGCTTGATTTTGAAGGTGTTCGTCCTATTTTCTCACTCCTATATTCTCTAAACTATGTGAGTGATACCTTGCAGATTGATTGAAAGAAAAATTCCTACTCCTTACTGACCTGAGGCAATTCGAGAACCTCAAATTCACTTCTAACTCCCATTACTTTGTTTCTCTTATTGACTCAATAGGGAAATTCTCGAAAAGCCTATTGATGTTTAAATTTAATTTTGATTGACCTTCAAAAAGCGTTTGACCTTGTTGCACACAATATATTACGTAAAAAATTTGTCACTAAATTCAATATTAATTTCTTCCTGTTGATATTGGTTGCCTCCTCCTTATCAAATTGATCACAGGTAGTCAAATATAAGAATTTTTATTTGTCCCTGTGCACCACGGAGTACCCCAAGGTACTCTCCTAGGTCCCCTCCTATTTCATTTATGATTCACACCCTTGCTAAGGAATTTCCTGACAAATAGAAATCTGTTGATGAACTAACAGTTGTTGAAACTTGCTATAGAAATTTTAATAAGCAACCCTTTGAGCATCTTCAATGACATTGCAGACTATCCCTTGAACTTAGAGATGTAAGTAAACTGCTTTAAATCAATGACAGTCCGAATATATTTCCTTAGAACCACACCTCATTTTGTCAACCGTATCCCCCCAGAAATTTCTAGGCCATCCTTTAGATTACTTGGTGTCACAATTTCTTCTAATTTAGAGTGGAGTGTCCATGTTCAAGATATAATACATAGAACCAATGTGTATATTTCTTTCTTTAAACTCCTGATTAAATAGTGTCCCCCTAAACTAAAAATAGTGTCCCCCTTCCATTTCTTTAAGGATTTATACTTGTCCTCCCCCGTGCTGTATATCCTTGTCCAGTTTGACACCCTGGCATATCCCGCGAAGAATCTGAAAAAAAAATTGAATCCATCCAAAAAGGGCCCAGCTTTGTGTTCCATGCTATTTTCTTCTAAGAAAAGCCTGTATGGAAACACTTGAGTAACGGAGATTTCCATTGTGTCTCGGTTTTGTAAAAATGCAATAGCAAATCCTCGCATGCAAAATATTATCCCCAATAGACACTCCTCATTCAGACTCCGACCACCTTGGGTTGCTTCTGAACCTATTCCTATCTTGTCCCCCATTCGCTGCTTTACCTTCAGATTGTCCTTTCATTACAATATATCTCGGTAAAGAAAGAAAGAAGAACGAATAAACATCCTAGGTTATCTTTGACTTATTTTTCTTATTTTATTTTATTTATTTTATTTTATTTTATATTTTAAAGCTAAGAAATGTCAGAGCAAGTGCCACAAATTAACAGTAGATTGGATACACATTTTTTTAAGTTTAAAATTAGTCTATAATCTGGTTTTGAAGTGGTTTAATTGGAAAGAAAGAAGAACGAATAAACATCCTAGGTTATCTTTGACTTATTTTTCTTATTTTATTTTATATTTTAAAGCTAAGAAATGTCAGAGCAAGTGCCACAAATTAACAGTAGATTGGATACACATTTTTTTAAGTTTAAAATTAGTCTATAATCTGGTTTTGAAGTGGTTTAATTGGAAAGAAAGAAGAACGTATAAACATCCTAGGTTATCTTTGACTTATTTTTCTTATTTTATTTTATTTTATATTTTAAAGCTAAGAAATGTCAGAGCAAGTGCCACAAATTAACAGTAGATTGGATACACATTTTTTTAAGTTTAAAATTAGTCTATAATCTGGTTTTGAAGTGGTTTAATTGGAAAGAAAGAAGAACGAATAAACATCCTAGGTTATCTTTGACTTATTTTTCTTATTTTATTTTATTTTATTTTATATTTTAAAGCTAAGAAATGTCAGAGCAAGTGCCACAAATTAACAGTAGATTGGATACACATTTTTTCAAGTTTAAAATTAGTCAATAATCTGGTTTTGAAGTGGTTTAATTGGAAAGAAAGAAGAACGAATAAACATCCTAGGTTATCTTTGACTTATTTTTCTTATTTTATTTTATTTTATATTTTAAAGCTAAGAAATGTCAGAGCAAATGCCACAAATTAACAGTAGATTGGATACACATTTTTTCAAGTTTAAAATTAGTCTATAATCTGGTTTTGAAGTGGTTTAATTGGAAAGAAAGAAGAACGAATAAACATCCTAGGTTATCTTTGACTTGTTTTTCTTATTTTATTTTATTTTATTTTATTTTATTTTATTTTTTTTACAAAACTTGAAGTTTATTTGAAAGCTAAAGAATAACAATATGTACCGATGTTAGACTGGCATCACGGAGGGTATTAAGTATCAGGCTTACGTATAAAAAAACCCAGTAAACTGTACGTGTATAACCCTTATTCTCCATGCCCGTTCATAGTTGGAAAAATTTGTGCACCAGATGTTTTCAATTATCGCAGCAAGTATAAAGTTGTTCTTGTTAGACGCTGTGCATAACAGTGAGCACAACAAAATGGCACAACTGCCATTCTGTTACATTAGCAGAGTCAGTACTTTCTCTTTAGTATAATCTGAATTAAAACAACTAAAATTCCATTGATTTTCCATTTCAAAGCTCATTTTTGGCAAAACAAAATATTGGACTTCTCCTTTTTCCGCTCTTAAACACACACCCGGGTCAGACTCTCTGGTCCACTATATGTGCACTTGAAAAAGCTGAACCAAGTCCGGTTTTATTGATAGTAGGTCTTATCATAGTTTTTTAGAAACGTTGTGACTTTGTTCTGTTGAGTCTAAGAATCTTGGGAAGGAAACTTCTAGTTTTTTTTCGCGCCGGAGAACGAATCCATTGTGAAAGAATTTATTTCATTTTATTGTAGCGCTGAAAACTTGAAAAAGGAAAGGCGACTTTTGCGTTATAGCTTTACCAGATTTTTTGCTAAATCTTCATTTTTTTTTCATAATTTAGCTTGAAACTTAGGCTGTAACACTCTTAGTTGTGGAAACACTGTGAGAGGATTAAATTGTTCATTTTTGTGCTAAAACTTGTATTTAAAAAATAATTTTGTTGTAAATGTCTATTTCTAGGAAGAATTGGAAGCCTTTAATGCAGAATACAACGCTGGAGTTCCTGTTTTGTTTCCTGAACCGTTTGTCAAAGAGGCCAGGAACTTCTTGGAAGCAGTAAAAGAGCTAGAAAAATTCCCTCAGCCGGTTACAGCAAAAATGGTAAAAAAAATGAAAACAAGTTTTCTATTCCCATGTTAGTAATTAGTAGTATCTCCTCAACTATTTTAAAATGAGCCATAGCCGCTAATCCTTTCCTCCTTTAATGATTTATGTTGAACGGCGATTTTCCTCAAGATCCAGGTGTTATTAATTTTCACAGATGAAGGTGCATGTTACATCATAGGGAATGTTTTATAAGAGATGCAGCTGCTTGTTACCTAATAGTTTCATCGATTCCTTCAAAAAACCTTCAGAGCCCACCAAATCGTGATTTAATTGGTTCTTACGTCATAGGGTTTGCTTGTTATGTAATAGGGGATGTTAGAGTCTGTTTTTCAAGATGAAAACGTTACTTAATAGCATATTTGATTGTTAGAAAAAGACCTACGAGGGCCAGGGAAAAACTCTTCAGGACCTTGTAGTCAAGATGCAAATGTTGCATGCTAGAAAGTCTTTAAAAACCTTCAGGGGGCCTGCTAGCGCGGAACCTTCAAGACGCCGGACCTGAGCGAGCAATTCTACCAGGCCTCCTGATATCCAGTTCCTACGGGGGCCCCTCTCAACCAATCCCAAAGGGGTCCTATTAGCTAATTCCATGGGAGACCCTAGCATCCAATCGCAACGGGCCCCCTAACCTAACCACCGGGGCCCTAGCATCCAATTTTATTGGGGGGGGGGCTGAGTAAATAATTCAAACGGGGCCCTAGTGTGGAATTCCAATGGAGCCCTAGCACCCATTTTCACCGGGGACGCTAACATCCAATTCCACCGGGCCCCCTAGCGAGGAATTCCATCCAGCTGACACTTATTACGTAATCGGTTTTGTTTACATTTAACTGTTACGTAATAGGACTTGTTAGAGTCGGCTAGTCAAGCAGGTAATCTCCACTTGTAAATAAGGAGGGTGGCACTCACAGGGGTGTTACATAATAATGGTTCACACATGGGGACTACGTAACGACGATGGACAAGTGGGATGCTACATAATACTTTAAAAGATTTCATTTTCTTTCCCGGTATTTTTTTCTTTCAAGGTGTTTTTTTGCCTTTTTGAGATCTCATTTTCTTTAAAGACGTTTTTCTCAGAGAACCTTTGCATTCCAAAATTTTTCCGAAAATTCGGCTTATACATTTTACATGATAACTTATTAAACGCAGGGAGAATCCCCTGTTCGTGCATACTAGAACGATTAAATGGCTCGCATGTTTCCTAACCATCATCACCAAGATGCGTAACTATCCAGCAAAGCTACTGATTTTTGGTCTATTGAACATATATGCATGCTACATTGCATTAATGCTCTAACATGACATTTACAGATTAAGTTAAATAGCAGATGTTACGTAGCATCAGCTTTAGATATTTCATTACGTAAATGATTTAGTGTCGTAGTTTTATCCTGAAACAAGAAATCGAAAAGACACAAACTTTCTACTGTAAATACAACTTATATTAATAGAAACACATTTTCAAGCAAAATTAAAAGACAGAAAAGGCACTCAAAACATAGCAAACGGAAAAAACAAAACATAAAAAAATTTTATAAGGGGTAAAGACTTATAAATAAAAAGTTTTAATAAATATAAAGTTTTATCTTGAAACAAGAAATCTAGAAGACACAGACTTTTTATTGTACAAACAACGTATATTAATAAAAACAAATTTTCAAGCATAATTAAAATCCCGAAAAAGCACTTAAAATACAACAAGCGAAAATGGAAAGGAAGAGGAAATGGAAAGGAAGGAAGATTTTAATGGAAGAGGTTTTAAGGCTATGCATATTCACACTACCGTGACAATATATGGCTAGCCCACCCTAGCAAGCAGTTCTAGAGGGGGGGGGGTTGTTATTAGATATAAATTTGAACCATATTAGGAGTTGTTTCTGATTGAAAATGCCTTGTTTATTTGGACGGGTGTTAGATTTCAGTCTCCCTCTTCCGAAATATTCTTTTAACACTTCCCACATTAACTTTAAGCTGTAGAACATATTACTTCAAGTAATTGACGCCACCTTAGCAATATGTGGCTGCACTTTGGCATCCCGATGATACATATTATCTTTCCTAAGACATTTTCTGAATATTTTCATGACAAAAGTATGATTTAAATCCAATGGTTCATGTTTTTCGCAAACCAACCCTACGTGATACACTCTGTCAATTCACGCCACTTTGCCACACGATGAATGGCCTTTATGGACCCCCTCATTATTCCTAAGATATTTTCCAATTTTTTTCATGCTGAATTGCATTAAAACCATTGGTTCATGTTCTCATTACTCAACCCTCCATGATACACCATGTCAATTCCCTTCCACTGTGCAACACTGAATGCTCCTTGGCACCCCCTCATCATTCCTAAGACATTTTTCAGATATTTTCCTATAAAAAATCATGCATTAAATCCATCGGTTAATGTTTTTCGCAAACCAACCCTTCAAGGTACACCATGTCTATTCACACCACCATGTCACAGTTTTATTGTTCCTCTGGCACCCACTGGCACCCTCCAAAGGCATCATTCAGGTGGTCAAAAAAGCGGATTTTTAATATAGTAGGAACGGTTACTGAGATTAAATTGAAATTTTCAGGGGATGCTTTTAGGATTTTGAACTAAGTTATAATACGCTGCATGCAACCGGGTTCCAATAGGGCGTATCTGCAATATATCAAGCACAACTAAAGATATAAATTTGAAACTTTCAGTGGATGTTGAGGGATATGTTGAACTGAATCAAAGGACTCTATTTTCAATCCAAAATATGCAAAGGGTGTACCTGCAGCATGTCAGGAATAGTCGAGGTTATTTAGTTGGAGCTTTCAGGTAATTTTGAGGGAGATGCTGAACAAAGCCAAAATCCCGTAGTTGCATCCAAGGTGTCAAAATGTTGTATGTAATATTTCAGAAAGAGCTAACGGTATCAATTTGAAACTTTCGAAGAATTTTGATGGGGGTATTGAACTAAATCAAACGACACTGCAGAACTACAGGTGTTCAAAAGGGAATATATCTCAAGAATAGATAATGGCATCAAGTTGAAACTTTAAGGGAATCTCAAGTGGGATATTAAACTGGATCAAAAGACACTGTGCATCCATATATTTAAAATGTTGTATATGCAAAATCTCAGGAAGGCTTAGGATATTTAGGTGAAAACCTCAGAAAATGTCGAGGGAGGTATTGGAACTGAATCAAAAGACGCTATGAATATCTATTTTATCAAAAGGGCATATCTGCAACATCTCACTAGTGGCTGAGAGTATTAATTTTAAACCTCTAGCGAGTGCTGAGAGGGATGTTTGACGAAATCAAACGACACTTATGGTGTCAAGTTTATCAAGCGGACGTGTTTTGCAATGTCTAAGGAACGGCTAAGGATATCAAGTTGAAGTTTTCATGGGATGTCAAGGAGGACGTCTAACTAAACCAAAATACACTGTCTGCATCCAGGTTGTCCAAGGATTTGGACAAAGATTGCAATGTCTCAGAAAAGACAAGGGGTATTAACTCGAAACTTTCAAGGAATGTTGAGGGGTTATTTGATTAAATCAAAAGACGCAATGTTCATGCAGGCTGTTAGAAAGACATGTCTGCTACATATTGGGAACGGATAAAGGCATTGATATGAAACTTTGATTTAATCTTGAGAGTGATGTTGGATTAAATCAAAAGATCCTATCTGTATCCAGGTTGTCAAATGAAAGTATCCATAATACATCAGGAATGGGTAGTGGCATTAAATTGAAGCTTATCGGGAATGTTCAGGAGTATTTTGCACTAAATTAAAAAGGATATCACGTGCAACTAGGGTTCAAAAGGGTGTATCTGCAATGTCTCAGGAGTAGCTAAAGATATGAAGTTGATACTGCAAGAGAATTTTGAGGGCGGAGGGGTATATATTGAACTAAACCAAAGACCCCAGGTACATTCAGGCTGTCTAAGTGGCATGTGTAATATCTTACGAACAGCCAAGGGTGTTAATTTGAAACTGTCAGGGAGTGTTGAGGGGGATGTTGAACTAAATCAAAAGACACTGTTTAAATCTGGATGATTAAAAAGGCAGATTGGCAGTATCTCAGGAATGGATCATGGCATTAATTTGAAACTTTCAGGGAATGTTAAAAGGAAGATTCTTTTTTGCAAAGAAAATTACTTATTAGAGCCAACCTAATGTCGTCCCAGTAAATTACTTTCAAATTTTGTGCATATACTATGTTTATAAGTGAGCAATAATTGTGTGTGTATTTATGTTCTCGAAATTGGCTCCATATTTTTTCAGAAAAATTGGTATCTTGGGATATTTTCGCATAAAAAAACGATCTTGATAGGTCAGAAGCCTGAGAAAATTCGTTAAGAGCCTTAATTTTGGTTTTTGCAAATGATGTTATGTAATATGTTAGTACATCGTATAAGCATTTCTTATGAAATCATATAAGCATTTTCTTATATGGTGTCATGCATAGAATAAGTCAGATTGTTGAGTTTCCAACATTTCAATGATTTATATGACATAACGTCTGTTGGAAGGCCCAAAAAGCGAAATTTGCAGTTACAGTTACTATAAATGCTGATTTTTTGGAACCAACACGTGAACTATCAAACTTGATAAGATGTGAAAATGGACAACCTGGACCATCAATTGTGACAACACTAATATGGACAGCTAAAGCAAAGGCCATTTCTAAATTGTCTGAGGCAATCAAAATCAGAAAATGTGTCAAAAATGAGAATGAAGAACAAAGATACGGGTGGTTAGAAGTTATGCTAAAACGACAATTGAAGCGTGTCAAAAATGGAATGAAGAGCAAAGAAACATGCGGTTAGACATGTGATACCGAGCTAGTCAGCGAGTAAAAATGAAAATGAAGAGTAAAAACGCTTGCGGTTAGAAGAAAAGTGGTGCCGTTTTAAAAATGAAAATGAAGAGCAAAGGCACACGCGGTTAGAAGACGAATGACACCGAGCATATGACCGAGTCAAAAATGAAATGAAGGACAAATACAAACGCGGTGAGAAGAACAGCGGTGGCGTGTCGAAAAATGAAAATGAAGAGCAAATACATGTGGTTAGAAGATATGCGACACCGAGTACGTGAGCAAGTCAAAAATAAAAATTAAAAACAAAAACACAAGCGGTTAGAAGACCTTCGGCACCAAACATGTGAGCAAGTCAATAAAAGTTAAACTGGATAGTGGAAATCAAAACGTGTCGAAATTAAAAATGATAGCAGTGATGGGGACACATACGGTTAGAAGACATGTGACACCAAACATGTGAGCGGTTCAATGAAAATCAACCTAGACAGCGAGAATCAAAACAATGGTCATGGATAAATTGTCTGGAGTAATCAAAATCCAAAAACGTGTCAAAAATGAAAATAAAGAGCAGAGACATGCGGTTAGAAGAAATGCGACACCGAGCATGTGACCAAGTCAAAAACGAAAGTAAAAAGTAAAGAAACACGCGGTTAGAAAACATGCGGCACCAAACATATGAGCGAGTCAATAAAAATTGACCTGGACAGGGACAGCGGAAATCAAAACGTTTCAAAATTGAAAATTATAGCGATTATGATCGGGTTTCAGATTTTGACGGGGATAGGGTCATCAATGCCTACCATACCTTTGTTAAAAAACAAAGGTTCGGCGATGTGTATTTTATAATGACGAAAGACAAGCCGAGCTTAAACGACCTAAACAAATTGAAAATGATGGTTATTAGGTTTGGGATTTTGACATAGAAAAGGTTATCAATGCCTTCCACAGGTTTTGGATTTTGACATAGATAAGGTCATCAATGCCTACCATACCTTTGAAAATCAAAAACCTGGACTAGATAAATCGTTGGAAGAAAAAGAAGTCTCTGTCCCAACACCTGAACAATTAAAAGAAACAAAGGTTTGGCCATATGTCTTTCATAATGACAAAAGACCAGCCGAATCAAAAGGAGAATTTTTTGTCCCACCACCTGAACAATTAAAAGAAACAAAGGTTCGGCGATGCGTCTTTCATAATGACAAAAGACAATCCGAGGCAAAAGAAGAAGTTTCTGTCCCACCACCTGTACAATTAAAAGGAACGAAGGTTCGGCGATATGTCTTTCAGAATGACAAAAGACAAGCCGAGGCAAAAAATAAAGGTCCAATACAAAAAAAAAAATGTAACTTTAGAAAGGCATTACTTCTAATTTAAGGTCCATTTGGACATCATGACATCAAGAAAAGGCCATACTATATATATATATATATATATATATATATATATATATATATATATATATATATATATATATATATATATATATATATATATATATATATGTATATATATATGTATATATATATATATGTATATATATATATATATATATATATATATATATATATATATATATATATACATATATGTATATATATATATATATATATATATATATATATATATATATATATATATATATATATATATATATATATATATATATATATATATATATATATATATATATATATATATATATATATATATACATATTTATATATATATTTTTATATATATACATATATGTATATATATATATATATATATATATATATATATATATATATATATATATATATATATATATATATATATATATATATATATATATATATATATATATATATATATATATATATATACATATATATATATACATATATATATATATATATATATGTATATATATACATGTACATATATATGTATATATATATATATGTATATATATATATATATATATACATATATATATATATACATATATATATATATACATATATATGTATATACATATATATATATATATATATACATATATATATATATACATATATATATATATATATATATATATATATATATATATATATATATATATATATATATATACTAAATATAAATATAAATATAAATATAAATATAAATATAAATTAACTAAATCATATATATACGTTTGTATAATTTATTCTGCTTTCCGTTTTTAGGAAAACCAGCATGTTGTTCTTGAACCAAACGAAATTCTAGACGAAGAACTCCTCCCACAGAGACCAAGAGAAGTAAATGATCTTGAAGACACCACAGAAGCTTTCAATTGTATAAATCCTTTCACGGGGAAACCCTCTAGTAAACCGTACACAGCTACGACTCTTACCAATCGCGAAGTGGCCCTTAAAATGTCCCTAACCAATAAATGGGACACATCATTTAGGTAATTAGTTCCTCTTAGATATCCCTTATGCGATTAATAGAAAGACTGAGTCGGTTTAATTGTTATATTTATTGGAAGAGGGTTTATTGTTATGGTGAGCATAAAGACTGTATTAAAGTATTATTTTTTGTTGTTGTAAAATTCACACAAAATTCACTGAATTGTATTCTACTGCCTTGAGAAAATTTCCTTGTGGTTTCTAAGTTGTCTTTATTTAATATGGAAAGGCAGTGTGGGCCTTCGTCGTTATTTATAATATCATTTATGCGATTAATACGAAGACTGGGGGAAGGTTTACCGTTCTGATCAGCATAAATACTGTATTAATGTATTTCAGATCTGGTTATTCGTGAATTCATGAGTTTTCTGTATCGTAATCTGTGCTTTGACTCCCATTTTTTTGCTCGAAGCCTCATAGGTTGGTTTTGTAGATTCTTTTTACTCAAAAGAATTGTTCCTTGCCGGGCTGCAAGAAGGAGTGAAACCTATCTTCAAAATGGATTAGTTTAGCCCAGTGGATTGGTGGACAAGGGGAACAATGGATTAGTGGACAAGGGAAGACAATGGTTATTTTAGCATATTTAGCTTTTTTTCAGATATTGTTTCATTTTCTGATTTTTTCATTCGCTAAAATATAATTTCAATTGAAAAGGAAGGAACAACAAGAATAATACAAAAATTGAATGAAATGGAGACGGAGGGGGGGGGGGGGTTAAAATAAGAGAGCTGGATTTCAGCTTTAGGGTCAGCGGTGGCTGGAATAGGAATATTCCTCAAATCTAGGTTTCACGAAACTTGGCATTAAAAATAAACATAACGCTAATTAATAAAGAACGATCGTTTTGCAACAAAAGTGAGGAGCGACATTAAAAGTCAAAACGAACACAGATTATCCCGTGTAACTGTCCTTTATGAGGGTCGGTGTGAATTATAAACTATATTGTATTAGTTAAACTAGATATTAACCTCCCCTCCCTGTTTGGATCCCTTCTCTTTCATATACGGAATAAATTTAAATTATGTATGGAGCTCCTCGATAAGTTTGTCTTTTTAATTAATGTAATATAATAGTCTTCTTGGATTTTTTTATTGTTCTAATTTTCTTGTGAATCAAAAATTATTATTAACAGTTAAAAATATAGTTTAATTGTTGTGGACGATTAAATGTAAAGGGTTCTATGTGTTTCATCTATTGTATTTAATTCGACACGTGATATCAGCGCTTAATTCTTTAAAATAATTTATACAATTCCTTACAAGACATTTATTCAATTCTATTCGCTGTTATTTTTTTCAGTTTTGTTGTCATTTTTTTGTATTTTTTCCCATTATATTTTACCTGCTTATTTTTTCAGTAATTTATAAATGCTCTACTACTACTAGGACAAAATTGTGCACCTGTGACTCGTGGGTAATGGGCTGAATCTAACCCTTTGGATTAAAACTTATTTTATGTAAATCATAATAGAGTTCTAAAAGTTTGTTTTCTATGCTACTCTTGCCACTACAAATACAACTTCCCAGGACCCCCTCGCCTATTCCCAAAAATTTGCAGGTAACTGAATACCGGCGGGTACAGGACGGCGCTTCTTGAGGGCTCTTTCCCCTCTTCTGCTTGTTCCGAGTAAAAAATCAGAACCTTAATGATATGGGAACAAAGATGGCGCTATATGAATTTGGTAATATAGATGGCAATCCAGTCAACTTGAGAAACAAGATGGCACTAGTGAAAATATCCAGAGACTATTCCAGTGATTGGAGGAGATCTCTCTCAATTTAATTTAACTATCAATCCATCTTAATCCAAAGAGTCCTTCTAATGATTATTTTCTTGCATTGGTTATTGACTGCAATCAATATAAAGAATTAATATTCAAGAATACATTCAAACGTATTAAGTGTTTATTGTAACAATCCCATCTCCTTTCCTCTCAGTTTTAATAATATGTTTTTTTTGCGAAATTAATATCATCATTTACATCAGTATTTACTGCTGTGTATCAGCATTTACGTACCACGTAAAATTAAAAAATCTAAAAAAATCTACTGCTCAAAGCTTAACAACAGTGGCGTCATTTTGTCAAAACCTGGGGAGGAATAGGAGCCAATTTTCCCAAATTAAGGGAAAATGACAGTGAAGAATGGAAAATGAGCCATATAGTGCCATAAAGGCAAAGGTACATTAAAGAAAACTGACCTTTTCCTCTGGATACTTGAGTTACTCCGGCTTATCTTAGTTTTGACAAGATTTTTTTGCAGAAGCTAAATCTCAGCTGGGAGCTGGGGGAAAACTGGGGTATAGGGAGGGGAGCACGTCCCTGATTAACAAGCAAAAAATTTTATATTACGTTTTATAATCACTTCATTTAAACATTTATAAATGTTAAATATGCTTCTTATCCCATTTTCGTTGCCATTGAGTTAGAGAAGTCGAAGTCAAATTTTAGCGTAAAGAGGGAAGGGAGTTGAGGGGTTGAGGAGAGGCAGCGCCCCTTAATTCTAGATTAATTTTGGACAATGAAAAATTTAATGTTGATCTCTTCTTTCATTTGAAAACTTTTCTTATTTCTTTTTTATTTGAAGGATATAAAGAAAGAGATATTCAATAATAATTAAAGAATAATAAAAAATTTTAATAATAGAATAATACCTCCCCCCTCAATTTTAGAAATGACTTTGTCTCTCCATCAAAGAAAAGTAAAAAATCCTTACCCCTCCGCCCCCCCCCCACAAAAAAAGTCAATTGGTGCCGCTGATTAATGGTTTTTGAACTTAATTATGGGTTGTAATATTCTCATTAGCTGGAGATTGGGTTAAAAATTTTCATGAATCAGTAGATTTGAAGACAACCTGCTAAACCCTGTTGTTAATATGTGTTTGTAATTCTTTTTTTTTCTTTTTTTTCTTTATCAGTATTGCTTTTCCTCTAAGAAAGTGACTTACTTTTATATTTTGCGTATAATTCACACTGTTCGACTCATGGACGTACCCAGTCAAAGAAAATACTGAAACGGGAACTAAAAACAAGTTAACGTTGAACAATAATGAAAAACAATAAACAAATATCGAAAATGTAATGTTGATCTCTACTTTTATTTGAAAACTTTTCTTATTTTTATTTTATTGGAATGATATAAAGAAAGAGATATTCAACAATAATAAACGAATAATAGTAAATTTGAATGATAGAATTTTATATCCCCTCCTCAATTTCAGAGATGACTTTGTCTCTCCATCAAAGAAAAGTAAAAAATCCTTGCCCCCTCCCCCCCAAAAAAGTCAATTGGTGCCACTGATTAATGGTTTTGAACTTAATTATGGGTTGTAATATTCTCATTAGCTGGAGATCGAGTTGAAGATTCTCATGATTCAGTAGATTTGAAGACAACCTGCTAAACCCTGCTGTCGATATGTGTTTGTAATTCTTTTTTTTTCTTTTTTTTTCTCTGTCAGTATTGCTTTTCCTCTAAGAAAGCGACTGACTTTTATATTTCGCGTATAATTCACATTGTTCGATGGACGTATCCAGTCAAAGAAAATACTGAAACGTGAACTAAAAACAAATTAATGTTGACAATAATGAAAAACAATAAAAAAATAATGAAATTTAATGTTGATCTCTACTTTCATTTGAAAACTTTTTTGATTTTTATTGGAAGGATATAAAGAAAGAGATAATCAACAATAATAAAAGAATAATAGAGTCAATTGGTGCCACTGATTAATAGTTTTCGGACTTAATTATGGGTTTTAATGTTCTCATTAGCTGGAGATTGAGTTGAAAATTCTCATGAATCAGTAGATTTGAAGATAACCTGCTAAACCCTGTTGTCAATATGTGTTCGTTATTCTTTTTTTCTTTTTTTTTCTCTATCAGTATTGCTTTTCCTCTAAGAAAGTGATTGACTTTTGTATTTCGCGTATAATTAGCATTGTTCGACTATTTTATAGGCCTTTAATATTGGATGTTTTACACCGAAACCAAGTTGTTATTGTATCCGGGCACACAGGCTGTGGTAAAAGTACTCAAGTGCCACAAATGATTTTTGATGCTTATATAGAGGCCCATCATGCCACAGAGTGTAACATAATTGTAACGGAGCCACGAAGATTGGCTGCTATATCTTTGGGAGAATGGGTGGCTAGAGAAAGGGCAGAAAGTGTTGGCCATTCAGTTGGATATATTGTACGACTGGATTCAGCAATACCACAGGAACCGGGTGGTATAGTCTACTGTACTGGAGGAGTATTACTCAGGTAAGTTATTTATTTTTTTATTTTGTTTATTTTTGTCATAGCAAGACTGAAAATAAGCACATACGAATGTTGCGCCTATTCTTCCCACCAAGCATCATTCGGATCTCTCCACTCTAAGCGTTTTCCAATATTTTTGGTTTCCTCCTCTAACTCCCCCCAATTTCACCGGATCCGGTCGGGATTTAGGATAAGAGCTCTGAGACACGAGATTTTTCAAAATATTAAATTTCATTAAGATCCGATCGCCCGTTCATAAGTTAAAAATACCTCATTTTTTTCTAGTTTTTCCGAATTAACCATCCCTCCTCTCCCCCCAGGTGGTCAACTCAGAGAAATGACTATTTCTAATTTGATCGGGTCTGGCCCTGATACGACTGCCAACTTTCATCGTCCTAGCTTATCTGGAAGTGCCCGAACTTGTAAAACCGGGACCGACGAACAGAAATTACGATCGCTATATGTCACTTGGTAAATACCAAGTGCCTTAAAAATCTAAAATTAAATAATGCCACCTTTTTATCCGTTGTTATGGTTACCTCTTGTTGTTTTTATAATTTTGAGTAAGTAAAAAGTTAACAAAATTGATTGATTTTTAATGGCAAATTTTAGTTGAGTAAAAAAAAGAAAAGTTTTTATTTACGAGGTTTGCTAGAAGGAAATTGTCTGTCTCTATGTGACCGACCTATGTTTATTACAGAGATTGTAATATTTACTATATATATATATATATATATATATATATATATATATATATATATATATCAAGAAAAGAGAAATCACCAATGAAAAGATATATATATATATATATATATATATATATATATATATATATATATATATATATATAGTAAATACAATAAATGATTTTTATACATATATATATTATATATATAAATTTATATCTATATATGTATTATATATACTATATTTATATATATTATTTAAGTCATTTTGAGTTAAATAAATATATTTTGACATAGTTTTGACTTTAATGAATATAAGTATTATATTTATATATTTTTATATAAATTATTGTATATACTATAATTATTATAATAAATTATAATAATTATATTTAATATCTGTTTATATAATAAATGGATGATAGCTAAACAGTAATAATAACCAAATATAATAAAACATTTATTTTGATATCCAGAACATTAAAAAAATACAAACAAATAAATTAAGTCAAAACTGAATTTTTAAAGTTCCTCAGAATAATATTTAATTTAGTATTCAAAACGTGAAAATTGGTCTTCAACCTTCATTTTAATCCTAATCGATATTATAAATTTAAGTAATGTTTCCGTTTCATTTAAACATTCAAAAAAGAAAAAAAAGAAAATAGTCGTAATGCTGATTGTAAGCTGTAATGTAAGATTTAAGATTGCAATGCTGATTTGAGATTTCAACAATAAGAAGAAAGGGACATTTTATTAATAAATATTTACAGATAATTTCCGAAGAAAGTTTGGCTTGTTATTGATTTTTTTAAATTTGAAGCTTAAAGGTATTTCGGCTTGAAGTATTTTACTGATAAAAAAAATAATTCTGAAAAAGGGCCAGATCTACTGCGTATAAACAAATTCAAATATCTTGTTTGAATCGATTCCGTAAAATTTAAATGTGTAAAAATTTTTAGGATTCCAAGAACCTTTTTATGGCACTTGGTATTAACCAATTGACATGTAGCAATCGCAAATTCTGTCGGTCTATCGGTCCCGGCTTTGCTACTTTAGGCACTTCCAAGTAAGCTAGGACGATGAAATTTGGCAGGCATATCAGAGACCGTACCAGATTAAATTATAAATAGTCTTTTTCCCGGCGGCGAGTGGGGGGCCCGTTAATTCTTAATGAAATTTGATGTTTGGAAGGATATCATGTCTCAGAGCTGTTATTTTAAATCCCAACCGGATCTAGCGATATTGGGGGGGGGGGGGTGAAGTTGGGAGGCGGAAACCTAAAATCTTGGAAAACACTTAGAGTGGAGGGATCGGGATGAAACTTGGTGGGAAAATAAGCACAAGTCCTAGATACATGATTGACATAACCGGAACGGATCCGCTCTCTTTGGGGTAGTTGGGAGGGGAGTTGGGAGGGGGAAACCTAAAACTTGAAAAACACTTAGAGTGGAGGCATCAGGATGAAACTTGGTGGGAAAAATAAGCAAAAGTCCTAGATACATGATTGAAATAACCGGTATGGATCCGCTCTCTTTGGGGTAGCTGGGGGGGGGGGTTAATTCTGAAAAATTATAAAAAATGAGGTATTTTTAACTTACGAACAGGTGATCGGTTCTTAATAAATTTTGATATTTAGGACATCGTGACTCAGAGCTCTTGTTTTAAATCCATTGATTCATATAATTTTTTAGAGCTCATACCATATGATCTCTTGGCTCTTAGCTCTTCATACCTCGTCACAAGTGCCATATGAGCTCTTAGCTCTTGTTATTTTTATGTAAAGGAACAAATTACGCAAACTCAAAACTGAAAGTCCAAAGGGCTAATTGATCGATTGAGAAAGTTTAGCCTTTTGAGATAGTTGGAATTTGACATTGAAAACAAGCCTATTCATTTCCTTGTTCTCGCTGTAAGCCTATGTTTATTTCATTCATAACCCTATTTTATGTTTTGGAAAGCCGGAAATGGTGTCAAACCTTGATTTAAGCTTCCATGCATCTAATAAAAAAGACTTTTATTAGTTTTTGGCAGTCTCTATGTGGCCAACCTATGTTAAGTCAAAACCCTATTTTTAGGTTTTAGAAAGCTGGAAATGGTGTTAAACTTTAATATAGGCTTCCATGCACCTAAAAAAAGAAAACTTTTTTTTTAGTTTTTTGGCATTCCCTCTGTGGCCAACCTATGTTTATTTAAGTTAAAACCCTATCTTTATTTGTTGAAAAACCGGAAATGGGGTCAAACTTCGATTTAAGCTTCAATGAATCTAATAAAAAATACTTTTTTTTTAAGTTTTTGGGCAGTCTCTATGCGGCCAACCTATGTTTATTTATGTCAAAACTCTATTTTTATGTGTTCGAAAACCGGAAATGGTGCCAAACTTTGATTTAGGCTTCCATACACCTAGGAAAAAATACTTTTTTTTCGTTTTTTTTGTAGTCTCTATGTGGCCAACTTATGTTTATTTGAGTCAAAACCCTATTTTTAGGTCTTGAGAAGCCAGAAATGGTGTCAAACTGCTATTTAAGCTTCCTTGCACCTAAAAAAAAGACATTTTTAGTTTTTTGGCGGTCTTTATGTCGCCAACCTATGTTTATTTAATTCAAAAGCCTATTTTTATGTGCTGGACAGCCGGAATTGGTGCCAATCTTTGATTTAAGCTTTCATGCTTCTAAAAAAGACTTTTTTTTGGTTTTTGGGCAGTCTCTTTGTGGCCACCCTATGTCTTTTTAAGTTAAAACCCTATTTTTATGTGTTGGGAAGCTGGAAACACTGTAAAACTTTGATCTAAGCTTCCATGCACCTAATAAAAAAGACTTTTTTTTAGTTTTTAGCAGTCTCTATGTTGCCAACCTATGTTTATTTAAGTCAAAACCCTATTTTTATGTGTTCGAAAGCGGGAAATGGTGTCAAACTTTGATTTAAGCTTCCATCTACCTAGGAAAAAAGATTTTTTTTTTCAGTTTTTTGGGCAGTCTCTATGAGGTCAACTTAAGTTTATTTAAGTCAAAACCCTATATTAGGTTTTGGGAAGCCGGAAATGGTGTCAAACTTTGATTTTAGCTTCCATGTACGTAATAAAAATACTTTTTGGTTGCAATATCTATGTGGCCAACCTATGTTTATTTAAGTCAAACCATATTTTTATGTGTTGAAATCCGGAAATGGTGTCAAACTTCGGTTTATGGTTCCATGCACCTAATAAAAAAGACTTTTTTTTCAGTTTTTTGGCAGTCTCTATATAGCCAACAAATGTTTATTTAAGTAAAACCCTATTTTTATGTGTTGAAAAGCCGGAAATGGTGTCAAACTTTCATTTAAGTTTCCATGCACCTAATAAAAAGTCTTTTTTTTTGCAATATCTGTGTGGCCAACTTATGTTTATTTAAGTCAAAACCTTATTTTTATTGGTTGTAAAGCCGGAAATGGTGTCAATTTTGATTTAAGATTCCATTCACTTAATAAAAAATACTTTGTTTTAGTTTTTTTGGCAGTCTCTATGTGGCCAACCTAGGTTTATTCAGTTATGGTCAGAATCTATTTTAACAACAGGCTAAAAACCCGGATTGGAACCTGATTTTATTGATTACCTTCAGCTTGTTGTTTGTCAGATCCGCCCACACGCGCAGTGGCGAAGTGGGCTGAAAGTTCTGTACCAGTAGGCATCTGAATGTAATGTTTTTCAAACAGTTAGTGGTAACGAACTGTAGTAAGGAGCGACCCGGCTCAATAGTAACCGAAACTCAAAAAATTTTGATACCAATAGTTACATCAAAAGAATCGCATTTTAATGCTGATTTAAAATATATAAATTTCGTCAAGATTAGTAAGTAAGTAAGTAAGTAAAATATTTATTACCCGTATTTTTCACATGGAACAAAACGGAGTACAATGAAAAAAAAAATAAAAGAAAAAAAAGAGAAGAAAAACGAAGAGAAATTTAAAACACAACATGGAAAAATACATAATCAAGAACTGTAGAAATGTTTAAGCCAGGGATGGTTCCATTTTGCCTGGAAATTAGAAATCAACCGGTTTACCGCGATTACCCATCACTAGTTACCCATTAGTCTTACCCATCAAAAGTTACGAGCCTGATAAACTTTGACACATTTTAGAAAATAGGGGAAAAACACCCCTAAAAGTCATACAATCTTAACGAAAATCACTCCATCAGATTCAGCGTATCAGAGAACCTATTGTAGAAGTTTCAAGCTCCTATCTACAAAAATGTGGAATTTCGCATTTTTTGCCAGAAGACACATCACGGATGCGTGTTTATTTGTTTTGGTGTTTTTTTTTCCAGGGGTGATCGTATCGACTCAGTGGTCCTAGAATGTTGCGAGAGGGTTCATTCTAACGGAAATCAAAAGTTCTATTGCCCTTTTCAAGTGACAAAAAAAATTGGAGGGAAACTAGGCCCCCTCCCACGCTCATTTTTTCCCCGAAGTCACGGGATCAAAATTCTGAGATAGCCATTCTATTCACCATAGTCGAATAACCTAATAACTATGTCTTTGGGGCCGACTTACTCCCCGCAATCCCCGTGGGAGTGGCTGCAAGTTACAAACTTTGACCAGTGTTTACATATAGTAATGGTTACTGGGAAGTGTACAGACGTTTTCAGGGGGATGTTTTTGGTTTAAAGGGGGGAGAGTTGAGGGGGTTTACGTGGAAGGATATTCCATGCAGTAACTTCTCACGGGGGAAGAGAAGTTCAATGAAGGGGGCGCAGGATTTTCTAGCATTATTTGAAAAAACAAAGAAAAAATAAATATGAAAAGTTTTTCTACTGAAAGTAAAGAGCAGCATTAAAACTAAAACGAACAACAACATTACGCATATGAGGGGTTTACCTCCTTGTAATACCTCACTCTTAACGCTAAAGAATTTTTAGTAATTTCAACTATTTATTAGGGCCTTTGTGATTCAGAGATCATTCTTAAGGAATTGGGGCAAAATTTAAGCTTTAGTGTAAAGAGCGAGGTATCAACGAGGGATGAACCCCTTCATATACGCAATAAAAACATACGAATATAGAAATTCGTTACGTAAGTTAATTCGTAAGTTACGTATATTTTCTCTAATGAAAACATTTGTAAAAATTATAAAATTAGTAGTTCTAGTTGCCTTTTTAAGTAATAAAAAATTGGAGGGCAAGTAGGCCTCCTCCCTCGCTCCTTTTTCTCAAAATCTTCCAATTAAAACTATGAGAAAACCATTTAGCCAAAAAAATTAATATGCAAATTTCGTTTTGATTATTTATGTGCGGAGAGCCAAGATCAAAACATGCATTAATTCAAAAATGTCCAGAAATTAAATAAAAAAACAAGTTTTTTTAAATGAAAATAAATAGCAACATTAAAACTTAAAACGAACAGAAATTACTCCGTCTACGAAAAGGGCTTTTCCTCCTCAACTCTTGACGCTAAAGTTTTTTTACTGTTATAAAAAGTAGAGTTAAGAGAAAGAGTCAAACTTTAGCGTGAAGAGCGAGGCGTTGAAGAGGAAAAGCCCCTTTCATATACGAAGTAATTTCTGTTTGTTTTAAGTTTTAATGTTGCTCCTTACTTTCATTAAAAAAAAACTTGTTTTTTTATTTAATATAGTACAAAGAGAAACATTTAATTGCCACAAAGTGTTGAATGCATTTAATGTGAATTTAGCGTTTAATCAAACAGTTCGTGGTAACGAACTGTATTAAGGAGCGACCCGGCTCAATAGTAACCAAAACTCTAAAAAATGGAATTTGATACCAATAGATACATCAAAAGAATCACATTTTAATGCTAATTTAAATATATAAGTTTCATCAAGTTTAGTCTTACCCATCAAAAGTTACGAGCCTGAGAAAATTTGGCTTATTTTATGAAATAGGGGGAAACGCCCCCTAAAAGTCATAGAATCTTAACGAAAATCACACCGTCAGATTCAGCGTATCAGAGAACCGTACTGTAGGAGTTTTAAGCTCCTATCTACAAAAATGTGGAATTTTGTATTTTTTGCCAGAAGGCAGATCACGGATGCGTGTTTTGTTTGGGTTGTTTGTTTTTTTCCCAGAGGGTGATCGTATCGACCCAGTGTTCCTAGAATGTTGCGAGAGAACTATTTCTAACGGAAATGAGAAGTTCTAGTGCCCGTTTTAAGTGACTAAAAAAATTGGAGGGTACCTAGGCCCCCTGCCACGCTAATTATTTTCCCATAGTCAACGGATCAAAATTCTGAGATAGCCATTTTATTCAACGTAGTCGAAAAACCATATAACTATGTTTTGGGGACGACTTACTCCCCCACAGTCCCCTTGGGAGGGGCTACAAGTTACAAACTTTGACCAGTGCTTACATATAGGGATTGGGTCATTGGGAAGTGTACAAACGTTTTCAGGGGGATTTTTTGGTTGGGGAAGGGGTTGAGAAGAGGGAGATACGCCGGGAAACTTTCCATCAAGTTTGGGGGGATACGTTCGAGGATTTTTTCATGGGGGAAGAAAATTTCCATGAAGGGAGCGCAGGATATTCTAGCATTATTTAAAAAAAAACAATGAAAAAATAAATATGAAAAAGTTTTTTCAGCTGGAAGTAAGGAGCAGCATTAAGAATTGAAACGAACAGACATTATTACGCATATGAGGGTCTCACCTCCTCCTAATACCTTGCTCTTTACGCTAAAGTATTTTTAGTTATGTCAACTATTTATTCTACGGCTTTTGTGATTCAGGGGTCATTCTTAATGAATTAGGACAACATTTAAGCTTTAGTGTAAAGAGCGAGGTACTAACGAGGGGGTGAACCTCCTCATATATGTAATAAAAACATGAGAGTACAAAAGTTCGTTACGTAGGCTAATTTATAAGTTAGGTATATCTTTTACTAATAAAAACATTCGTAAAAAATTAAAAGTTCTAGTTGCCTTTTTAAGTAACCAAAAAATCGGAGGGCAACTAGGCTTCCTCCCCCGCTCTTTTTTTTCTCGAAATCATTCGATCAAAACTATGAGAAAGCCATTTAGCCAAAAACAATAAATATGCAAATTTCATTTTAATTATTCCTCTGCGGAGAGCCAAAATCAAAACGTGCATAGTTTTTTTTCTGTTTTAAAAAGAAGAGTTGAGAGAAAGAGTCAAACTTTAGCGTAAAGAGCGGGGCGTTGATGAGGAAGCAGCCCCTTTCACATACGAAGTAATTTCTGTTCGTTTTAAGTTTTATTGTCGCTCCTTACTTTCAGTTAGAAAATTTTATTTTTTTATTTAACATACTATAAGGAGGCTAAAGGTTTAACTCTATTTGAATAAATAAAATTGAAAAAGTAAAATTCTTTTTATAATAAATAAAATTGAATCTTTAAAATTTGAATAGCGTAACATGTATTTTCATTTCAATGCTGTAATAACTGGAAAAGATAATATTTGTAATATAATTTGCTGTCAGTGAAGTGCCAATGACGCAGTAGGCTTTAGATTTTTAAAGTTAGGAAAGGAGGCAGTAGATAAATTCTTGTTTGTAGTGAAACTAAATTTGTCGTGAACGAAATTTGTCTTGGGAAGATATAAGGTTAAACTAAATATTGGATGATATCAACTGCTGAGAAGTCCATCAGTTCAAAATTGGATTTTACTGTAATTTCATTTTTATTTTCAATGTTTTAATAAGTGCGTAAGAAAATATTTCCATTTTCAATAAAGCGTCAATGACGCAGTAGGTTTTAGACTTTTACAGTTAGGGGAGGAGGCAGTACCCATACTCTCTTTTGAATTGAATCTTATTCGTTTCAATCTTGATTTGCATGTTTAATTAAAGTTTTATTATTTTTAAGGTTTATTTATTCATTTATATTAGTACATGTTGTATGTTTATTTGCTATGATTGTATATTTAGTTTCTGTTTATTTTAAGTCTTATTTATACTACAATAGTAAAATGTGTGTTCGTTTTAAGCTTGATTTGTATATTTAATTTAAACTGTACTTGTTTTAAGATTTTTTATTCATTTATATTAATACAACAAAAGAATAAAGACAGAAGCAATAAGAAACTAGAAGAATGGAACATATGAATAACGCAAGAAGAGATAAGAGATTAAAAAACTATCTCTTTTTAATTACAAAAGCACTATTCGATGTAGCAATTTCCTTTAACATGAGGCATTATACAGCTTTCTATGGCTTTCCAGTGTCCGGCTAGCTGAGGAGAAAGAAAAAAGTGGAATAAAAGATGCCGCTGATTTAGAATATCGTAGTTCTGGTCACTTTTCTTGTTTTTCAAGCCAACATATTTCTTTTTTTGAAGCCCCGAGACTTTACATTTTCTTATATAAGAGTTCCGGACAAGGTGGTTCTAATAGTGTAATTTGTATTTCGACCTGACTATTTTTAAGAGTAATGGTTTCTATTTCTCATAGAAACCATGGCATTCTATTTCTTAGCATAGGACCCGATTCTCTCTTACTATGCTGCTAGCTACCGCTGCTACCCAGATACTGTGAAATTACAAACTGGAAAAAGCCTATGGCTTTTTCTTAATTGGAATATTAATAAATAAATGAAACTCAAAACGAACAGAAATTACAATAAATTTTCAAGTCAACTCAAAACGTGCAAAAATTAACTTGAATAGGGCTGATAACCCCCATGGCTTCTCAAGACCAGAAAACAGCTTGCGCTTTACTGAAAACAAAGTATGTATGAAATGTTTTTTCACTTTTCTCACTTTCATAAATAAAAAAATTATCAAAACTTTTAAGGAATAAATGTCAGTATATGTCAATGAAACTGACAATTCACGGTCATTTGTTTTTTTTTTTTTTTTCAGTAAAGCGCAAATTGTGTCCTGGTCTTGAGAAGGCGTGGGGGCTATCAGCGTCATTCTTTTTAATTTTTCCTCGTTTTGAGTTTGATTTGGTAATTTCATGTATTTATTGATAGTGACTTGTGGTAGTTTTACGCTTGGAAGATTATTTGACTTTATTTTTGTTCATTCTTGGCCTAATCGAGCTCTTTACTTTTCTTTGAAAAACTTGCCTTGTGGAAGAAGTTTTTTAAATTAATTGAAAAGAAAGTCGTAAGCCTAAAAAAGTCTTGACAAATATGATAAAGGGATAAAGGGAACGTTTTTGCTTTAAAAATGCAAAGTTATAAAAAATGAAAATGAAAATATTATTTTTCGATGTATTTTCTTCTATTTTCAGGCGGCTACAGTTCGATCCATCCTTGACAGGTATATCCCACGTAATTATTGACGAAGTACATGAACGTGACATCACTAGCGATTTTCTTCTCATACTTCTCAAGGACGTCCTTAAGCGCAATTCAAACTTACGAGTTATTCTGATGAGTGCCTCTGCTGACATACAAAAACTGATGAAATATTTCGACGCACCACATTTAAATATGGGAGGTGTGTCTCACCCTGTTAAGGAAATGTTTTTAGAGGATTTGTGCCACGAATCAACAGAGAAGGGTATTGACCTCAAATTGAGCCATCGTGGGGTTGGTGTTGATGTGGATTTAGTTGCAAGAGTGATACAGTATGTTGATGCTAAAGAAGGGCCTGGGGCGATATTGTGCTTTCTCCCTGGTTGGGGAGATATTGCCCAGGTTCGTAGAAAACTTAGTCAAATCTTTGTTGATGAAATGAAATATTGGATTCAGCCACTACATTCTAGGTAAGTCATGTTAGAAAGTATATATATATATATATATATATATATATATATATATATATATATATATATATATATATATATATATATATATATATATATATATATATATATATATATATATATATATATATATATATATAGATATATGAGAGACAGAGACCAACGGACAGAAAGTGCGATCGCTATATGTCACTTCGTAAATACCAAGTGCAATAAAAAAGATCAAAAACGAAATAAAAAAAAACAGGTTTTTTCAACTGAAAGTAAGGAGCAAAATTAAAACGAACAGAAATTGTTACGTATATGAGGAGGATCCCCCCTCGTCAGTGACTCGCTCTTTGCACTAAAGTTTTTTCTAGTACTTTTAAAAAGAGATATTTATTCTAATTAAACCCTTTGTGATTCAAGGGTCATTTAAAAAAAAAAAAAAAAAACTAGAACAAAAATTTAACTTTTGCGTAAAGAGTGAAGTATTGACGAGGGGGTGAACCCCCTCATATGCGTAACAATTTCTGTTCGTTTTAAGTTTCAATGATGCTTTACTTTAAAAATTGGAACCAAGTTAAAACTCAACGTAAAGAGCGAGATATTGAAGAGGGGGTGAGCCCCCTCATATACATAATAATTTCTCTTCGTTTTAAGTCTTAATGTTGCTCCTTACTTTCAGTTGAAAAACTTTTATTTATTTATACATAAATATATATTATGTACATATTACCTATATATATATATATATATATATATATATATATATATATATATATATATATATATATATATATATATATATATATATATATATATATATATATATATATATATATATATATATATATATATATATATATATATATATATATATATATATATATATATATATATATATATATATATATATATATATATATATATATATATATATATATATATATATATATATATATATATATATATATATATATATATATATATATATATATATATATATATATATATATATATATATATATATATATATATATATACATATATATATTTATACATACGTAGAATATATAAAATAAGTTCTTATGCGAACGGTTCACAATGATCACAAACCCAAGGGGTAATTTGTGTACCGGAATAGGGTGTCCATGGTTTGAATGAGGGGATGACAAGTTATCACTTGAGGGAATGAGAGGATGACAAGTTATCACTTGAGGGAATGAGGAATGACAAGTTATCACTCGAGGTGGTGACATGTTATCACTTGAGGGAATAAGTTGATGACAAGTTATCACTTGAGAGAATTTGCTACGGCCTTTTACATGAAACAAGAGGAAATTGAAGTGCTCTGAGAGCAAACTGGCTATGCATGTTGCTCAGAAAAAGTAAAGAAAAATATATAAATAGAGAAAACCAGACTTGGGTGATTTTCAGGCTATAATGTTTTAGGGATGGAATTGAGATTTCAAAATATATTCTTAAAAATCTATTTTAAATAGAAAGGTTGGATATAATTTTATTAGCTTACTTACGTTAATTTTTTGAAAATAAAATCAAATTAAATACGTTTTATTTTGAAATGGAAAAAATTAGCGTTCTTAACACAAACCAATTGAGTGGATCTGCAGTAATCTGTAGGGAAAAAGTGTGCCCGATCTAATTTTTGGTCTTTACTTCGTTTGCCATGTTTTTGGTTCAAATGTTTCTCTGATTTTGTTTAGTTGTTTTCAAAAGTGTAGTTTTCAAACAGTTCGTGGTAGCAAACTGTAGTAAGGAGCGACCCGGCTCAATAGTCAACGAAACTCTAAAAAAGGGAATTTTTATGCTAAAAGATACATCAAAAGAATCGGATTTTCATGCTGATTTTAAATATATAAGTTTAGTCTTTGCCATAAATATTTCAAATTTAGTCTTTGCCATCAAAAGTTACGAGCCTGAGAAAGTTTGCCTTATTTTGGAAAATAGGGGGAAACACCCTCTAAAAGTCATAGAATCTTAACGAAAATATCACCATCAGATGCAGCGTATCAGAGAACCGTATAACAAAATTTCAAGCTCCCATCTACAAAAATGTGGAATTTCGTATTTTTTGAAAGAAGACAGATCACGGGTGCGTGTTTATTTATTTATTTGTTTTTTTTTCTCTTTTCCCCAGGGTTATTCGTATCGACCAAGTGGTCCTAGAATGTCGCAAGAGGGCTCATTATAACGAAATTAGAAATTTCTAGTGCCCATTTTGAGTTACCGAAAAAATTGGAGGGCACCTAGGCCCCCTCCCACACTCATTTTTTTCCCAAAGTCAACGGATCAAAATTTTGAGATAGTCTTTTTGTTCCGCATAGTCAAAAACCATAATAACAATGTCTTTGAGGATGACTTACTCACCCAGAGTCCCCAGGGGAGGGGCTGCAAGTTACAAACTTTGACTAGTGTTTACATACAGTAATGGTTATTGGGAAGTCTACTGACGTTTTCAGAAGGATTGTTTTGGTTTGGGGGGCGGGTTGAGGGCAGGGGGTTATGTGGGAGGATCTTTCCTTGGAGGAATATATCATGGGGGAAGAGAAATTCAATGAAAAGGGCGCAGGATTTTCTAGCATTACTAAAAAAACAATGAAAAAACTAACATGAAAAGTTTTTTTCAATTGAAAGTAAGGAGTAGCATCGTTTCGCATATGAGGGGTTCTTCTCCTCCTAAAATACCTCGCTCTTTATGCTAAAATATTTTTAGTAATTTAAACTATTTATTCTACGGCCTTTCTGATTCAGGGGTCATTCTTAAAGAATTGGGACAAAACTTAAGATTTAGTGTAAAGAGCGAGGTATTAACGAGGGGACAAACCCCCTCATATACATAATAAAAAAATAAAATATAGATGTTTGTTACGTAAGTTAATTCTTAAGTTACGTATATTTTCAAACAGTTCGTGGTAACTAATTGCAGTAAGGAGCGATCCGGCTCAATAGTAAACGAAACTTAAATGGGATTTTGATTCTAATGGATACATCAAAAGAATTGGATTTTTATGCTTAGTTAAAATATATTAGTTTCGTCAAATTTCGTCTTACTTATCAAAAGTTACGAGCCTGAGAAAATTTTCCTTATTTTAAAATTTAGGGGCAAAGACCCCCTAAAAGCCATAGAATCTTAACGAAAATCACACCATCGTATTCAAAATTTATAAAAAAACATTTATAAAAATGTGGAATTTCATATTTTTTTTGACTGAAGACCGATCACGGGTGCGTGTTTATTTGTTTTTTTTTTTGTTTTTTCCCCCAAGGGTAATCGAATAGACCCTTTTGTCCCAGAATGTTGCGAGAGGGCTCATTTTGACGGAAATTAAAAGTTCTAGCGCCCTTTTAAGTGACCAAAATATTGGAGGGCACCTAGACCCCCTCCCACGCTCAATTTTCCCCAAAGTCAGCAGGTCAAAATTTTGAGATAGCCATATTGTTCAGCATAGTCAAAAAACTATGTTTTTTTGGGTACGACTTACTCCCTCACAGTCCCCGGGGGAGGGGCTACAAGTTACAAACTTTGACCAGTGTTTACATATAGTAATGGTTATTGGAAAGTGTACAGACGTTTTCAGGGAAAATTTTTTCTTGGATAGGGAGGGGGTTACATGGGAGGATCTTTCCATGGAGGAATTTGTCATGGGAGGAGAAAATTTCCATGAAGGGAGCACATGATTTTCTAATATTATTTAAAACGAAAAACAATGAAAAGATAAATATGAAAAAGTTTTTTCAACTGAAAGTAAGGAACAGCATTAAAACAAAACGAAGGGAAATTATAACGCATATGAGGGGTTCACCTCCTCCTAAATACATGGTCTTTACGCTAAAGTATTTTTAGTAATTTCAACTATTTCTTCTACGGCCTTTGTGATTCAAGGGTCATTCTTAAAGAACTGAGACAAAAGGTATTAAAGAGGGGGCAAATCCACTCATATATACGTAATAAAAATATATGAATATAGAAGTTCGTAACCTAAGTTAATTCGAAAGTTACGTATATTTTTTTATTAATAAAAACGTTCGTAAGAAATTAAAAGTTCTAGTTGCCTTTTTAAGTAAGCAAAAAATTGAAGGGCAGCCAAGCCTCCTCCCCCACTCCTTTTTTCTCAAAATCACCCAATCAAAACTAAGAACAATACATTTATTCATGTGCGGAGAGCCAAAATCAAAACATGCATTAATTCAAAAACGTTCAGAAATGAAAAAAAAAACTATTTTTTTTTTAACTGAAAGTAAGGAGCGATATTAAAACTTAAAACGAACAGAAATTACTCCGTATATGAAAGTGGGTGTTCCCTCCTCAACGCCCCGCTAATTTATGCTAAAGTTTTTCACTGCTTTAAAAAGTAGATTTGAGAGAAAGAGTCAAACTTTAGCGCAAAGAGCTGGGTGTTGAGGAGGGAACCTTTCATATACGGAGTAATTTCTGTTCGTGTTAGGTTTTAGTATCGCTCCTTACTTTCAGTTAAAAAAACTTTTTTTTTTATTTAATCTTTTTAAAGGAGTGTACCTTTTTTGTATTTTATTGAATGCTAATGCCCAGAATAGAACTGGCAGCTAAGAAAATGACGCAAATAGGAAGTATAAGGTCGAAAGTCGCACAAAAACACATATGGGTAAGCCCAATTTTTGTTGCTCCTTACCCGCCCCCCTCCTCCATCATAAATTTTGTAACTGGCTCAAGTAATCATTCATATTATATGTTTTTGTATTCAATAATCAATGGTTTGTATATATTTCTTTTATTTACTTTAAATAAAATACGAAACATGAATCGAATCTTTATTTCTTAAGTAATATCCTTGTAGGACAACTTGAAATGATTTCATTGTAGTTTTTCCATCTTAATTATCATGATTGTTTCTTTGTCGCACTTTCTGATTATTTTTTAATTCGTATTTCCAGGCTGAGCGTTGCTGAGCAGTATAGGATTTTCGACGCTGCTTCGGCTGACGTTCGAAAAATCGTTCTGCCAACGAATATTGCAGAAACCAGCCTTATGATTTCATTGTAGTTTTTCCATCTTAATTATCATGATTGTTTCTTTGTCGCACTTTCTGATTATTTCTCAATTCGTATTTCCAGGCTGAGCGTTGGTGAGCAGCATAGGATTTTCGATGCTGCTCCGGCTGACGTTCGAAAAATCGTTCTGTCAACGAATATTGCAGAAACCAGCCTTACTGTACCTGATGTTGTTTATGTCATCGATCCTGGTTTTATGAAGCAGTTAGCGTAAGTAGTTTGCTTTCTTGTTTAAGGCACAGTGAAACCTGGTCTGCCATCTCTTCTTTGATTATTGAATAGTTCTATAGATGGCGAGTACTATTTGAGCACTTTTGGTTTTAGCATTTTTGGTGAATTGTTACAATTGGTAAATCCTTAGATTGTGATACCTTTTAGCACTGACCAACAATTTACGATTGCTATTTAAAAAAAAGAAAGAAATAAACGGCCAAAGCCTGACGTGAAAGCCATAAAGCAAAAATAGCCCTCTCCTTTTTTTGGGGGGGGGGGTCATGAGCAAAGAGTTGCAGTATAAGGGGTTTTTTGTAGTCAAGATAACTTTACAGCTTGGAGAAGGGGGGAATTCTTCATTAAAGCTTAGAATAATTAAAATGTAAAATGGTTTTAAAATTGTACTTCTGTCATTCGTAATTTCTGTTGCCTAAAGATTTATCAATGTTGGGATGTGTTTCTGATCAAAAATACTCCTTGACAAAGGTAGCACAAATCTCATAATTTAAAAAAATGGATTGGGCTAATTTTCAAAAATAATTAATCTTCACCTGTTTTGTTTTATTCATTGAGATTAATTTCCCAGATTCGTAATTACCACTGAATTTACGTAGGTTTTACAAATTCATGTAAATTTATGTAAAAAATATACCATATGGTTGTGAGTCAGTTCAACTGACTGGAACCCACTGAACTGATTTTGGCACTTATCATAGTAAGATGCTCCTCCGTGCCGCTTCTATGTGGTTTATGTGATTTGCCGCTTCTACGCATTAGACTTTACAGTCCCTACTGGCGGTGCTGATCTCCGTTTCTCGGCCCTTCAGCCAGGAAGTGCAATGGGGGGCTGGGGGCCAACCATCCTGTGCTTTCGTACACCCTTCCTGTTTACCTTCCCCAGATTTCTCCAGTTACCCATTTAGAGCTGGGTCGACTCTGGCTGGTTGACACACGCCACTGACCCCCGTCCCAAACTGAACAATTGGGTACACTGGGATTCGAACCCGCGTCCTCTCAGAAAAAGGATCCTGAATCCTTTATCCCTGATTTATCTCTTAATTCAATCCAAATGTAACATCCAAATGTTACGATAAGTCATATATGGTTGAATCAGAGAAAAATATAGTGTACGTAAAATTGTTCCCGGAAATCTGTGTTTTAATTTACGAATGATGCCCAGGTGTCTCGAAAGTTTTTCTCTGATCATCTCAATTTGCTTCTTGAAAGACAGATTTTCATCCAATAAAACACCAAGAAATCACACATATCTTTCCTGGGGTCGATACAATGGTCCATTAGATGTCAACGGGTACCCAAGATAATCGATAGATGATTTCTCTGGAAAAAATCTAATAAAGTATCTTCCGTGTTTCGCAGCGCCCAGGTTTCAAAACCAGACTTGACCACTGTCAGGACTGTAACTTCCAAAATTCAAATCTAGGTTCACAGACTTATCTTCCTATTCTTCCAAGCTTTTTTCAACCCTGAAAAAAACACCCTGGGCCTTGGATATTCTACTTTTAACATCTTCGCTGCATCCACCATTTTTACTAATAATGCTACTTAGGTAAGTGAAACTATACACTTGATCAATAGTCCTTTTTTCCCAGCGTCACCTCTTCACCCTCACATATACCCAGTCTAAGCGACTTAACCGTCTTAAGATTATAATTTAAGCCTAGTATCGCGTCTTGAGCTCTCAACACCTTCCTTTTACTACTATGTTAATCTAAGACGCTCAAATCATCAGCATAATCTAAGTCTATGAGAATTTTACTTCCCATATTAATCCCATGCTCTGCCATGGTCTTTGTTGTGTTCTTTAGAACAGATTCCATCAGAATGATTCCTATAAATAATAGTAGGAAAGAGATAAGGAAAAACAATGGTCAAACCAGGAAAAAAATGAAAAAAAAATTATTTTTGCACCACTTTGTTCAGAAAATAGAGCTCTTCAACATATCAAGATCTAAATCTACATCGCATTGTGAAATTACCTTTTTTCTAGTTTTTCTCTGCTATTTTTTTTTCCAGAATCGAAGAATAAGGAACCATGAAAAGGAAGGCAGCCTGTCGATGGATTCCTTTTCAGGAAATGATTGCATTTGAGTGACTGTAACATAAATGTCACCTTTTTCATTTTATTATTTTTATCTTTTATTTTGAAGTTAGTAAAGCATAAAATAACACGCAAGTGACCGATGTTCATATGGTATTTTTCGAAGATGAGCACAAATTTTCGAATCATTTTCTCCAATATCAACAAATAACGATTTCTGAATAGGTTTCATTCCTACAGACCTTTATAAAGCCCCTTATGATATTCAAGTTTCTGCTGCAACCATGTATTGATCTTATACACTCTTTTCAAAGTTGTTTTTTTGTGCTCAGCCTTGCAGAGCCACCTATCCGCACAAAAAAAACTGCGCAGTGGAAAATATTTTGGAGTCTGAGCAGATATTTAAAGACATTTGCGTTTTTTTCTTTTTTAATCTTGTCATTGTTTGTAATTAGTGGTAATATTAGTTACATGTTACGTAACTACTACGGAATAGAAAGGAATTGAAAGAAGGAAATACGGAAAGGAAAGCGACTTTAAGCCCTTCCTACCTCTTTTTTGGACACATACTTTGTTAGCGCCATCTACCTGACAAAATTAAAGTAGAACCAACATATCGGCTGAATGCAGCACGGTAGACGCAGCTGCGCTGAACGAAAACTCTTTAGTGGAAATGAGGATACTATCGCCCGCCAAAAAGCTGCCCGTCACTTTTGCAGAAATGATTGTACTTTTTTACAACTTTCGCCCGAAAAAAATGTTGCCTGTTACGTTTGATTTTTGTCGAAGGGAGCCAATAAGGACTATCTCTGGGGGGGGGGGTTGCACTCGAGTTTAATGGGACTTGGTTGCAGATGGTCTGATCCAGATCATTTTAGGATCCTTACAGATTAACAACTTCAGCGACACTTTACAAGCACTTCACGACACTTTACACGACACTTCAGCGACACTCTCGCAACACTTTACTCGGCGAAGCCGAACAATGGTTGTCGCAAACCTCACGTTTGCTCATGCAACATAGATCTTGCTTTCTTTAAAAAATATGTTGTTTTGCTATTAAATAGTTTTCTTTTGGTCAGGCGACGAAATGAACACCAGAAATGAATTCAGAGTCAAAAGTTGATAATAAAAGATGTGTGAAACAATTAGTTCATATTGTTTTAATTTTTCGAAAAAAACAATAAAAAATAAATATGATAAAGTTCAACTATTTATTCTACGGCCTTTGTGATTCAGGGGTCATTCTTAAGGAATTGGGACAAAATTTAATTTATAGTATAAAGAGCGAGTTACTGACGAGAGGCTGAACCCCTTCATATATGTAATAAAGCATGCGAATGCAGAAGCTCGTTACGTAAGCTAATTTGTAAGTTACGTATATCCTTTACTAATAAAAACATTCGTAAAAAATTAAGTTCTTGTAGCCTTTTTAAGTAAGCAAAAACTTGGAGGGCAACTAGGCCTCCTCCCCCACTCCTTTTTTCTTAATATCATTCGATCAAAACTATGAGAAAGCCATTTAGCCCCCTATTTCGTTTTAGTTATTCATGTGCGGAGAGCCAAAATCAAAACATGCATTAATTCAAAACCGTTCAGAAATTAAATATACAAAACCAAGTTTTTTTTTAACTGAAAGTAAGGAGCGACATTAAAACTTAAAACGAAACTGAAATTACTTCGTATATGAAAGGGGCTGCTCCCTCATCAACGCCCCAATCTTTACGCTAAAGTTTTTTTTCTGTTTTAAAAAGTAGAGTTTAGAGAAAGAGTCAAACTTTAGGGTAAAGAGCAGGGCGTTGATGAGGGAGTAGCCCCTTTCATATACGAAGTAATTTCTGTTCGTTTTAAGTTTTAATGTCGCTCCTTACTTTCAGTGAAGAAAACTTGTTTTTTTTTGTTTAATTTACCACAAGACAGATCATGGATCCGTGTTTATTTGTTTTTTTTTCTAGGAGAGATCGGAATGACCCAGTGGTCCTAAAGTGTCGCGAGAGGGCTCATTATAACGGAAATTAAAAGTTCTAGTGCCCTTTTTAAGTGACCAAGAAATTGGAGGGCACCTAGGCCCCCTCCCACGCTCATTTTTTCCCAAAGCCACCAGATCAAAATTCTGACGTAGCCATTTTATTCAGCATAGTCAAAAAATTCAAAAACTATTTCTTTGGAGACACTTACTCCCCCACAGTCCCCTTCGAGGGACTCCAAGTTACAAACTTAGACCAGTGTTTACACATAATAATGGTTATTGGGAAGTGTACGAACACTTTCAGGTTGATTTTTTTGGTTGGAGGGAGGGATTTAGGGGAGGGGGTTATGTGTAGGGGGGAACTTTCCATGGAGGGATATGTCACGGGGGAAGAGAATTTCCATGAAGGGGGCGCCAGATTTTTAAGGATTTTGTGTAAACAACAATGAAAAGTTTCTTCAGCCTGAAAAAGTTTCTTCAACTGAAAGTAAGGAACAGCATTAAAACTTAAAACGAACAGAAATTATTACGTATATGAGGGGTTCACCTCCTCCTAATACCTCGCCCTTTACGCTAAAGTAATTTTATTAATTTCAACTATTTATTCTACGGCCTTTGTGATTCAGTAGTCATTCTTAAGGAATTGGGACAAAATTTAAGCTTTAGTGTAAAGAGCGAGGTATTGACGAGGGGGCGAACCCCCTCATATATGTAATAAAAACATACGAATTTAGAAGTTCGTTACGTAAGTTGATTCGCAAGTTATGTATATTTTTTTATTAATAAAAAGTTCGTAAAATTAGAAGTTCTAGTTGCCTTTTCAAGTAACCAAAAATTGGAGGGTAACTAGGCCTAATCCCCCGCTCCCAATAATTGTTCCATCTTTCTCAAAATCTTCCCATTCTTTTTCTCAAAATCGTCCGATCAAAACTATGAGAAGTGCATTTATCCAAAAAAAAAATAAATTAATATACAATCTTGTTTTAATTATTCATGTGCGGAGAACCAAAATCAAGACATGCTTTAATTCAAAAACGTTCAAAAACCAAACAGTTCGTAGTTACGAACTGTAGTATGGAGCGATCCGGCTCAATAATAAACGAAACTTTAAAAAGTGGGATTTTGATACTAATAGATACTTCAAAAGAATCGGATTTTTATGCTAATTTAAAATATGTAAGTTTCATTAAATTTAGTCTTACTTACCCAAAGTTACGAGCCTGAGAAAATTTGCCTTATTTTGGAAAATAGGGGGAAACACTCCCTAAAAGTTATAGAATCTCAACGAAAATCACACCATCACATTCAGCGTATCAGAGAACCCTACTGTAGAATTTTCAAGCTCCTATCTACAAAAATGTGGAATTTCGTAATTTTTTTCCAGAAGACCGATCACGGGTGTGTGTTTATTTGTTTGTTTTTTTTTCCCCAGGGGTGATCATGTCGACCCAGTGGTCCTAGAATGTTGCGAGAGGGCTCATTCTAACGGAAATTAAAAGTTCTAGTGCCTTTTTCAAGTGACTAAAAAACTTGGAGGGCACCTAGACCCCTTCCTACACTCATTTTTTCCCCAAAGTCAACTGGTCAAAATTCTGAGATAGACATTTTGTTCAGCATAGTCGGAAAACCTAATAACTATGTCTTTGGGCACGACTTACTCCCTCACAGTCCCCGGGGGAGGGGATAAAAGTTACAAACTTTGACCAATCAATTTTGACAATCCAATTACTACATATAGTAATTGTTATTGGGAAGTGTACAGACGTTTTTAGGGGAATTTTTTCTTGGAGATGGAGGGGGTTGAAGGAAGGGGGTTTCTTGGGAGGATCTTTCCATGTAGGACTTTTTCATAGAAGGAGAGCATTTTCATTAAGGGGCCGTAGGATTTTCTAATATAATGTAAAACAAAAGATAAATATGAAAATTGTTTTTTCAACTGAAAGTAAGGAGCAACATTAAAACAAAACGAACGAAAATTATTACGCATATGAGGGGTTCATCTCTTACTAAATACCCGCCCTTTACGCTAAAGTATTTTTAGTAATTTCAACTATTTCTTCTACGACCTTTGTGTTTCAGGGGTCATTCTTAAAAAATTGGGACAAAATTTAACCTTTAGTGTAAAGAGCAAGGTATACCCCCTCATATACATAATAAAAATATACGAATGTCGAAGTTCGTTACGAAAGTTAATTCGGAAGTTACGTATATTTTTTATTAATAAAAACGTTCGTAAAAAATTAAAAGTTCTAGTTGCCATTTTAAGTAACCTACAATGATTGAAGGGCAACTAAGCCTCCTCCCCAATTCCTTTTTCTCAAAATTGTCCGATCAAGACTAAGAAAAAGCCATTTAGCAAAAAAAAAAATATGCATATTTCGTTCTAAGTATTCATGTGCGGAGAGCCAAAATCAAAACATGCATTAATTCAAAAACGTTCAGAAATTAAATAATAAAAAAGTTTTTTTTAACTGAAAGTAAGAAGCGACATTAAAACTTAAAACGAACAGAAATCACTCCGCGTATGATAGGGGCTGTTCCCTCCTCAATGCCCCCCTCTTTACGCTAAAGTTTTCCACTGTTTTAAAAAGTAGAGTTGGGAGAAAGAGTCAAACCTTCATATACGAAGTAATTTCTGTTCCTTTTAAGTTTTAATGTCGCTCCTTACTTTCAGGTAAAAAAAAACATCCTTAAGTTATCTTAAGGATGGAATCTTTGCTAAAGCCATGGACTCAAGGGAGCTACTCAATTATTAATCTATGAGTATCGACGCATACTTCTTCTCTTTGTCTCCTCTGACAAGCTTTTTTTTTCATTTTAAAGGGTAATAATCTTTTATCCTCCTCAACATGGAAGGTTGTATAAGTATTTCAAGTATTTCTGAAGTGTTTTCCTCTATTATTACTATTTTTCGCTTTCTCGCCGCACTTTCCCTTGACTTCGGCTAAGTTGTGGGTAAGAAATGAATTATTGTTATTTGCCTTGAGTTTTTGCTTTCTATCTAATATTGCTCTCTGGACCAGATTAAGTATCAGATTTCTTACCTTATTCTCATTTCTGCTTGTGCTGTCTCCTAGGATTTATAAATCTAGTTGTCATTAAGTGTTTATGTGAAACCTGGACAAAACCAATGATCTGTTGTAATAATTGTCTCTAGAATTTGATATTGCTTTATTATTTTAGTTATTTTTCTGAAATGAATATTTCCGTCATGGAGACGCATCGGATAACGAAATTGAATGCTTTACTACAGTTTTTCGTCCAAACAAGATCCGAAGTTGATCCGAAATTAGAAAATATGAAACTCTAACTCGATTTCAACAAGAGAGGACAATTTGGTCATCTGCCGAATCACATTTTCAAAATTCGTTTCTTCATCTTTTTTTCCTATAAAAAAACGATCAAAATAGATAAAAATGTGTGATTTTTTTTTGTTTGATAAGAAACGTCGATTTAATGTAAGAAAAGTCCATGCAAATATATTTAAACGTCGGTTTAAACGTAAGAAACGTCGATTTAAACGTAAGAAGCGTCGCTATAAACATATATAAACAACGTATTTTTACGTCGTTTTTTTGTTTGATAAGAAACGTCGATGTAATGTAAGAAAAGTCGATGTAGACGCATCTAAACGTCGATGTAAACGTATGTAAACGTCGATGTAAAGAAACGGCGATATAAACGTATGTAAACGTCGATGTAAACGAATGTTAATGTCGATGTAAACGAACGTCAATGTCAATGTAAACGTATGTTAACGTCGATGCAAACATAAGAAACGTCGATGTAGTGGGTATTTCTAAAAATTATACTCTCAAAGGTGTAGATAACTTGCCTTTTCGATGCAAGTCGCAGCTGTGGGATATTTGCAAAATAACATATTTTAAAAAGAAATTAAACCTTGATGAACGTTAATTGATTTTATTTCCTCCTTTTAATCGTTGAATAAATCCCGTTGTTTTCAGTTGTCGCGACGGACCGCATTGTTAGTCACAATGACATTATCCCCGAAAAATGGGATTATAGGGTCATTATACAGAAGAAGAATTTCACAACAGGCTAAGTTCTAAGTTTAAAAATAAAAACAAAGAAAAAACTTAAATGGTATTTCATTCTTAAGTGGCTCTTACGCTAAAGACGTAATTCCCTCTGCTAAGTGGTCAAGTTGTGTTGTGTCAAGCAGTTCCGTGTGCAGGGTCTGTGTTCAGGGGGAGGGTGATAGTTTTGTTCCATAGGATTAAAAAAGAAAAGACACCTACAAAACGTCTGTAAAATTTGTTTAGTTATAATTTTGTTACTTTTGTATGAGTTAGAAAATAAAAATTTAGAGGGTGTTCAATTCAGGTATCCCCCTGGATATAGCCCTGGCTTCAAGAATAATTTTTCGCGGTTAAACTAGTTCTGTCACACCAGCCTAGCTTGAAAATCACATTAATTGTCGAAAATTTAAGTATTAAAAATGTAAGTATTAAAAAAGTATTAAAGAATGTATAAAGTATTAAATCCATCGTCAATCAATTAAATGAGTACTAAAATACTCGTTTTTGTTCATTTTATTCATCGTACTCATTTCATTTGACAGGCCATTTTGGGATCGCTGTAGGCAATGTTTTAACGGTCACTTATGTTTTTTTCGTATTGTTTTTTAAGTTAAAAAATGAGATTTTTTGAGGGTAGAGAGTGTGAAAGATTTTTGATGGAAATTCTGTTAATATTTTTCAAAATTTATAATGTTGATGTTGTCGTTGGGGTTTGACACGTTCGACCAATAGGTCATACGCGTTCGTATCACTTGATTTATCTGTGCCATCTGTAATCATTAGCTTGCTTAGGTGTCGTTTCAGTCAATATTCATTGAACTTCATTACGCCACATATCTTGCTATTGGTAGGGGGTTATTCACCTGCAGCAATTGTCTGCATTGAAAAACAGGAATCAGAATAATACAACTATGCTTTGTCATACAGCAATTAAATTATATATACAACATAATTATAGTAAAAATGCAGTTTTACATTATAACCATACTTCCAGATATAAAAATTAACCATATAAAATAAGATAATAAAAAAGTAAATAGGATAAGTCTATAATATAATAATATGGGGGACTGGGCCTGCAAGATTAAAATAGTATGGGACCGCGTACCACTTATTTTGCTATTAGTAGGAGTAATTCACCCGCAACAAGTGCCTGCATTCACAAACGGGAACCAAAATAATCCAATTTTGTTTTATCAAACATCAGTTATAATGCATATACAACACAGTTAAAATAAATAATACAAATAAGTTACATAAATAAAAATATAAACAAATAAATTACAAATAAGACAACTCTAAAAAAAAATTTACCGGAAATTATATATATACATATATATATATATATATATATATATATATATATATATATATATATATATATATATATATATATATATATATATATATATATATATATATGTGAATGCAGGAATAACTTCTATTAATAGCAAGAAAAGTGGTACGTGGCCCCATACTATTTCAATCTTGCAGGCCCAGCCCCCCCATATTATTTTATTTTAGACTTATCCTTCATATGTATGTAAATGATGGAAATCAATTAAATGGCATTAATTTTGTAGGTTTCATGCCGAAATGAACACGTCGGTCATGGAGACGCAATGGATAGCAAAATCTAATGCCTTACAACGGAAGGGAAGGGCAGGGCGTGTACAACAGGGTGTTGTATATCGCTTGTACAGTCGAAGTCAGTATGAAGCTCTTCCTGATTATCAGACCCCCGAAATGCTGCGAACATCCCTGGATCGTATGATTTTGGATCTAAAGGTAAGGCTGCGTCCTAGATTTTATTACTTATTTAATAATGGTGGAATTACACCCACTTCTAGCTTAATAACAGCCGTCCTAGCCGAGTCGGTTGGTGCGCTGGATTTGGGATCCTTTGTCTGAAAGGACGCGGGTTCGAATCCCGGTGTACCCAATTGTTCAGTTTGGGACGGGAGTCAGTGGAGTGACTCTGTAAGCTTAGCCAGAGTCGACCCAGCTTTAAATGGGTACCTGGAGAAATCTGGGGAAGGTAAACAGGAAGGGTGTGCGAAAGCACAGGATGGTTGGCCCCCAACCCCCCATTGCACTTCCTGGCTTAAGGGCCAAGAAACGGAGATCAGCACCGCCGGTAGGGACTGTAAAGTCTAAAATTTTTAGAAAAAAGGGCAGGGGAGGAGGCCTTGTTGCCCTCCAATCTTTTGGTTACTTAAAAAGACAACTAGAGCTTTTTTTACGAACGTTTTATTAGTGAAAAATATACGTAACTTACGAATTAACTTACGTAACGAACTTCTATATCCATACATCTTTATTATGTATACGAGGTGGTTTGCCCCCTCATTAATAACTTGCTCTTTACACTAAAGCTTAAATTTTGTTGTAATTCTTTAAGAATTAACGTTTTTAGCTCTTCAGTTCTACTTTTTTAAACAATTAAAAGCTTTACCGTTAAGAGCGAGGCATTGAGAAGGGGACAGCCCCTTTCGTATACGGAATAATTTCTTCCGTTTAAATTTTAATGTTGCTCCTACTTGCAGTTAAAAAAACTTGTTTTTTTTATTCTATTTTAACGTTTTTAAATTAATGCATGTTTGATTTTGGCTCTCCGCACATGAATAATTATAACGAAATATAAATATTATTTTTTTAATATTTAAACTCGTGCTCCTTACAGTTGCACCTGATACATGACATTTATTGGAAATTTCTGCGATATCCCTGTAGCTACGATGGGTCCAAGAAACTAAATATAACTGTGAATTCCCAGTAGCTACGAATTCCCTGTAGCTACGATCCCTGTAGCTACGATGGGTTCAAGAAACCAAATACAACTGTGAATTTTATGTAATGCCTTTTGACCAGTAGCAGTTTTAGGCCATATAATCTGGGGAGCAATTTACCTTAATAGGAGGGTAAAAATATAATAAAAATAATTTAATGTCGGGAAAGCTGGGAAGGGCTGGTAGCTGCCCCTTCCTGACGAGACCTACAATCGCCACCACTATTAACAGAATTGTAATTTGATTTTGTAATTATATCTTCTTCATCAAGTGCTGAATTTCGATATTATCATACAAATAAATTCAAAGGATCTTGTTTATTAGGAAAAATGTCTTCACGCTAAGAAATACCCAGTTGCTTCTGTTAAAGTCTTCCGTCGCATTTCTTTGAGATGCGCGTTTTAACGAAAGCTAACAGGTCTTTGTTGTTGTCTTGTGATTTCGTTTTGTTAAATTATCGCCCGTAACGCTTGCCTGATCAGATGTCTTTCTTAATCATAGAATCTCTCTATAGTTCGTTCAAAATATCATTTTTCAGGTAGCTCAAGGGTTTTGATGAATATTAAAATTCAAGGAATCTTAATATTTGAATAATTTTCCAGTAGATTCTTGTATTTTCTCAAAAATGCGCCAAAAATATCATTTGTTCGAAATATCATTCTCAAAAATGCTCCAAATATAAAAATATCATTTTTCAGATAGCTCAAGGATTTTGATCAATATCCTGTCTTAGTCATATATTAGTCGAATTTGAGACATTCTCCTTGCCCAAGACTCTGGGTCTTGGTTTTCTTTCTTGTCTTCCTTTTCTTCTATTTCTTTGTTTATCTTTTATTGTATTCTTTTTTCTTTGTTTCCTCTTTTTTTTATCTTCCTCTGTTTTCTCGTCATTTTTTCTATTTTTAAATTTTTAATATTTTTTATTCTTCTTCACCTTGCTTTCAAGGAATCAAAACATTTGAATAATTGTAAATTCTGTAAAATATCATTTGTTGAGAATGTCATTCTCAAAAATGCGCTAAATTTCAAAATATTATTTTCAAGTTAGCTCAACGATTTTGATTAATATCCTGTCTTAGTCATTTATTAGTCGAAAAGGAGACATTCTCCTTGCCCAAGACTCTGGGTCTTGGATTTTTTTCTCTTGTCTTATTTTTCCTCTATTTATTTGCTTATCTTTTATTGTATTCTTTTTTCTTTGTTTCCTCGTTTTTTATCTTCCTCTGTTTTCTCATAATTTTTTTATTTTAGGTAAAAAAAAGTAAGGAAATGTAAACAGATAGAAGAAAAAGAATAAATCATTCGTAATATTACTTCTATTTAATAATGTAAAGAAAATTGCGTCAAGGTATTAAAAATAAAAAAAGATTTAAAAAAAAATTCAAAGTTTTCCTCTAATTTTCTTTGTCAGTTGTACCTTATATTATCTAATTTTTTAAGGTGTTAAATTTACTCTCTTGTGTGATAAAATAAAAAAAAAGAGAAATAGAAAGAAAGATAGGTTTGATGCTCTATTCCCACTGAGAAATGAAAGAAATAAAAATGCTACGAGGGAAGTGGAAAATATGTCAGGAATTCTCTCGGTTCATAACGTAGAAAATTATCGTCGGAAATTATTTTTATCTAATCTTGCGAAAAGAAATTTTAGTACCACGTACAGTCAAGCGGGAAACATTACATTTGTTAAACATTTCCTTTTCTTAACAGGAGTGTGAAAATAGATTTCTTGAAGGGCTTGTTTTTTTATTTTTCTCAAACTTAAACTGAAATTAATTTGTAATTGATTTTAGTGGATGAATGTTGCCTTTCATTCTGGTATGTAGCGCATTAAATTACAACAGATACTATTTAGTTAAAAGTGCTGAAACATCTTTAATGTTTCTCTCAGAAACAAGAAAAGAACAATAAACTGAAGTTCTACTTTTCTTGAGAAATAAAAGAAATTAAAAGACTTCATTAGAAGTAAAGATGCTGTCAGAAATGTTCCTGATTTATTCCTACTTGCGCTGTCCAGAAGAAAATACTCTAAAAATCAACATTGAAAAACATTTTTTCATCTTGTGAAAGAAAGTTTAGAACTACGTGTAGGTGTACTGAAGACTAACAGGCCCAGAATGGGGCAAAAAATTTTGTTTCTGGTTAGTTCGAAACTTCCTGCCGCAAATCCTTGGGCCAAGAGAAAGTATGTATACAACGCGAAGTAAATGAGCGTGAGTTGCGATACCAATACCAAATTTTTACCCTGGACCTCGTTTCTCCTCCGAATGCTGCCCCGGGTCTTAAAAAATTATAGGATTCATTCAGGATCGTCTCCTGGATTTTTGTTTGGGGGGTGAGGGGGATTACAAAAAACTTTAAAACCACATCAAAAATGTGTTTATTCGCATTTTTTACGGTTTTACGAGTCTGAAAAATATTTTTTTCGGGTGGGAGGATGGAGTCCAACCTCTACTCCCCAACCTGGATTCGGCCTTGAATTCATTATTTTCATTGTTGTCACTTTTTTCTGATCCATGGTTAAGTTTGCCTTTGCTAAATTGCTTTCGTAAGGAATTAAATCAGTTATGCATAGTTCTGGAATTGTTTGAGCTGAAACTGGCTCTGTTTGTTAAATCTGACAAATATCTCAGGCCAAGAGCTTTGACGAATGAACTTGATATTGGAAAATTAAATGGAAAACCTATTGAACAGTGCGAAGTCTTTGGGGATGAAATGTTGTAAATTAATTGAATTATTGTAATATGAAATTCTGTCTTTTGTGATTTTATTTTCTCTTCCGTCTATATACTGTAGTGTAGAATATGTAAAACGGAATCCTGTTAGTAAACATCACTAACCGCGAAAATAACATTTTTTATTGAACAAAAAGAGAAAAATGGAGAAATTTTTCGTTGTCAAATATCTGGCTTAAGCCTCTTTTAGTGCCATTTTATCGTTATTTTCTTGGCTCCTATTAACATCATATTTTGTCCCTTATAGCTTATAGTTTAGAGAGATGCTGAGGTTCAGCGTGCGGAATAATGAAGAAATATAATGATGCTACCGATAAACATTGGTAACCACGGTAACGTCGCTCGCTGTTCTTAACTAAAGAGAATTATTTGACTGTTCCTCAAAGACAGAGGAAACCCAACGCTTTACGTTCCTCTTAATAGATTTATTCAGCATTGCATAAGAGGCTTATGTACTGCCATTTTTACTTATCATCATTTAATTTTTACTTTGTAAACACCATTATTTTTAATTATCATTATTTACCTATCTTTCGTCTCTTTTTGCTGATAGTGGCTATTGCGCACATGAACTATGGATTTTGGTTATTGTTTAGGGATATGCAGCGATTGCCGTTCAGCCCCTTCCTCTGAAATCCATTTCGTTAAATTTAGAGACGTACTTAAATGAATGGGAGGGAGGGATTTGGGCTTCTTGCCCCTGAGAAATTTGAGATTTTATAATTTTTCCTATTATTTCTTATGCGTTAAATTGAATGGGCCTCTTTTTGTTTTTATACCCTTGAATTTATATCCTGCTTTTGAATTTATACCATCTCCCTCAATTTCCAGCCCCTCATCCGAAGCAGGTGCGTGCATGTTAGCCTTGTTTCAGTTGGTATTCAGCTCTAAGTGTTTACTCCTAGCTTTATTGGTAATACACAATGGGCACCTATAACTGACGTTAACTTTATCCAAGGTTGTCTTAAACCCGACAAGAGATAAATTTTCTTCATTTGTTTGGACCTCGCCTAACTTCGTTTGACAGTCCTGTCTTTACTTATTTTCTTTTGGCTAATTTGCACATCAACTAATGTTCTTCGAAGTATCTGAACTGGAACTAACTCTGTTGTGAAAAATGACAGAATATCTATTGGATAAATAAAAAGTCTTTGAAATAGAAGTTTTGTCTTGTCCTCACTCAGAGCCATTCACAAATGTTAGTGATACTAAGGTTCAGCTAGCGCTTCACAATAGAGTTTAGCTACCACTCAGAACTAGATATAGCGAAAATACAAGTTCGACGGGTTTGTTCACAGGCTGGGCAATTATAAGATTCTGATTGGCTACTGTCGTTGAAATAAAATGAAGTTGTGGTGCTGCCTGGTCTCAGCATTAAAATAAACATTAAGATCTGATCGCTAGCATTAAATAGACGTACTGGTTTCAGTTTTTGAACCTAAGTAAATACTAGTGCCTGTTTTACTGAAGAAGTGGCTAGATAGGCATGCAAACTTAGCAATTTGGCTAGGAGGGGGAGCCTGAGCTATCAAACATATACAACTTAGAAACAATAGAGAAATTTTTTCAATGACAGCGGAATTCTATTGTTTCTAAGATATATATATATATATATATATATATATATATATATATATATATATATATATATATATATATATATATATATATATATATATATATATATATATATATATATATATATATATATATATATATATATATATATATATATATATATATATATATATATATATATATATATATATATATATATATATATATATATATATATATATATATATATATATATATATATATATATATATATATATATATATATATATATATATATATATATATATATATATATATATATATATATATATATATATATATATATACTTTTTATAACAAGATTTTATTTCAACTGTGATCTTTACTCTTGGATGCAGACTAGAAATACCGGTCTAACTTAGAGAGAAAATTGGAAAAGACTTGAAAGAGCTTTCTGTTTTGTCTGGATAATGTTCTTTGTTCGTCACTGAATTTTTATCCTTCAGGCTTATGACGAGACATTGAAAGCAGAGATATTCCTAGCAACTGCACTGGAACCTCCAAGGAAAGAAGCAATCCAAGCGGCTCTTAAAGAGCTTATATCCATTAAAGCTCTTAATGAAGATGAAAGCCTCACGCCGTTGGGACGAAGGCTTCTTCCAATACCATTGCCACCGAGATTAGCGAAAGCAGTTGTCTACTCTGTCATTATGGGGTAATTATTTTTATCTTTCTTGTGGATATTATTGGTTGTTTAAATCTTGTACCGGTCGTTCGGGTTTGTATTAAAGATCTAAGATTTTGTTTTTGCCGGAAAAAAGGGAAAAAACTCAAGGCTAAAATTTCATTGTGTAAAATTTTGATTGCTTATTATGATTTTTGAGAAAAACTAGTTCAAGTTTCTTACTGTTTTAAAAATAGAGTTAAGAGAAAGAGTCAAACTTTAGCGTAAAGAGCGAGGCGTTGAGGAGGAAAAGCCCCTTTCATATATGGAGTAATTTCTGTTCGTTTTAAGTTTTAATGTTGCTCTTTACTTTCATTTAAGAAAAAACTTGTTTTTTTCATTTAATCTTTAAATGGGACATGTACTGACTGGCAAGAAATCTCTGACACATGGTCGCTAATTTGTCAAGAATATAGAATTTTTTTTTTTATTTCTGCTTTTACGAAGAGTCAAAAAACAGCTCAAAATTTAGGGAAATGCGGTTTTTTTAGTTCTAGAAATGAGAAGACTGAGCATATATTTTGAAAATCAAGAAAGGGTTAAGTTGCCTCCCCCCCCAATTCCCTACCCTTCTCTGATAATTTTTTAAAATGATACAAGATACTTTCTCTCTCTTTCTGAAACCCAATTTCTTGTTCCCAATATTTGGACAATATATAGAAAATTTCCTGCTATTTTTCTATGTCTTTAATTAGTCACTTAGAAATTTAAGATCTTTTCTATTTTCTACCTTTAATTGTCGGTTTTTTATTACTTGCCTTATCTTGCCTGATATTATTAAAAATTTCATTTGTTACTATGTCTCTTGTGGGTACTTAAGACATTTCAGAACAGTAAATATATCCTAGGAAATTTAGGTAATGTGACTACAATCGAGTTTCTAGTTCCGAGAAGTTGGGGAGATTTAAGAGTAGCAATATCTTGAGACAATACGATTGAACTGGATATGTTTGCTGTATTTGCTACCGGAAAATTTCTTTAAAAATCAAAAGATACAGGCCAGGGTTGCCAACCTGCACCCTTTTTGTGTGAAATGCACTCTTTTTCATCAGAGGGGAGGCAGAAGAGGGAAGTGAATATTTTTGTACTTGCACTCTTTTTAAGCAAAACAGTTCAAAATAGGGATGAAACCTTTTTATTGACAGTGAATAGATATAAAATTATTTAACTGGATGTTTCGAACACATATACAGTGTTCATCATCAGCAGTAAAACTAAAAGACATGATTAAAAATAAACAAAATTTATACCTAATAAACTAATTACATATAGTTTATTGCTCTTATTTTTTTCAATGCAACAGCGGAGCGAATCTCTTTGACCTTTTCGGTTCCGGTTCATTAGAATTATCTGAAATATTACGTGGACAGAGGTCATTGCTCTTAAGTGAGGTGATATATTCTTTATTTGACCTTAGTAAATTATCATAAATTGAGTTCAATCCAAATTTACCTGTATCTCTGTTTATGGAATTATTCTTGAATAAATTTTATTAAATTTCGATTGTTCCCTAGAAATCAAAAAAACATTTTCAAACAAAATAAAATGATTTGGAAAATTAAAGATATGTTCCGAGAGGGCCGACGTGAAATCTTCAGGTTTGGTATTCTGCTGTTACCTTTTGAAGTTACCTTTTGAGCAAAAATCACTCTTTTTTTGGCCTGTATTTACATTCTCTTTAGACGTCGGCGGTTGGCAACCCTGCTACAGGCTGTATAATTGCCTATGTTTTTGCAGAGCTTCGAAGTTTTATATAAGATATTTTTTTTTTAGTTTGTTTATATCTTTTTTTAAACAATTTAACTTATTTAAATTAACCTGCCAATTTTAATGAACATATATACTTTGTCCCCTTGTGTGCTGATTGTGCGATGCTGTACCCGTAAGGGTAGGGGTTCGAGTCTTTGCGTCGCTGATTATTGAGTTTGGAACGAGGGTCAGCGGCGTGACTCTTTAAGCTCAGTCGGATTGGACTAAGCTCCAAATGGTACCTGGAGGAATCTGGGGAGAAAACACGGGAAGTGTCGGAGGATTTGCCTAACTACTCATTCCACTCCCGGCCGAAGGCTGGGAATTAGGCGATTGGTACCTGCACTGCGCGGACCTTTTTCTGCATGCGTAAAAGTTGTTATTTAAGAACATATATTTTGGCAGCATAAAGCATTACATAATTAAACTGAGCGTTGAAGATGTTCTTACTATATGGCAGATCATTTATTTTTAATTAGTTCATATGTATTTCCGAAAAAAGAAGTTTTTCTATGTAAATCCAAGAGTCATGTTTAAACCAAAGACGTACAGAAATAAAGTCTTATAATAATTCCAACTTAAAATGAACAGAAATTCTATCGAAAGATATAACAGAAATCACATCAAATATACAGATTAATAATACATTCATCTAGGTAAAGTTTTTCAAAGTAAAGTAAAGAGTCGTATTTAAACCAAAGATGAACAGAAATAAAGTCCTCTAATAATTCCAACTTAAAACGAACAGAAATTATAGTGAAAGAAATTACAGAAATCACATCAAATATACAGATAGCAGATGCTGCTATAAATGAATAAATAAATTGTAAGACGAACAGAAATTAAAATGAATAGTCAAGTCAAGCTTAAAATGAACATAAATTAAAATGAATAGTCGAGTCAAGTTTAAAACGAACAGAAACTATCGCAAACTGGAGTAGGGCTTCTGCCGCCTGAACATTCTGAATGCTACAGCGTCATTTGCACTTTACTTTAACGATTTGCGTTTTGAGGCGTGCGATTTTATTTGTCATAACGCCATAACAAGGCTAACTAAGTCTTGCGAATAAGAGCGGTGTTACACCCCCACCCTCTTAAAACCTCGCTTCGATTGTCATTTGCGTTTTATTCAAATTGATATATATTTTGAGCAGTTGAGTTTTACTTGTAAAAAAAATAAAATAAAATTGACAAAAAAATAAATAACAAATCACCATAATAATTAACACGGCTGACCGTCTAACGGTATACACTATTCAAGTATTTCCTTCTCTCCTTCCACTTCTTTTTTCCTATTTTTAATTATTTGTTGGTACTATATATTTCTGAATCTGTTTACTATTCCTGAAAACCTGCTACGTTGTTATTTCTATAGTAGACTTTTTTGTTGTCCCGTGTTTTTCTTAAAAGTAAGTAATAATTATTCCAGCACACAGAACGGACAGAGCCCAAATCTGAGGTTCCTTCAAAGGACCTCTTATCTGAAAAATTGAGAAAAGGGTCTAAAAATTCAGTCGTTTCTGATATTTTCCACTCGACTTTCTCACATTCTATTAAAGTTGTAGCCGGTCCTTATTACGCATTAGAAAATTACATATGGGTAGATTCGCATTCTATTAAAGATGTAGCCGGTCCTTATTACGCATTAGGAAATTGAATATGGGTAGATTCACATTCTATTAAAGATGTAGCCGGTCCTTATTACGCATTAGAAAATTGAATATGGGTAGATTCGCATTCTATTAAAGAAGTAGCCGGTCCTTATTACGCATTAGAAAATTGCATATGGGTAGATTCACATTCTATTAAAGATGTAGCCAGTGTAGATTCACATTGTATTGAAGATGTAGCCGGTCCTTATTACGCATTAGAAAATTGCATATGGGTAGATTCACATTCTATTAAAGATGTAGCCGGTCCTTATTACGCATTAGAAAATTGCATATGGGTAGATTCACATTCTATTAAAGATGTAGCCGGTGTAGATGCGCATTGTATTAGACATGTAGCCGGTCCTTATTACGCATTAGAAAATTGCATATGGGTAAGTATAACAGTTCAAAATAGGAATGAAACCTTTTAATAGACAGTGAATAGATATACAAATTTTTAACTGGATATTTCGAGCACATATACAGTGTTCATCATCAGCAGTAAAGCATCATCAGAGTATTACTGCTCATGATGAACACTTTATCTGTGTTCGAAATATCCAGTTAAATTTTTTTTTATACCTGTTCACCGTCTATTAAAAGGTTTCATCCCTATTTTGAACTTATCGTCATAATATACTTTCGTCCTATATAATACTTTCGTCATGGAAAGGCAGTGTGGTCTTCGAAGTTATCTATACATATGGGTAGATTCACATTCTAATAAAGATGTAGCCGGTTCTTATTACGGATTTGAAAATTATATATCTACCCATATACCCATATCCGATTTCCTACCCATATGCAGTTTTCTACCCATATGCAATTTTCTACCCATATGCAATTTTCTAATGCGTAATAAGGACCGGCTACATATTTAATACAATGTGAATCTACACCGGCTACATCTTTAATAGAATGTGATTCTATACGTATGCAATTTACTAATGCATAATAAGGACCGGCTACATCTTTATTACAATGTGAATCTACACCGGCTACATCTTTAATAGAATGTGAATCTACCCATATGCGATTTTCTAATGCGTAATAAGGACTGGCTACATCATTAATAGAATGTGAATCCACCCATATGTAATTTTCTAATCCGTAGTAAGGACCGGCTACATCTTTAATAGAATTTGAATCTACTCATATGTAATTTTCTAATCCGTAATTAAGACCGGCTACATCTTTAATAGAATGTGAATCTACCCATATGTAATTTTCTAATCTTTAATAAGGACCGGCTGCATGTTTAATAGAATGTGAATCCACCCATATGTAATTTTCTAAACCGTAACAAGGACCGGCTACATCTTTATTAGAATGTGAATCTACCCATATGCGATTTTCTAATTCATAATAAGGACCGCCTTCATCTTTAATATCTCGCCAAATATTTGCTCCAAATACCACTACTGAAACGCAACTCTAGATTGGTGAACAACTGTTGTTGGATATTTTCCATTCGACTTTCGCACATTCCATTAAATATGTAACCGGTCCTTATTACGGATTAGAAAATTACATATGTGTAGATCTTGGGCCAGTCCTTTGCCTCGGAATCTTGAGATTGTCACTAGATTTCCAATATTTTGCCAATTTTTTATTTTTTTTTCCGAAGCTGTGTACTTTTTAAGACATTGCAATAAACGTGTGCAATGCGGACCGTACCATAGGCTATCAAGTTGTTGGATTATCAAGTTGTATATATATATATATATATATATATATATATATATATATATATATATATATATATATATATATATATCATGAAAAGAGAAATCACCAATGCAACAGCACAAACACAAAAAAAAAGAGAGACAGAAGGAGAAAAGGTAGAATGTTTTCCTAAATTAGTAATTAATATAGACCAGCACTTGAATGAGGCCTTAACCCTACTCATCCATACAATCACATAGGTCAAACAGCATAGCCATACACAATCAACCATAAAGAATAATCCATGGACAGGCAGTCATGTCGTCAATAAGTATAAGTCGTCATTTACCAAACAATAGAAAAAATAATATAGACAAATAATTCAGAGGCAACACCCAACATAAGGGCTCATCAGGAGAATACACTGGCCTATATAGGGTTTCGCCACTCTAAATTCTCTACCCAGCACAGTGTTGTGGCTACCACAGAATATCCATGGCATCCCCGCGTCAGGTATCACCCCCAAAATATATGCCTATGAAAGAAAAAAAAAAACAGCAAATGTAAAACAACCAAGTAAAATCAAAACAAGCTTATCCTTTTAATATATCCCTCCCTTTAGCAACAATAGGTAAACTAAATATTATAAATTTTACCAAATCACAAATATTAACACATTGCAAAAAACCTGAATGAACTAAACAATTATAGAATTCATCTTTACCATGTGGCTAATTTTTAAGAAAATCCGCTTAATTAGAAACACAATTCAAAATAAATGGCGCTGCGACAACATTTCTCGAACCTCCGAAATTAGTTGAAAATTTCTTTAAGTATTTCTAGATAATTCTTTTGATATTTATTTAAAAGTTCGTTATAATGAAAACTAAATTTTTTAAATTGCCAAGTTAATTTATTTGCAGAAAAACCTCTTGATATCAATTTTTGGCTTAAGATTTTACATCTATTTTAAAATCAATATAATTACTACAAATCCTTGCATAACGAAGTAACTGTGAGAAAAACGCTGAATATGTGATATTTGAGTGTATATTACTTTCAGGGAATGGGAAACTAATCACTTCAAAATCAAAATCATCCTTTTTATTATACATTTTAAAACTTAATTTATTATTATCACAAATATCAATATTTAAATCTAAGAAATGATCTTCATGACCAGCGCCATGACTAGGCTCAAGAATAAGCTCTGATGGATATATATTTTTAGAAATATTAATGAAATCCTTACAATTTAAGACCAAAATATCATCTAAATATCTTTTATTATTTGACAGAGCATGTTTTAAATTAATTGGATTATTCTTATCCATCATATATTTATATTCTAGTTGACTTAAAAACAAGTCAGCTATAAATGCTGATATATATACATATATATATATATATATACTAGCTGTTGGGGTGGCGCTTCGCGCCACCCCAACACCTAGTTGGTGGGGGCGCTTCGCGCCCCCCCCCCCCAAGCCCCCCCGCGCGCGTAAGTCGTTACGCGCCATATTAGTTACGCGCCATTGTAGTTGTATATATATATATATATATATATATATATATATATATATATATATATATATATATATATATATATATATATATATATATATATATATATATGTTTTTAACTACGTAAAACTTGCGAATATACAACATTCTTTGCTGTCCCATTGTCTGTGCATATAAATAGATTGTCAGGTTTACCGACTCTTGAACATGCAACATATAATGGTCCATGGGAAAACAATCCGTATTCAGATCTATACCTCATGATTCTAATGATTGCCCTTGAGCTTTGTTGATGGTGATTGCTAATCGACCATTCCCTGAGTCGCCATCGTCATTTATATATCCCCCTGTGCACCCCGGCGTCCCCTTTGTAGTTATGTCCCTGTGTCCCGGTCGTCATTTATATTCCCTGTGTCCCGGTCGTCATTTGTGTCCCGGTGTTCCAGTCTGTGATTTCTCTTTGAGTGTCCCGGGCGTCATTTATATTCCTTGTGTCCCGGTGTCCCGGTCGTGATTTATATCCCCCTGTGCCCCCCGGCGTCCCCATTGTAGTTGTGTCCCTGTGTCCCGGTCGTCATTTATATTCCCTGTGTCCCGGTCGTCATTTGTATCCCGGTGTCCCGGTCTGTATATACATTCGTTTTTTAGTTTTGTTTTTCTCCTTTATTTTTTTCCTTTTTTCTTTTTTTTCTTTTATAGTTTATTTAGATTTTTAGATTTTTTAGTTTTTTTATTAGTTTTTAGTTTTTTTGTAGTTTTTACCATTTTTTTAGTTTTTTTAGTTTTTTTTTTACTTATGTCCTGGTCGTCATTTATACTCCCTGTGTCCCGGTCGTCATTTGTGTCTCGGTGCTTTGTTGATTGCTAATTTATATTATATTTATATTTATATTTTTTATATTTATTAATATTTTTTTAGTTTTCTTTTTCTCTTATTTTTCAGTTTTTTCCTTTTTTTTTAGTTTTTTCTTTTTTAGTTTTTAGTTTGTTTTTTTTACCTTTTTTTAGTTTTTTTAGTTTTTTTAGTTTTTTAGCTTTTTTAGTTTTTTATTAGTTTTTAGTTTTTTTTTAGTTTTTGCCTTTTTTTAGTTTTTTCAGTTTTTTTTAGTTTTTAGTTTTTTACCTTTTTTTAGTTTTTTTTAGTTTTTTAGCTTTTTTAGTTTTTTTTCTTTTTAGTTTTTTTTGTAGTTTTTACCTTTTTTAGTTTTTTTTCTTCTTTTGTATTAGTGTGAAATAATTCAGACGTCATATGCGGACAAACACGACGTCACTCGACAGACAGACAGACAGACATAACCCACAAACAACTTATTTTTATATATATTTATTCATATTTTTTTAGTTTTCTTTTTCTCTTTTATTTTTCAGTTTTTTCCTTTTTTTTAGTTTTTTTCTTTTTTAGTTTTTAGTTTTTTTTAGTTTTTTACCTTTTTTTAGTTTTTTTTAGTTTTTTTAGTTTTTTAGCTTTTTTAGTTTTTTTATTAGTTTTTATTTTTTTTGTAGTTTTTGCCTTTTTTTATTTTTTTCAGTTTTTTTTTAGTTATTAGATTTTTACCTTTTTTTAGTTTTTTTTAGTTTTTTAGCTTTTTTAGTTTTTTTTTCTTTTTAGTTTTTTTTGTAGTTTTTACCTTTTTTAGTTTTTTTCTTCTTTTGTATTAGTGTGAAATAATTCAGACGTCATATGCGAACAAACATGACGTCACCTGATCCATCCACAGATCCACACACAGACAACTTATTTTTATATATATATAGATATATATATATATATATATATATATATATATATATATATATATATATATATATATATATATATATATATATATATATGTATGTATGTATATATTTTATATCGTACATTATATACTGTTTTCCTACTACTGTTAATTTGTTAAGTTTTAATATCTTTCATGATATACTATTTGACTTAAACGGTGGTGTCAGTGGCGGGGGGGGGGTGTATTTGCCTCTTCCCTCAAGATTTTCTGCTCTCTCCCCTAGGTTTTGAAAAATGCCTCTTTTTGGTATTTTTATTGGTATATGGAAAAAATTTAAATCAAAAACATTGCCACTCCTACTAGATTTAAAAAAATATATTTTCGTCCTCTATCCATATTATTTCCATGAAATTTAACCACTGTTTAACTAACTTTGATGATCTATTATCTTAATTCTAAGCAGTGGTTTCAATCAGGGCGGGGGGCTGTGTATCATCAACACAATTTTTTTGCCTCTTCCCATAGATTTGAGCGATATTTTTTTTTGTATTTTCATTAGAAAATGTTTTCTTGGATAGGTCTTCTTTCAGGAAAAAAAAAATTAAACTTCATTAAAATCCCCCCTCCGATAGATATTGAAAAGTGCATTTTCGTCTTCCACTCCTGAATATCTGTGAATTGACAATACTGTTTCTAAATCACCTTTCTAAAAACTACTTTCTTCTGTTTAATTACTTTCTGAAACATCTGTTTCTCTTTCCTTTTCCTCGCTTATTGTCTTCTTTTTTATTTCATATTCGATAATTCTAATCTAATTTTTCCAGAAGTCACTATATTATTATTTTTTAGTATTTTGTATTGCTAAATGTCGCGTGTTTTTCTCATGAATACGAGAGTCTTACCTTTATATACGGTTTTCTCACTCGTATTTATTTCCTTAGGAATTATTAAACGTCTGTGGGAAGTGTTTTTCGTGGAATCCGAGTGTAATAAATCATTCCAAATGTAGGAAGTGGGATTTCTAGGCTTTTCTAGAAATGACACTGACTTAAGGGAAATAATTCTTAGAAATTTTTTTTTCTCTACACCAATCCTTAGGATTACAGTTTCGGGTCACAGAATAAGTGAGATGTAGATGAAACTTTGTGTGCCTTTTTGTATTCAGCTTTCAATTTTTACAGTATTTTGCGCTATTCCTAATGCTGCAAAGGTTAAAATAATATACAAACGGTTTACTTGTTAATATTACTGAAATTTATGATCTTTTAAAACTTTTCAACTTTTTGTATACTATTTGAATATGAAACTTGACTATTTTGAATAAATCATTCCAAATGTAGGAAGTGGGATTTCTAGGCTTTTCTAGAAATGACACTGACTTAAGGGAAACAATTCTTAGAAATTTTTTTTCTCTACACCAATCCTTAGGATTACAGTTTCGGGTCACAGAATAAGTGAGATGTAGATGAAACTTTGTGTGCCTTTTTGTATTCAGCTTTCAATTTTTACAGTATTTTGCGCTATTCCTAATGCTGCAAAGGTTAAAATAATATACAAACGGTTTACTTGTTAATATTACTGAAATTTATGATCTTTTAAAATTTTTCAACTTTTTGTATACTATTTGAATAGGCTGGCTTATTTGAAAAAGTCATTATACAAAATTTCTTGGGAGTAGTCAGAAACATCCAAAAAATGCTATAGGTCTTTATTTACGTACTTTGCTTGTAGTTATGGGACTGGGGGAGGGTCCCACTCTTATGTAGAGCCATAGTCTCTCTTGTTTTTGTATTTTTTTTTGAAAATCACGCATAAATTGTGAAAGGATTCCTTGGAATCCTTTTGAATCTCTTAAGAGTCTGAGCGATTTTTCTAAAATCTCTTTGGAATCTCTGTAATTTGGATCTCCTCGGGATTACAAAATAGGTTTGTAACTTAGAAAAGTGAGATAAAGATGAAACTTTTTGTTCTTTATGAAAAAAAAATCTAGGGCTATCATACTCAATAACACTGGTGGATCCAGGGCTGGGTTGGAGACCCTCCCTCAAAAATTTTATATGACACCCTCATTTCTTGTTTTCCCCCCTGTTTTTCCCTCTTGTTCTTAAATAAATGTGTCAGTATCAATTTGATCAATTATTGGTGCCCTTATCACATTGCCCCCCCCAAGATTTGGTTCTAGATACAACCCTGCTCAATAGCATGGTTTAAGCTGATTCATCTTGCGATCTTATATTATTTACGGTCAGAATTCTCTTCACTCTTCACTTCTTCTTCTTTACTTGCTCTCTTCTTCTTTCACTTGATTTTTTAGTTTTTTGTCCCTTACTATTTTCAATTTCACTTGAAAACTATTTTCAATGTCAAATTGAAAATCTCAAGCTAAGATTCCATGCTTAAAACCTTTCTCCTGCTACAAACATTCATATTTAATTTTGAAATCTAAAAACTGTATGTATAAATCGTACATTAAATTTGGAATATAGGTTTTTACTCGATTTCGTTGATTTTACTCAGTTCTAGTAGAAAACATCTAGATAGCTAATAAGTGTGATATTATCGAACAAATCTATATAATAAAACCTTTTATTTCCTGAGAACATACTACCGGATGCTGGTGAAAAGTTATTGCTGTTTACTAGAGAATAAAAGTAGCTAGCAAAGAGCTGTGTTAGAAAGAGGAGTCATTTACCAGCCAGGGGAGAATTTACTTTTTATGTATCTAAATCTCGTTCTTTGAGCAGGTATTTCCTAATTTTGTAGTTTTTCTAATTCCTAACATTTTGCTTAATTTCTTTGAGAAAGCGTGAACCTTTGCGTTTTTCATCATTATTATCAATCTTTTACAGTTAGGGGTAGATACAGAATTTATGTTTAGGGGAAAAGGGCATCAACGAAACTTGGTTTCCGTAATGGTATTTTCGCTCTTCCTCCCCCTTTAATCAGTGTGACGTTTGATTATAGTGGGGATAAGTGCCCCTGTGTTCTCTGGAGCAGCCTCTGTTCAGTGTCATAGTCCATTTGAATGGTGATCCTATGCCGATCTAACTATGCACTTATGCCTAGATGGATATCTGATCAGGCTTGTGTTTATGCATGTAGTATAGCCAAACAGCACTTACAACGCCACTTATGAGTTCCGAAATGACACGGAGACGGCATAATTTTGAATCTGAGACACCAAGTCCCAGACCCTAGAACCGTATATCTGGCTGCAATTGGCTGCCAGATTGATCTCATTCCTCTTTGATCTCATTATCCCCCTCTGTTTTGTTTTCAAGAGCTTGATTTACGTAACCAAACCTTCAAAATTCAGTTATACCTTTATAGTTGCAACAATTCAAAGATAATAGGAAACAAATGGATTTGGAAACTAGAGGGGGTTTTGGAGATAAATCAATTCTATTTCTTTTTTATGACTTTTTATGTCTATTTCTTTTTTTTATGTCTGTGCTGTTACGCTTAAATGTTCTGCTGGTATTTATTAATCAAGCCCCCTCTATTTTTGGTTTCGAAATGATTTGCTATTCATCTATCCAATTGGCCAGTGGTCTCACGTGGAATTTGAGGGTTATTCCTTCCTTTCCTAGATTTTGGAAAACAAATCTATTTTTGTGTATTTACTTTGGAAAAATCGTTCTCTCCCTTTATTTATAAATTTTGATTTGTATATTTGGCTGCAATTTGTTTTAGCCAAACACCTGCAAAATGTAATCTCCTCTGTGGCTAAGTATTGTATAATTCCTCTTTGATCTCATTATCCCCCTCTGTTTTGTTTTCAAGAGCTTGATTTACATATCCAAACCTTCAAAATTCAGTTAGACCTTTAGAGTTGCAACAATTCAAAGATAATAGGAAACAAATGGATTTGGAAACTAGAGGGGGTTTTGGAGATGAATCATTTCTATGTATCTTCTCCAAGTCATCGAAATCCTGTTCTAAGCTTTTCCAAGTAAAAACACAAACTTAACTATAAAATCAGGATAAGAACAGAAGTTGTATTCAATTGTTGAATAAAGTATAAATGGTCTTTGTGGCCAGAAAAAACTATTTGTAATTATGTTTTTTTGTTTGAGCTGGTGAAATAATGTGATATTTTCCTACCCAGTTTGTCATTTTGGTGATTTTTGGGGTGGGTATATAGATTTTGTACTTTGTTTGTATTTAATATATTATTAGGTCTAGTATATTGCATTTTTTTTGTATTTGTATCACCCCCCCATCTAGAATTTTGTTTAAAATAGGTGGGTTAAGGCCAGGCTTACTATTGATGTAACATGACGCAAGGGGTTAAACCCAAGTGTTGTAAGAGGTGTCCATAATGCTTGTCCATAATGTTTATAATGTGTGACAAAGCCTATTTTAATCCTATTTGCCATTCTTTTTCATTTTTGAAAATTTTACCAACCTTAATTGTTGACGCAATTTAGAATATATTAAAAAAAGAATATTGCACAATATAATCAAACTTAGGCAGGTAGGTCCTATTGGTCTCTCTTGAGAGAGAGCACATAGGCTACAGTGAGGCCCGCTGTGATACCACCAATTTAATCAAAAAGATACTACTTAAATTAATAGTGATTATGTCGTGGATTAGTTATTTTTATATATTTTCATATCACAACATCAGAGCCAAAAATCTGCTAGTAAGTTCATATACCATGTTATTTATGTATATACAACATAGCTACAAAGCACCTTATTCCACAGAAATAAGGGTTTTGGTGTTAACTGTCATGTATAACTTCTTCAAAAAATAATACCTATTGAATCATATATTATGGTGCAACATATGCAGTATGGTGCAACATATGGTGCAGCATATATTATATATTATGGTAAATCATATATTATGGTGCAACTCAGTTAGAACTACTAGTAAGTTCATAAGGTGCAATAACATGTTTTTGATGTTCGCACCAGAACAAAAGAAATTGAAATTTGAAATGCTTGTTTTAAAATTAATAGCCCCTAGGTTGTTTTCCCCAACAGTTAAGTTCGTACCATAGTGGTGAATATGTTTTTTTTTTTGGTGATAGCTTTCTTTTTTTCAGAAAAAGCATATATTGTAGTATAAACTAATTCATTCATACTCGTGCCAGAACAAGAACACTTCTTAAAAAAAAGAAAAAAAAAACGTTTTCGAAAAACAAAAAACATCTTTGTACCATAGACACTTCTTTACTTCGTAAGGAGACAGACGTAGGCAGTGATGCTATATTTTATACCCAAACCACATCAAAGTCACATTTGTTGACAAAAAAGCCAAGTTTTATGAATGATCAAGGTATACAAGTATGTGAGGGGGGGGAGTTACCGGGTTGACCCTCCCCCCAATTTTTATTAATTTAAAAAAGGTAAAAAAAAAACTGCTATAAGCTAATGTTGATGTAATTTTTATTTTTTTGTAACCCTAACCTCGGTAAAAATACCCCACCCTGATATGGGGTTTTCCTGATTTTAGCGACAGTACTTTATTTTAATACAAAATAGTTACAAAGCACCTTATTCCACAGAAGTAATGGTTTTAGTGTTTATTGTCAGGTGTAACTTAAAGAAACAATACCTTTTGAATTATATATTATGGTGCAACTTTAGAAAAAAATGCATCGGGTCTATTCATCTTTTGTTCCTGCATCTAAAAGCCATCATAAATTCCAAACTTTATCTATACAGCATATTGCATAAACAGATTCTGACTACTTATTAAATAAAAAAAAACAAGTTTTTTAAATGAAAGTAAGGAGCAACACTAAACTTAAGACGAACAGAAATTACTCCGTATATGAAAAGGGCTTTTCCTCCTCAACGCCCCGCTCTTTACGCTGAAGTTTGATTCTTTCTCTTAACTCTATTTTCAAAACAGTAAGAAACTTTAGTGTAAAGAGCGGGGCGTTGAGGAGGAAAAGCCCCTTTCATATACGGAGTAATTTCTGTTCGTTTTAAGTTTTAATGTTGCTCCTTACTTTCATTTAAAAAAAACTTGTTTTTTTATTTAATTTATGGATGTTTTTTGAATTAATGCATGTTTTGAACTTGGCTCTCCGCACATAAATAATTAAAACGAAATTTGTATATTAATTAATTGCAATTAATCAGAAGATTTTTAGAAAAAGGAGCGAGGGAGGAGGCCTAGTTGCCCTCCAAGTTTTTGATTACTTAAAAAAAGCGACTAGAACCTTTGATTTTTTACAAACGTTTTCATTGGTAAAAAATATACGTAACTTACGAATTAATTTCCGTAACGAACTTCTATATTCGTATGTTTTTATTGCGTATATGAGGGGGTTCAACCATCGTCTATACCTCGCTCTTTACAGTAAAGCTTAGATTTTGTCCCAATTCCTTAAGAATGACCTCTGGTCAACACGTCACAAATGTCAACATGAATCAATTAAATAAAGCGTAAAATTTTTATTTGAAACTATATTTTCACCTCATTTAATACCTGTTTTTTAAGCTGACAAGAATCAGCTAAATGATGCTAATTTTCAAATTAGCATCATAAAATTCCAAATTCTATCTATACAATATATTGCATTTAAGCTGACAAGAATCAGCTAAATGATGCTAATTTTCAAATTAGCATCATAAAATTTCAAATTCTATCTATACAATATATTGCATTTAAGCTGACAAGAATCAGCTAAATGATGCTAATTTTCAAATTCGTATCATAAAATTCCAAATTCTATCTATACAATATATTGCATTTAAGCTGACAAGAATCAGATAAATGATGCTAATTTTCAAATTCGCATCATAAAATTCCAAATTCTATCTATACAATATATTGCATTTAAGCTGACAAGAATCAGATAAATGATGCTAATTTTCAAATTCGCATCATAAAATTCCAAATTCTATCTATACAATATATTGCATTTAAGCTGACAAGAATCAGCTAAATGATGCTAATTTTCAAATTAGCATCATAAAATTCCAAATTCTATCTATACAATATATTGCATTTAAGCTGACAAGAATCAGCTAAATGATGCTAATTTTCAAATTAGCATCATAAAATTCCAAATTCTATCTATACAATATATTGCATTTAAGCTGACAAGAATCAGCTAAATGATGCTAATTTTCAAATTCGCATCATAAAATTCCAAATTCTATCTATACAATATATTGCATTTAAGCTGACAAGAATCAGATAAATGATGCTAATTTTCAAATTCGCATCATAAAATTCCAAATTCTATCTATACAATATATTGCATTTAAGCTGACAAGAATCAGCTAAATGATGCTAATTTTCAAATTCGCATCATAAAATTCCAAATTCTATCTATACAATATATTGCATTTAAGCTGACAAGAATCAGCTAAATGATGCTAATTTTCAAATTAGCATCATAAAATTCCAAATTCTATCTATACAATATATTGCATTTAAGCTGACAAGAATCAGCTAAATGATGCTAATTTTCAAATTCGCATCATAAAATTCCAAATTCTATCTATACAATATATTGCATTTAAGCTGACAAGAATCAGCTAAATGATGCTAATTTTCAAATTAGCATCATAAAATTCCAAATTCTATCTATACAATATATTGCATTTAAGCTGACAAGAATCAGCTAAATGATGCTAATTTTCAAATTCGCATCATAAAATTCCAAATTCTATCTATACAATATATTGCATTTAAGCTGACAAGAATCAGCTAAATGATGCTAATTTTCAAATTCGCATCATAAAATTCCAAATTCTATCTATACAATATATTGCATTTAAGCTGACAAGAATCAGATAAATGATGCTAATTTTCAAATTCGCATCATAAAATTCCAAATTCTATCTATACAATATATTGCATTTAAGCTGACAAGAATCAGCTAAATGATGCTAATTTTCAAATTAGCATCATAAAATTCCAAATTCTATCTATACAATATATTGCATTTAAGCTGACAAGAATCAGCTAAATGATGCTAATTTTCAAATTCGCATCATAAAATTCCAAATTCTATCTATACAATATATTGCATTTAAGCTGACAAGAATCAGCTAAATGATGCTAATTTTCAAATTAGCATCATAAAATTCCAAATTCTATCTATACAATATATTGCATTTAAGCTGACAAGAATCAGCTAAATGATGCTAATTTTCAAATTCGCATCATAAAATTCCAAATTCTATCTATACAATATATTGCATTTAAGCTGACAAGAATCAGCTAAATGATGCTAATTTTCAAATTAGCATCATAAAATTCCAAATTCTATCTATACAATATATTGCATTTAAGCTGACAAGAATCAGCTAAATGATGCTAATTTTCAAATTAGCATCATAAAATTCCAAATTCTATCTATACAATATATTGCATTTAAGCTGACAAGAATCAGCTAAATGATGCTAATTTTCAAATTCGCATCATAAAATTCCAAATTCTATCTATACAATATATTGCATTTAAGCTGACAAGAATCAGCTAAATGATGCTAATTTTCAAATTCGCATCATAAAATTCCAAATTCTATCTATACAATATATTGCATTTAAGCTGACAAGAATCAGATAAATGATGCTAATTTTCAAATTCGCATCATAAAATTCCAAATTCTATCTATACAATATATTGCATTTAAGCTGACAAGAATCAGCTAAATGATGCTAATTTTCAAATTAGCATCATAAAATTCCAAATTCTATCTATACAATATATTGCATTTAAGCTGACAAGAATCAGCTAAATGATGCTAATTTTCAAATTCGCATCATAAAATTCCAAATTCTATCTATACAATATATTGCATTTAAGCTGACAAGAATCAGCTAAATGATGCTAATTTTCAAATTAGCATCATAAAATTCCAAATTCTATCTATACAATATATTGCATTTAAGCTGACAAGAATCAGCTAAATGATGCTAATTTTCAAATTAGCATCATAAAATTCCAAATTCTATCTATACAATATATTGCATTTAAGCTGACAAGAATCAGCTAAATGATGCTAATTTTCAAATTAGCATCATAAAATTCCAAATTCTATCTATACAATATATTGCATTTAAGCTGACAAGAATCAGCTAAATGATGCTAATTTTCAAATTCGCATCATAAAATTCCAAATTCTATCTATACAATATATTGCATTTAAGCTGACAAGAATCAGCTAAATGATGCTAATTTTCAAATTAGCATCATAAAATTCCAAATTCTATCTATACAATATATTGCATTTAAGCTGACAAGAATCAGCTAAATGATGCTAATTTTCAAATTAGCATCATAAAATTCCAAATTCTATCTATACAATATATTGCATTTAAGCTGACAAGAATCAGCTAAATGATGCTAATTTTCAAATTAGCATCATAAAATTCCAAATTCTATCTATACAATATATTGCATTTAAGCTGACAAGAATCAGCTAAATGATGCTAATTTTCAAATTCGCATCATAAAATTCCAAATTCTATCTATACAATATATTGCATTTAAGCTGACAAGAATCAGCTAAATGATGCTAATTTTCAAATTAGCATCATAAAATTCCAAATTCTATCTATACAATATATTGCATTTAAGCTGACAAGAATCAGCTAAATGATGCTAATTTTCAAATTAGCATCATAAAATTCCAAATTCTATCTATACAATATATTGCATTTAAGCTGACAAGAATCAGCTAAATGATGCTAATTTTCAAATTAGCATCATAAAATTCCAAATTCTATCTATACAATATATTGCATTTAAGCTGACAAGAATCAGCTAAATGATGCTAATTTTCAAATTAGCATCATAAAATTCCAAATTCTATCTATACAATATATTGCATTTAAGCTGACAAGAATCAGCTAAATGATGCTAATTTTCAAATTCGCATCATAAAATTCCAAATTCTATCTATACAATATATTGCATTTAAGCTGACAAGAATCAGCTAAATGATGCTAATTTTCAAATTCGCATCATAAAATTCCAAATTCTATCTATACAATATATTGCATTTAAGCTGACAAGAATCAGCTAAATGATGCTAATTTTCAAATTAGCATCATAAAATTCCAAATTCTATCTATACAATATATTGCATTTAAGCTGACAAGAATCAGCTAAATGATGCTAATTTTCAAATTCGCATCATAAAATTCCAAATTCTATCTATACAATATATTGCATTTAAGCTGACAAGAATCAGCTAAATGATGCTAATTTTCAAATTAGCATCATAAAATTCCAAATTCTATCTATACAATATATTGCATTTAAGCTGACAAGAATCAGCTAAATGATGCTAATTTTCAAATTAGCATCATAAAATTCCAAATTCTATCTATACAATATATTGCATTTAAGCTGACAAGAATCAGCTAAATGATGCTAATTTTCAAATTAGCATCATAAAATTCCAAATTCTATCTATACAATATATTGCATTTAAGCTGACAAGAATCAGCTAAATGATGCTAATTTTCAAATTCGCATCATAAAATTCCAAATTCTATCTATACAATATATTGCATTTAAGCTGACAAGAATCAGCTAAATGATGCTAATTTTCAAATTAGCATCATAAAATTCCAAATTCTATCTATACAATATATTGCATTTAAGCTGACAAGAATCAGCTAAATGATGCTAATTTTCAAATTAGCATCATAAAATTCCAAATTCTATCTATACAATATATTGCATTTAAGCTGACAAGAATCAGCTAAATGATGCTAATTTTCAAATTAGCATCATAAAATTCCAAATTCTATCTATACAATATATTGCATTTAAGCTGACAAGAATCAGCTAAATGATGCTAATTTTCAAATTAGCATCATAAAATTCCAAATTCTATCTATACAATATATTGCATTTAAGCTGACAAGAATCAGCTAAATGATGCTAATTTTCAAATTAGCATCATAAAATTCCAAATTCTATCTATACAATATATTGCATTTAAGCTGACAAGAATCAGCTAAATGATGCTAATTTTCAAATTAGCATCATAAAATTCCAAATTCTATCTATACAATATATTGCATTTAAGCTGACAAGAATCAGCTAAATGATGCTAATTTTCAAATTAGCATCATAAAATTCCAAATTCTATCTATACAATATATTGCATTTAAGCTGACAAGAATCAGCTAAATGATGCTAATTTTCAAATTAGCATCATAAAATTCCAAATTCTATCTATACAATATATTGCATTTAAGCTGACAAGAATCAGCTAAATGATGCTAATTTTCAAATTAGCATCATAAAATTCCAAATTCTATCTATACAATATATTGCATTTAAGCTGACAAGAATCAGCTAAATGATGCTAATTTTCAAATTAGCATCATAAAATTCCAAATTCTATCTATACAATATATTGCATTTAAGCTGACAAGAATCAGCTAAATGATGCTAATTTTCAAATTAGCATCATAAAATTCCAAATTCTATCTATACAATATATTGCATTTAAGCTGACAAGAATCAGCTAAATGATGCTAATTTTCAAATTAGCATCATAAAATTCCAAATTCTATCTATACAATATATTGCATTTAAGCTGACAAGAATCAGCTAAATGATGCTAATTTTCAAATTAGCATCATAAAATTCCAAATTCTATCTATACAATATATTGCATTTAAGCTGACAAGAATCAGCTAAATGATGCTAATTTTCAAATTAGCATCATAAAATTCCAAATTCTATCTATACAATATATTGCATTTAAGCTGACAAGAATCAGCTAAATGATGCTAATTTTCAAATTCGCATCATAAAATTCCAAATTCTATCTATACAATATATTGCATTTAAGCTGACAAGAATCAGCTAAATGATGCTAATTTTCAAATTAGCATCATAAAATTCCAAATTCTATCTATACAATATATTGCATTTAAGCTGACAAGAATCAGCTAAATGATGCTAATTTTCAAATTAGCATCATAAAATTCCAAATTCTATCTATACAATATATTGCATTTAAGCTGACAAGAATCAGCTAAATGATGCTAATTTTCAAATTAGCATCATAAAATTCCAAATTCTATCTATACAATATATTGCATTTAAGCTGACAAGAATCAGCTAAATGATGCTAATTTTCAAATTAGCATCATAAAATTCCAAATTCTATCTATACAATATATTGCATTTAAGCTGACAAGAATCAGCTAAATGATGCTAATTTTCAAATTAGCATCATAAAATTCCAAATTCTATCTATACAATATATTGCATTTAAGCTGACAAGAATCAGCTAAATGATGCTAATTTTCAAATTAGCATCATAAAATTCCAAATTCTATCTATACAATATATTGCATTTAAGCTGACAAGAATCAGCTAAATGATGCTAATTTTCAAATTAGCATCATAAAATTCCAAATTCTATCTATACAATATATTGCATTTAAGCTGACAAGAATCAGCTAAATGATGCTAATTTTCAAATTAGCATCATAAAATTCCAAATTCTATCTATACAATATATTGCATTTAAGCTGACAAGAATCAGCTAAATGATGCTAATTTTCAAATTAGCATCATAAAATTCCAAATTCTATCTATACAATATATTGCATTTAAGCTGACAAGAATCAGCTAAATGATGCTAATTTTCAAATTAGCATCATAAAATTCCAAATTCTATCTATACAATATATTGCATTTAAGCTGACAAGAATCAGCTAAATGATGCTAATTTTCAAATTAGCATCATAAAATTCCAAATTCTATCTATACAATATATTGCATTTAAGCTGACAAGAATCAGCTAAATGATGCTAATTTTCAAATTAGCATCATAAAATTCCAAATTCTATCTATACAATATATTGCATTTAAGCTGACAAGAATCAGCTAAATGATGCTAATTTTCAAATTAGCATCATAAAATTCCAAATTCTATCTATACAATATATTGCATTTAAGCTGACAAGAATCAGCTAAATGATGCTAATTTTCAAATTAGCATCATAAAATTCCAAATTCTATCTATACAATATATTGCATTTAAGCTGACAAGAATCAGCTAAATGATGCTAATTTTCAAATTAGCATCATAAAATTCCAAATTCTATCTATACAATATATTGCATTTAAGCTGACAAGAATCAGCTAAATGATGCTAATTTTCAAATTAGCATCATAAAATTCCAAATTCTATCTATACAATATATTGCATTTAAGCTGACAAGAATCAGCTAAATGATGCTAATTTTCAAATTAGCATCATAAAATTCCAAATTCTATCTATACAATATATTGCATTTAAGCTGACAAGAATCAGCTAAATGATGCTAATTTTCAAATTAGCATCATAAAATTCCAAATTCTATCTATACAATATATTGCATTTAAGCTGACAAGAATCAGCTAAATGATGCTAATTTTCAAATTAGCATCATAAAATTCCAAATTCTATCTATACAATATATTGCATTTAAGCTGACAAGAATCAGCTAAATGATGCTAATTTTCAAATTAGCATCATAAAATTCCAAATTCTATCTATACAATATATTGCATTTAAGCTGACAAGAATCAGCTAAATGATGCTAATTTTCAAATTAGCATCATAAAATTCCAAATTCTATCTATACAATATATTGCATTTAAGCTGACAAGAATCAGCTAAATGATGCTAATTTTCAAATTAGCATCATAAAATTCCAAATTCTATCTATACAATATATTGCATTTAAGCTGACAAGAATCAGCTAAATGATGCTAATTTTCAAATTAGCATCATAAAATTCCAAATTCTATCTATACAATATATTGCATTTAAGCTGACAAGAATCAGCTAAATGATGCTAATTTTCAAATTAGCATCATAAAATTCCAAATTCTATCTATACAATATATTGCATTTAAGCTGACAAGAATCAGCTAAATGATGCTAATTTTCAAATTAGCATCATAAAATTCCAAATTCTATCTATACAATATATTGCATTTAAGCTGACAAGAATCAGCTAAATGATGCTAATTTTCAAATTAGCATCATAAAATTCCAAATTCTATCTATACAATATATTGCATTTAAGCTGACAAGAATCAGCTAAATGATGCTAATTTTCAAATTAGCATCATAAAATTCCAAATTCTATCTATACAATATATTGCATTTAAGCTGACAAGAATCAGCTAAATGATGCTAATTTTCAAATTAGCATCATAAAATTCCAAATTCTATCTATACAATATATTGCATTTAAGCTGACAAGAATCAGCTAAATGATGCTAATTTTCAAATTAGCATCATAAAATTCCAAATTCTATCTATACAATATATTGCATTTAAGCTGACAAGAATCAGCTAAATGATGCTAATTTTCAAATTAGCATCATAAAATTCCAAATTCTATCTATACAATATATTGCATTTAAGCTGACAAGAATCAGCTAAATGATGCTAATTTTCAAATTAGCATCATAAAATTCCAAATTCTATCTATACAATATATTGCATTTAAGCTGACAAGAATCAGCTAAATGATGCTAATTTTCAAATTAGCATCATAAAATTCCAAATTCTATCTATACAATATATTGCATTTAAGCTGACAAGAATCAGCTAAATGATGCTAATTTTCAAATTCGCATCATAAAATTCCAAATTCTATCTATACAATATATTGCATTTAAGCTGACAAGAATCAGCTAAATGATGCTAATTTTCAAATTAGCATCATAAAATTCCAAATTCTATCTATACAATATATTGCATTTAAGCTGACAAGAATCAGCTAAATGATGCTAATTTTCAAATTAGCATCATAAAATTCCAAATTCTATCTATACAATATATTGCATTTAAGCTGACAAGAATCAGCTAAATGATGCTAATTTTCAAATTAGCATCATAAAATTCCAAATTCTATCTATACAATATATTGCATTTAAGCTGACAAGAATCAGCTAAATGATGCTAATTTTCAAATTCGCATCATAAAATTCCAAATTCTATCTATACAATATATTGCATTTAAGCTGACAAGAATCAGCTAAATGATGCTAATTTTCAAATTCGCATCATAAAATTCCAAATTCTATCTATACAATATATTGCATTTAAGCTGACAAGAATCAGCTAAATGATGCTAATTTTCAAATTAGCATCATAAAATTCCAAATTCTATCTATACAATATATTGCATTTAAGCTGACAAGAATCAGCTAAATGATGCTAATTTTCAAATTAGCATCATAAAATTCCAAATTCTATCTATACAATATATTGCATTTAAGCTGACAAGAATCAGCTAAATGATGCTAATTTTCAAATTCGCATCATAAAATTCCAAATTCTATCTATACAATATATTGCATTTAAGCTGACAAGAATCAGCTAAATGATGCTAATTTTCAAATTAGCATCATAAAATTCCAAATTCTATCTATACAATATATTGCATTTAAGCTGACAAGAATCAGCTAAATGATGCTAATTTTCAAATTAGCATCATAAAATTCCAAATTCTATCTATACAATATATTGCATTTAAGCTGACAAGAATCAGCTAAATGATGCTAATTTTCAAATTAGCATCATAAAATTCCAAATTCTATCTATACAATATATTGCATTTAAGCTGACAAGAATCAGCTAAATGATGCTAATTTTCAAATTAGCATCATAAAATTCCAAATTCTATCTATACAATATATTGCATTTAAGCTGACAAGAATCAGCTAAATGATGCTAATTTTCAAATTAGCATCATAAAATTCCAAATTCTATCTATACAATATATTGCATTTAAGCTGACAAGAATCAGCTAAATGATGCTAATTTTCAAATTAGCATCATAAAATTCCAAATTCTATCTATACAATATATTGCATTTAAGCTGACAAGAATCAGCTAAATGATGCTAATTTTCAAATTAGCATCATAAAATTCCAAATTCTATCTATACAATATATTGCATTTAAGCTGACAAGAATCAGCTAAATGATGCTAATTTTCAAATTAGCATCATAAAATTCCAAATTCTATCTATACAATATATTGCATTTAAGCTGACAAGAATCAGCTAAATGATGCTAATTTTCAAATTAGCATCATAAAATTCCAAATTCTATCTATACAATATATTGCATTTAAGCTGACAAGAATCAGCTAAATGATGCTAATTTTCAAATTAGCATCATAAAATTCCAAATTCTATCTATACAATATATTGCATTTAAGCTGACAAGAATCAGCTAAATGATGCTAATTTTCAAATTAGCATCATAAAATTCCAAATTCTATCTATACAATATATTGCATTTAAGCTGACAAGAATCAGCTAAATGATGCTAATTTTCAAATTAGCATCATAAAATTCCAAATTCTATCTATACAATATATTGCATTTAAGCTGACAAGAATCAGCTAAATGATGCTAATTTTCAAATTAGCATCATAAAATTCCAAATTCTATCTATACAATATATTGCATTTAAGCTGACAAGAATCAGCTAAATGATGCTAATTTTCAAATTAGCATCATAAAATTCCAAATTCTATCTATACAATATATTGCATTTAAGCTGACAAGAATCAGCTAAATGATGCTAATTTTCAAATTAGCATCATAAAATTCCAAATTCTATCTATACAATATATTGCATTTAAGCTGACAAGAATCAGCTAAATGATGCTAATTTTCAAATTAGCATCATAAAATTCCAAATTCTATCTATACAATATATTGCATTTAAGCTGACAAGAATCAGCTAAATGATGCTAATTTTCAAATTAGCATCATAAAATTCCAAATTCTATCTATACAATATATTGCATTTAAGCTGACAAGAATCAGCTAAATGATGCTAATTTTCAAATTAGCATCATAAAATTCCAAATTCTATCTATACAATATATTGCATTTAAGCTGACAAGAATCAGCTAAATGATGCTAATTTTCAAATTAGCATCATAAAATTCCAAATTCTATCTATACAATATATTGCATTTAAGCTGACAAGAATCAGCTAAATGATGCTAATTTTCAAATTAGCATCATAAAATTCCAAATTCTATCTATACAATATATTGCATTTAAGCTGACAAGAATCAGCTAAATGATGCTAATTTTCAAATTAGCATCATAAAATTCCAAATTCTATCTATACAATATATTGCATTTAAGCTGACAAGAATCAGCTAAATGATGCTAATTTTCAAATTAGCATCATAAAATTCCAAATTCTATCTATACAATATATTGCATTTAAGCTGACAAGAATCAGCTAAATGATGCTAATTTTCAAATTAGCATCATAAAATTCCAAATTCTATCTATACAATATATTGCATTTAAGCTGACAAGAATCAGCTAAATGATGCTAATTTTCAAATTAGCATCATAAAATTCCAAATTCTATCTATACAATATATTGCATTTAAGCTGACAAGAATCAGCTAAATGATGCTAATTTTCAAATTAGCATCATAAAATTCCAAATTCTATCTATACAATATATTGCATTTAAGCTGACAAGAATCAGCTAAATGATGCTAATTTTCAAATTAGCATCATAAAATTCCAAATTCTATCTATACAATATATTGCATTTAAGCTGACAAGAATCAGCTAAATGATGCTAATTTTCAAATTAGCATCATAAAATTCCAAATTCTATCTATACAATATATTGCATTTAAGCTGACAAGAATCAGCTAAATGATGCTAATTTTCAAATTAGCATCATAAAATTCCAAATTCTATCTATACAATATATTGCATTTAAGCTGACAAGAATCAGCTAAATGATGCTAATTTTCAAATTAGCATCATAAAATTCCAAATTCTATCTATACAATATATTGCATTTAAGCTGACAAGAATCAGCTAAATGATGCTAATTTTCAAATTAGCATCATAAAATTCCAAATTCTATCTATACAATATATTGCATTTAAGCTGACAAGAATCAGCTAAATGATGCTAATTTTCAAATTAGCATCATAAAATTCCAAATTCTATCTATACAATATATTGCATTTAAGCTGACAAGAATCAGCTAAATGATGCTAATTTTCAAATTAGCATCATAAAATTCCAAATTCTATCTATACAATATATTGCATTTAAGCTGACAAGAATCAGCTAAATGATGCTAATTTTCAAATTAGCATCATAAAATTCCAAATTCTATCTATACAATATATTGCATTTAAGCTGACAAGAATCAGCTAAATGATGCTAATTTTCAAATTAGCATCATAAAATTCCAAATTCTATCTATACAATATATTGCATTTAAGCTGACAAGAATCAGCTAAATGATGCTAATTTTCAAATTAGCATCATAAAATTCCAAATTCTATCTATACAATATATTGCATTTAAGCTGACAAGAATCAGCTAAATGATGCTAATTTTCAAATTAGCATCATAAAATTCCAAATTCTATCTATACAATATATTGCATTTAAGCTGACAAGAATCAGCTAAATGATGCTAATTTTCAAATTAGCATCATAAAATTCCAAATTCTATCTATACAATATATTGCATTTAAGCTGACAAGAATCAGCTAAATGATGCTAATTTTCAAATTAGCATCATAAAATTCCAAATTCTATCTATACAATATATTGCATTTAAGCTGACAAGAATCAGCTAAATGATGCTAATTTTCAAATTAGCATCATAAAATTCCAAATTCTATCTATACAATATATTGCATTTAAGCTGACAAGAATCAGCTAAATGATGCTAATTTTCAAATTAGCATCATAAAATTCCAAATTCTATCTATACAATATATTGCATTTAAGCTGACAAGAATCAGCTAAATGATGCTAATTTTCAAATTAGCATCATAAAATTCCAAATTCTATCTATACAATATATTGCATTTAAGCTGACAAGAATCAGCTAAATGATGCTAATTTTCAAATTAGCATCATAAAATTCCAAATTCTATCTATACAATATATTGCATTTAAGCTGACAAGAATCAGCTAAATGATGCTAATTTTCAAATTAGCATCATAAAATTCCAAATTCTATCTATACAATATATTGCATTTAAGCTGACAAGAATCAGCTAAATGATGCTAATTTTCAAATTAGCATCATAAAATTCCAAATTCTATCTATACAATATATTGCATTTAAGCTGACAAGAATCAGCTAAATGATGCTAATTTTCAAATTAGCATCATAAAATTCCAAATTCTATCTATACAATATATTGCATTTAAGCTGACAAGAATCAGCTAAATGATGCTAATTTTCAAATTAGCATCATAAAATTCCAAATTCTATCTATACAATATATTGCATTTAAGCTGACAAGAATCAGCTAAATGATGCTAATTTTCAAATTAGCATCATAAAATTCCAAATTCTATCTATACAATATATTGCATTTAAGCTGACAAGAATCAGCTAAATGATGCTAATTTTCAAATTAGCATCATAAAATTCCAAATTCTATCTATACAATATATTGCATTTAAGCTGACAAGAATCAGCTAAATGATGCTAATTTTCAAATTAGCATCATAAAATTCCAAATTCTATCTATACAATATATTGCATTTAAGCTGACAAGAATCAGCTAAATGATGCTAATTTTCAAATTAGCATCATAAAATTCCAAATTCTATCTATACAATATATTGCATTTAAGCTGACAAGAATCAGCTAAATGATGCTAATTTTCAAATTAGCATCATAAAATTCCAAATTCTATCTATACAATATATTGCATTTAAGCTGACAAGAATCAGCTAAATGATGCTAATTTTCAAATTAGCATCATAAAATTCCAAATTCTATCTATACAATATATTGCATTTAAGCTGACAAGAATCAGCTAAATGATGCTAATTTTCAAATTAGCATCATAAAATTCCAAATTCTATCTATACAATATATTGCATTTAAGCTGACAAGAATCAGCTAAATGATGCTAATTTTCAAATTAGCATCATAAAATTCCAAATTCTATCTATACAATATATTGCATTTAAGCTGACAAGAATCAGCTAAATGATGCTAATTTTCAAATTAGCATCATAAAATTCCAAATTCTATCTATACAATATATTGCATTTAAGCTGACAAGAATCAGCTAAATGATGCTAATTTTCAAATTAGCATCATAAAATTCCAAATTCTATCTATACAATATATTGCATTTAAGCTGACAAGAATCAGCTAAATGATGCTAATTTTCAAATTAGCATCATAAAATTCCAAATTCTATCTATACAATATATTGCATTTAAGCTGACAAGAATCAGCTAAATGATGCTAATTTTCAAATTAGCATCATAAAATTCCAAATTCTATCTATACAATATATTGCATTTAAGCTGACAAGAATCAGCTAAATGATGCTAATTTTCAAATTAGCATCATAAAATTCCAAATTCTATCTATACAATATATTGCATTTAAGCTGACAAGAATCAGCTAAATGATGCTAATTTTCAAATTAGCATCATAAAATTCCAAATTCTATCTATACAATATATTGCATTTAAGCTGACAAGAATCAGCTAAATGATGCTAATTTTCAAATTAGCATCATAAAATTCCAAATTCTATCTATACAATATATTGCATTTAAGCTGACAAGAATCAGCTAAATGATGCTAATTTTCAAATTAGCATCATAAAATTCCAAATTCTATCTATACAATATATTGCATTTAAGCTGACAAGAATCAGCTAAATGATGCTAATTTTCAAATTAGCATCATAAAATTCCAAATTCTATCTATACAATATATTGCATTTAAGCTGACAAGAATCAGCTAAATGATGCTAATTTTCAAATTAGCATCATAAAATTCCAAATTCTATCTATACAATATATTGCATTTAAGCTGACAAGAATCAGCTAAATGATGTTAATTTTCAAATTAGCATCATAAAATTCCAAATTCTATCTATACAATATATTGCATTTAAGCTGACAAGAATCAGCTAAATGATGCTAATTTTCAAATTAGCATCATAAAATTCCAAATTCTATCTATACAATATATTGCATTTAAGCTGACAAGAATCAGCTAAATGATGCTAATTTTCAAATTAGCATCATAAAATTCCAAATTCTATCTATACAATATATTGCATTTAAGCTGACAAGAATCAGCTAAATGATGCTAATTTTCAAATTAGCATCATAAAATTCCAAATTCTATCTATACAATATATTGCATTTAAGCTGACAAGAATCAGCTAAATGATGCTAATTTTCAAATTAGCATCATAAAATTCCAAATTCTATCTATACAATATATTGCATTTAAGCTGACAAGAATCAGCTAAATGATGCTAATTTTCAAATTAGCATCATAAAATTCCAAATTCTATCTATACAATATATTGCATTTAAGCTGACAAGAATCAGCTAAATGATGTTAATTTTCAAATTAGCATCATAAAATTCCCAATTCTATCTATACAATATATTGCATTTAAGCTGACAAGAATCAGCTAAATGATGTTAATTTTCAAATTAGCATCATAAAATTCCAAATTCTATCTATACAATATATTGCATTTAAGCTGACAAGAATCAGCTAAATGATGCTAATTTTCAAATTAGCATCATAAAATTCCAAATTCTATCTATACAATATATTGCATTTAAGCTGACAAGAATCAGCTAAATGATGTTAATTTTCAAATTAGCATCATAAAATTCCAAATTCTATCTATACAATATATTGCATTTAAGCTGACAAGAATCAGCTAAATGATGCTAATTTTCAAATTAGCATCATAAAATTCCAAATTCTATCTATACAATATATTGCATTTAAGCTGACAAGAATCAGCTAAATGATGCTAATTTTCAAATTAGCATCATAAAATTCCAAATTCTATCTATACAATATATTGCATTTAAGCTGACAAGAATCAGCTAAATGATGCTAATTTTCAAATTAGCATCATAAAATTCCCAATTCTATCTATACAATATATTGCATTTAAGCTGACAAGAATCAGCTAAATGATGCTAATTTTCAAATTAGCATCATAAAATTCCAAATTCTATCTATACAATATATTGCATTTAAGCTGACAAGAATCAGCTAAATGATGTTAATTTTCAAATTAGCATCATAAAATTCCCAATTCTATCTATACAATATATTGCATTTAAGCTGACAAGAATCAGCTAAATGATGTTAATTTTCAAATTAGCATCATAAAATTCCAAATTCTATCTATACAATATATTGCATTTAAGCTGACAAGAATCAGCTAAATGATGCTAATTTTCAAATTAGCATCATAAAATTCCCAATTCTATCTATACAATATATTGCATTTAAGCTGACAAGAATCAGCTAAATGATGTTAATTTTCAAATTAGCATCATAAAATTCCCAATTCTATCTATACAATATATTGCATTTAAGCTGACAAGAATCAGCTAAATGATGCTAATTTTCAAATTAGCATCATAAAATTCCAAATTCTATCTATACAATATATTGCATTTAAGCTAACAAGAATCAGCTAAATGATGCTAATTTTCAAATTAGCATCATAAAATTCCAAATTCTATCTATACAATATATTGCATTTAAGCTGACAAGAATCAGCTAAATGATGCTAATTTTCAAATTAGCATCATAAAATTCCAAATTCTATCTATACAATATATTGCATTTAAGCTGACAAGAATCAGCTAAATGATGCTAATTTTCAAATTAGCATCATAAAATTCCAAATTCTATCTATACAATATATTGCATAAATAGATTCCGACTATTTATGATCACAATAGTGGTGTTATTTTGTGTGGATTCTGCTAAAGTTTTCAAAAGCAGAAAATCCGCTATTGCCTCCTTAATGCAAGGGATATACATTTATAGTTTGCTAAAATACTTAAGAGATATACCTGAAGCTTATGTTTGGAGACTTTTTTTTTATAGAACCATTTTTAAAGTCAGGGGTGGATAAGCGAAAGAATATTTTTATTGGGTCAAATATTATGTTTTGAGAAATTTGGTTTAAGTTTAAAATCGTTATGTATTAATAAAAGTGGATCAAAATTGTGTATGTCAACATGAATCAGTTGAATAAAGCGTAAAATTTGTATTTGAAACTATTTTTTTCACCTCACTTTGCATAAACAGATTCTGACTACTTATGGACACGATAGTAGTATTATTTTGTGTGGATTTTCCTAAAAATCTCTAAAAATCTAAAGTAACAAAATCTTTATCGAGTTTGTTAGTGACTAAAATCGAAGTAAGGTCGTAGAAATAGGAAGGGCTTTTTTAAAAGCAGAACATCCGCTATTGCTTCCTTAATGCAAGGGATATACCATCAACTTAAATTTACTAAAATATTGAAGAGATTCACCTAAAACTGATGTTTGAATACTTTATTGATAGAACCATTTTTAGAGTTAGGTGTTGAAAAACCAAAGAATATTTTTATTGGGACAAATATCATGTTTTGAGCTATGGGGCTCAAGGAGAAAGAAATCTCAACTTCGTTATTTAGTAGTAAAAGTAGATCAAACTTGTTTATGTCAACATGAATCAGTTAATAAATAAAGCGTAAATTTTTTTTCTGAAACTATTTTTTATAACTCACTTAATACTCAATAAGCTCAGTTTATTTTTTGATATTTAATGTATTTTTTGTTCTTTCTATTGAAAAGTAAAGAGATACTTTTAAAAATACATTTTGCCAACCCCATCACATTTCTCCATGAATTGACCATACTACTAACCTGAAGCTTATGTTTGGACACTTTATTGATAGAACCATTTATAAAGTTGGGGTTTTGAAAAATAGTTTTGAAACTATTTTGATCCACTTTTACTAATATATAACGAAATTGAGTTTGAAACTTTTTTTTACCACTCACTTAATACTCAACAAGCACAGTTTGTTTTCTAAGCCAGCATGAATCAGCTAAATGATGCCAACAGCTGTTGTTTAAAACAATTAGCAAAACAAAACAAAACAATTAGAAAAATGAAGGGTAAAGAGAAAGAAATAATGGTTGGCACATGTCGAGATGTATCAAGTTGGCCCGCTTGGGGTCTGGTAGCTTAAGCTAGCCATAATTACTCTTAAAATGTGCTCCTTTCCTAAAACAATATTTTTCTTTCTCCGGTTACTTGTTTACTCCAACCAAATGGCTGAATTCAATATTAATATTTGAGATTTAGGTCCTTCCCTTGGCTAGGCTGAAAATATTTTTTTAGTTTTGTCTTTCAAATTCACACCAAATAATTTATAGATCAGAAGAATGACCCTTAAGCGTTAGGAACCTTGTAAGGTCAGAGTAAGTTTCGTCAGTCTTGTTCTTGAACCACTCTTTTTTGACGAACTTGCTGTCTCCAGAGCCACGGATCCACTTGCTATACAAAGTAGAGACGAAACTTATACCGAAACTCAATCGTTCCATCTGCTACTCCTTCTTCTGTGTCAAGTAGTAACCATTTAGACTACTACGCTTCATTCTTACATTCTTTAATAATATAAATAAAATGCAACTTACCATGACAAGCATTCTCTAGTCGGACGTAAAACGAAATAAGATGCGCAAACAAATAGCTACCAACAAATAGTTTGAAGTTTTTGTTTTGTTTCCGGGGAGCACTGGTAATTGATACCAACCTTTGTATTCTCACAACGAGCCAAAACCAGGGTTGCCCCCTGGTGAGGAAAGAAATCACTAGATTTTAATGATTTGTTGGTTGATATAGTGATTTTCTTCAATAATCCAGGGGTTTATGTGCTGAATTAGTGATTTTCTGTTTAAGCAATATAAAAAATCAATAGAAATAGTGACAAATCACTAGAGGTGGCAACCTTGGCCACAACCCTGTCACCGTCACCTTCCAACTTTCTTGCTCATGGTTTACTCTCCACTGTTTTTTTTTCTCACTCACAGAAACGTTTTAGTCTTGCGTTCATAACACTGACTGTGTATGAGTAGATGAAACTCGAAAATGGTGGTTATTTTTCGGTTGTTATTTCTCGAATATAAATACTTAGTGCTCGATACTATAACTTAGGAAGGAGTCGTAACTGCTCCGTTTTAGGAGGAGGAGGGGGTGATCACCCACGTCACCCCTCCCTTGAGTCAGTGCTTGTTCCTCTCCATGAAGCCGTACAGGGGAGACTATGTTGAAACTGTGTGACTATCTGTGTGATGAATTTGTGAAGTAGAAATAAAATATCAGCTTTTTTTCTATGCCAGAGGATGTAGAGCCAACTATCCGATTGGTATTGACTCTCCAATGAATGTCCAATATCCTATGAAGACAGTTCCTCTCAAAAGAAAAAAATCCTCCTTTCTTGCTCAAGGGCTAGATTCTATGCTCAGATTCTCCAAATTATGCATGAAAGGCTCACCAAACATTACCACTACTTATAAGGACATCTGATAAACATGGCGATAATTTATAATCCTTGAAACAAAGTTCTAGAGTATGGAAATGAACATTTGTGGTTACTTTTTTCAGGGAAGAGCCAATTTTGTATGCAAAAATGACATTCCTGGGTATAGGTGTCCTGCTAGATATATATCAATGCATTGACGATATGTGTTCCTGTGGGCGATATTTATTGATAGTATAAGGAACATTTTTGGGATTTATGATTAGGGTGTACCAGTGAAACTTGGGTTCTCTGTTGGTATTTTTTGCTCCTCTGGCACTACGTGTCCCATCCCCTGGATGCGCCCATGGGTAGTAAATTGTTTCAAACCTTGAAGAGTAATATGAATTATTTCTACTATTGATGATAGTACGAAAAATATTTCTTGTTTCATTTACCCAAACTTAAAATCGTTAAAGTTTAAATCACTCTTTGAATATTTTATTATAAAAGAAATTGTCAATGCATCAGTAAAAGCCATTTTTACTCAATATCTTAAGAGGTAATACCCTTCTGCTTTCCACGGGACCAATAGCCACTACTCTTTTCTTCCTTTATTGTGTTAAGATGAGGAAGAAGTTTATCGTCGATTACTTCTAGACGCAGGTGTTATTGATTATCTTCAAGGCGCAGTTGCTTGTTGCATAATAGGAGGTGTTTTTTAAGAGATGCAGTGGTTGTTGCGTAAGAGGTTTGTTTTCTTTTGCTTGTTGCGTAATAGGGTTGTTATTTAAGAGATGCTGGTGTCTGTTGCATAATAGTTTCTTTTATTGTTTTAAAACACCTATGAGGGCTAAGAAAAAAATTTCAGGACCCCTGCCATTTCTTTGGATGCCACCTAAAAGTGAATGTTTACATCAAGACATTTTGAAACATTTTTCTTCAAGACATTTGTCAAGACACTTCATGACGTTTTTAATGACTTTTCTTCGAGACGCTTTTGAAATGTTTCAAGACATTCCAAGACGTTTTTTTAATATGTTCCCCTTCATAACATTTTTGAAGACGTTTTTTTAATATGTTCCCCTTCATGACATTTTTGAAGACGTTCCTCAAGACATTTCAAGGCTTTCAAGATATTCCAAGACGTTTTTTAAGAAATCGTTCTTTAAGTCGTTTTCAAGATTTGTCAAGAAATTTCAAGACGTTTTTAAGACATGTTTCTTCAAGATGTTTTTGAAGACATTCCAAGAGGTTTCATAAGACATATTTCTTGAGACGTTTTTTAAGATGTTAAAAGATATTTCAGGACGTTTTTAAGACAGTTAAATCGTTAAGACGTTTTTCAAAACTTTTCAAGACATTTCAAAACGCAGGCGTTAATACTTTTCTTCCAGAAGCAGTTGTTTTTTGCGAAATATGGGTTTTCTTAGATATATAGGTGCTTGTTACGTAATAGGTTTTTTTTTACTTTTGGTTGTTATGCAATAGGGTTGTTTACTTCAAGATTTCTTTGATTGCTACGTAATAGAGTTTGTAGTGCATGTTACGCAATAGGGTTTCCTAATTTTTGGTTGTTACGTAATAGAGTTTGTTTACTTTTGGTTTTAAGCAATAGAGAATGTTTTCTTCAAGACGCTTTTCAAGAAATTCTTTTCAAGATGTTTCCGGACATTCCAAGACGTTTTTAAGACATTTTTCTTCAATGCGTGTTTCAGACATATCAAGACGTTTTTTAAGATAGCTTTTTTCAAGACATTTCAATACAATTCAAGACGTTTTTAAGACATTTGTCTTACAGACGTTTGTAGACAATCAAGATGTTTTTTACATCTTCAAGAAAATTCTTAAGAATTTTTTCTTCAATGCGTTTATTCCAGACATTCGGAGACGTTTTTTAAAAAAATTTGTCTTCAAGACTTTTTTCAAGATATTTCAAGACGTTTTTTAGACATTTTCTTAAAGATGTTTTTCCAGACCTTTCGAGACATTTCAAAATGTTTTTAAGACATTTTTCAAGGCGTTTTTCTAGAATTTTCAAGACGTTTCAAGACAAAGCAAGACAATTTCCAAGACGTTTATAGGCATTTCAGGACGTTTCTTAAGATATTTTTGTTCAAGACATTTTTTTGCAAGACATTCTGAAACGTTATTTATGTCATTTTTCTTCAAGGCGTTTTTCAATATGTTTCAATACATTGCGAGACGTTTTTTAAAGACGTGTTAAGACACTTTTAAGAAATTTTTTTATCAAGAGGTTTTTCAAGACATTTCAAGGTATTTTTAAGACGTTTTCTCAAGACCTTTTTCTTTAAGATTTCTTTGGTTGTTATGTAAAAGTAAAATTCTTACTTATGTTAAAGATGACGCAGTCCTGCATGTTTTGTCTCCTCAGGGTCCATGGAGAATCCCCAGTTGTAATTGAGGAGGACGCAAAGACAGAATGTTGCTTAATAACTAAGGACACATGGGATGTTACATAATACTTTAAGTGATTTTTTTTCTTTTCAATGCCTTTTTTTCTTAGAGTGACTTCCCTGCCACGCTTTCTAGATTGACTAAATGGATCGCATTTTTCCAATCCTTTCCATATGAGACCACACAGGCACACCAATGCTATTGACTTTTGATTTATTAAGCGCACCTGCCTGTTACAGCATTATTAGTTTTCTAACGTGACGTATACAGATTAAGTGGTGAGATGCTACATAGCATTAGTTTTAGATATTTCATTGCAGAATTGTTTACATATTGAAGATTCATCCTAGAATAGAAATCTAAAGAATGAAGGCTGTTTTTTTACACACAAGTTTACTAATAAAAAACTGTAAAATCATAAAATCACAAAAAATCAAAAATTGATATACAGATAAACAAAGCTGGAAGAAACTGATAGGCCTATAGGATAAAATAAAAAAAATATGTGAATTAAAGAAATTTGAGGACTAGAGCAACCAATTTCAGGGAGGGAGAAGTTGTTATTAGAGGTAAATTTGGGTCATATTAAGAGATTATTCTGGGAGGTCTTGATGAAAATCCATCGCTTCTATTGTTCTATTAGACGTACCTGTACCAAAAAAGACACATTTTTGCATTTTGTTATTTCTGAGAGGCTTTAATGAAAGTACCACGTTCTTTGAGCCAAGACTATGCATAGTCATGCCTCCATGATAATAAGTGGATGGTTCACTCTAGCAAGCACTTCCAGGTGTGCTACTTATTATTATAAGTAAATTTAACCCAAATTAAGAGATCTTTTTGAAAGGTTTAAATGAGAAAATCCCCTTTCCTTGACTGAGTTTTACATCTCAGTCCCCCTCCCTCGAAAAAATATACCCAGATTAACTTTAAGCTGTAGAACACGTTAATCCAAGTAATTCCTTTCGTAGTGACAAACTACGGATAGCATACGGCACTCTGGTACCCTTCCATTTTCCGGATATTTTCTCGTTAAAGATCATGCTATAAATCCATTGGCTCGATTTTCGCAAGCCAAACCCCCGTGATACACCAAGTCATTTCACGCCACCGTACCATTCTGGCACCGTCTGGTGCCCCTTATTCTTCCTAAGGCATTTTCAAGATTTTTTCTTGCTAACAGTCATGCTTTAAATCCATTGTTTGGTTTTTTTTGCAAGCCAACCCTTCGTTATGCACCATGTCATTTCATAGCATCGTGCCACATTACTACTGGCGCCTTATGGCACCCCTCATCACTCCTTAGATATTTTTCAAATATCTCTTTAAATAAAGGAATATCCAAATTCGCTTCTCCCGCATCTGATCCCTGGTTGCAGTGGTTCCATCTCCAATTCTTCTGGCTTCCACTCCGGTAAAAATTGATTCCAGTTCCCACTATGCAATTCCCAGCTTGTGACGCTGAATGGCTGACAACTGCCCCCCTCTGGCAAGCATTATCACACGTTTTGTTTGACTCCAAAATTAAATATGGGACATCTCAAGAGAAAACACAATTAGACGTCTCAAGAGAAAAGTCTTTCACGACTGGAAGCAAATGAGATTTTTATGATGATATTCCACATGCCATTATTTCAATAAAAATATTTTATTGCATTAAATTTTTATGTTCCCATTGTTTTTAGAATCTGCAAACAAGTCCAACGCTTAGAATATTTATTCAAAAGTCGGAGTGGCAAGAAAAGGAAATTTGAGAGAAAAACGGGCTAATAGGGGTCTACTAGAGTCTGAGACTTGTTCAAGAAAAGGAAAATAGTCCATCCTAGAGAATTTTCAGAGATGTTTTCTTAGAGAATGATATAAACTTTTTCAAATCATAGAAAAAAAGTCCTTCTTAGAGAACTTTTAGGGATATTTTCTTAGAGAATGATATAAACTTTTTCAAAACATAGGAAAATAGTCCTTCTTAGAGAATTTTAATGGGATATTTTTTTTGAAAATGATATAAACTTGTTCAAAACACGGGAAAATAGTCCTTCGTAGAGAATTTTTAGAGATAAATTCTTAAAGAATGATGTAAACTTGTTCAAATTATAGGAAAATAGTTCCTCTTAGAAAATTTTTAAGAAATATATTCTTAGAGAATCATATAAGCTTGTTCAAACCATTGGAAAATAGTCCTTCTTAGAGGATTTTTAGAGTTGTTTTCTTAGAGAATGATATGAACTTGTTCAAAATATAAGAAAATAGTTTTTTTTAGAGAATTTTTAAAGATATTGTCTTAGGGAGAATGATCCAAGCTTACCCAAAACATAGAAAAATAGTCCTTAATCACTAAAAGTTACACCTTCCATTGCTTGGCTACCTGCAACCCACCTATAACTAACCCAGGTATATGGAACCAACGCGTCGCACCTTGGGTACATGGAACTGACCCGTTTTAACAGCTAGAAAAACAGTATGATTTTTAGAGGTATTTCATGCAATCTCGCACTTTCTTTTAAGGATTCAGCCTTTTTCTTACATGTTAGTAGGTTAGGTTAACCTAATTTTATCTGTACATGATAGATTAGGTTAAGTTAGGCCTACACACCTAACCGAAATTCGATATCGCTTTATAAAAAAACAAATATCCGAAAAATGGTCTTATGAAAGATGAGGGTGCCGAGAGCCATAATATGGTATGATGGTGTGAAACAACATGAAGTATATCGGAGGGTTAGCTTGCAAAAACACGAACCAATGAATTTGAAGCATGATTTTTGACAAGAAAAGATCTGGAAAATGTCGTAGAAATGATGGTGGGTGCCAATGAGTACCAGAGGGGCAGTAATTGTCTGGTAAGGTGGCACGAATTGACATGTTGTATTACGGAACGTCGGCTTTCAAAGACACGAACCAATAGAATTCAAATTTGATTTTTAGAAAGAAAATATCTGGAAAATGTCCTAAGACCGACAAAGTGTGCCGCAGAGCAAGTCATAGTTTGATACTGTGGTACGAAGTCACATGGTGTAATTAAAGGGTTGGCTTGAAAAAACACGAACCAACGGATTAAAGCATATTTTTAACTTGAAATGATCTGGATAATATATTGAGAATGATGAGGAGTGCCATAGGGTGTGGTCTGTCGTCCATAGTTTGCCAGGGTGGTGTGAACTGGCAAGGGAGGGGCTTCTTCTCTGGCCTGGATTGCCAAGACACAAATGAATGGATTTAAATCATATTTTTATCATAACAATATCTGAGAAATACCTTTCGAATGATCAAGGGTGACAGAGGGTGCGTTGTGCTATCCGTAGTTTGTCACGGTGTCACGAATTACTTGTATTAACATGTTCTAAAGCTTAAACTTAAGCTAGGGGGGGGGGGGTGTTAACAGGATTTTTTCGACGCAGTGAACTGAAATCTACCACTCAGTCAAGAAAACGGGGCATTTGTCATTAAAACTCCCCAAAATATATCTTGTGGGTTAAACATACCTCTAATAGTAACCTCCCCCCTTGTAATTGGTAGCCAAAGTAGGCCAGTCACACATTGTCACGGTGGCGTGAAAATACATATTCTTGGCTGAAAGAAAACGGTATTTTATTAAAAACTCTCAGATATAACCGAATGCAAAAATGTGTCGTTTTTTCTTTAAGGTGCATGTAATGTAACAGTAAAGACGAGGCTTTTCCATTAAGTCCATTCTGAAATGTCTCTTAATATGGAACGTGAAACGTTCCAAAAATCTTGAAACGTCTTGAAGAAAAATTTCTTAAAAACGTCTTGAAATATCCTGAAACGTCTCGAAATGTCTTAAGAAAATGTATTGAAATATCTTGAAGAAAAAAAATCCCTATAAAGTTACAACCAAAAGCAAACAAATCCTATTACGTAACATTCACCTGATTCTTGAAGAAAATAAAATATTACGTGACAACCAAAGAAATCCCGAAGTAAACAACCCCTGTTACGTAAAGAGCAAAAGTAAACAAATCGTATTATGTAACAAGCACCTGCATACATTGAAAATCATTCCCTGTTACGTAACAAACACCTGCATTTAGAAGAAATTAATATCATCTACGTGTTAAATTGTCTTGAAACGTCTTAAAAAACGTCTTGGAATTTCTTGAAACATCTTGAAGAAAAATGTCTTAAATATCTGTTAAAATGTTTTGAAACGTCTTGAAAAATGTGTTGAAGAAAATTGTCTGGAAAACGTCGTGAAATGCCTTGGTGAAAACATTTCCTATTAGGTATATACAAAAAAAGTCATTTGTCCGGAGGGGGCCCTGAAGTTTTTCCCCTAGATGTCATAGGTTTTTTAAAACAATCAAAGAAACTATTAGGTATCAAACATCTTTATCTCTTAGAAAACCAACCATATTACGTAACAACCAAAAGAAAACAAACGTCATTGCGTAACAACCACCTGCATGTCTTAGAGAACACACTCTCCATGTAACAAGCACTTGCGTGCTTGAAGAAAACATATAACACTTGCGACGGAATCGCCGATAAACTCCTTCCTCATCTTAAATCATTAAAGGAAGAAAAGAGTAGTTGCTACGTGTCTCATGGAAAACAGAGGGTCATCACTACTATCTTGTCAGTATTGAAGTAGCGAAGCTCTATAGAAATCATAATGAAATAATTCTTCGTCTGGAGACACAGACAGTGACATTTTCAGGCTCTTCTTGGAATAATACATAGTTCAGAGAAAATGTTCTTAGAACTCTTCCTTTCTTGTCTCAATCTCGGAGATTAGAAGAGGCGTCTAATGTGAAGTATCGAATGTAGTTAAATCTGTAATAGGCACGTTTAAATAATCAAGTGAGGACTAATACGAAGATGAAATTAATGGCAATCGTTCGTGAAAAGTTTTGTAAATCTTTTCTGAAGCTTTACTAAAATATGTTGGATTAAAACAAGATTTGCTCATTTTTACGATATGCCTACTGGGGATTTACAAATTATTCAATATTGTTCAGTTCTTTCTTATTCGTAATTGTTATGCGTAGGCATTTAAAAGCTAAAAGATAAGATCAGGTTTTATTTCAAAACAAATCTTACAAGGAAAATTTATAACAAATTATAGTATATAAGTTAATAAATTCGAAAGTATTTTTACGAAAGTACAATTTTCGAAAGTACATTTTACGTAAAAATGACTCTTTCATAATAGTAGTACATCGTGATAGGTGTTAGGCTTGTTAGTATATTGATGCCGAACTATATTTCATATTGTGAAAAACGCTAAGACACACTAAAAAAGAGGCATGGTCTAAGTCTGAGAGCATGGGCTAAGTCTGGCATGGGCTAGCTTGTATCTCATGCATCAAACTTGGAGAAAAATTTTACTGGAATGGGAAGTATATGTTCAAGAAATGTTTTTAAAATATGAAGATCGTGCTTACCCGTCAGTAATCTTTGATAGGCGAAGATATATTTTACAAGCGAAAATCTTAGGTGGCTGGAGGTGGTAAATATCGTTTTACTCTATTTGAATTCGTCTATTTTGTGGGTACAACTCATTCCTCTTAAACTATCCTCTGCGCCAAAACTTACATCCCCAATCGTCCCATATGACATACAATATATTCCGTTAATTAAAGGGGTTTTTGGTAAGGATGTATTTTAAAGGAAAGTGTCTTTGTGTGCTATGGATACTAAATTTGGCATGTTTAGCTCGTATCAGCTGACAATATATGCTTCTAACGAATGGAAAGGTACATCTTTTTGTTCCTTCACTTGTCTTCAGTCCTATTCACAATGGTATTTATTTAACGTTAAGAATTAACGATTAACATTAACGACCGAACAAGTTTGAGTGATTCGATTAACTACACTGGCTAGGTTATGCCCATATTGTCGTTTTGTGGCATAAAATGCCTGAAAACGGTATTTTTGACCGATTCTCCCATGTTACTCACAAAAGACACTTCGAATATTCTATCTCCTTTTTTTTATTATAAAGAGAGTATTGAGGGGGGACGAGGAGGACAAAAAATATAAAATTTACATTTGTATATATTGTTAGTGTATACAGATATACAGAGGGTTTTTAAGTCTTTCCCCTTTAAAATCTCGTATTTAACGATTTTTTCTATTTTTTTGATGCGTTGTCTGCATAATTTGCCTTTTTAGTGTGTTTGTTTTCGAAGAGAATCAAATTTAGATATAAATTTAGATTTGTAAATCTAACGTTGGCAAAACCAATAAATATATATATATATATATATATATATATATATATATATATATATATATATATATATATATATATATATATATATATATATATATACGTCATTTTTTTCAAGAATGTAAATTTCATTGTATTCGCAGGTGCCTCAATCCTGTTTTGAATGGGGCTACAATACTTAGCTCCGGGAAAGAGCTATTCCTTGAAACGCTTGAAAATCGTCAGGAAATACGACAAAAACGGCGATTATTCTCTACTGAAAGCGATATAATTGCAGCAATCCGAATTGTAACTGAATGGCTTCAGTCAACATCGAATCTCTCTAAAGGTGAATTACTGCAAGAGATGGCGCTTGACGTTGCATCATTGGAATTCATTTTCGGTGTTTCAAATTTGATGAAGGAGCACCTCGTAGAGGCCAACTTAGTATATTCGTCTGAAGAAGTGGATGGCCTGCATCTGAATGTGAACAGTAACAGTGAAGAAATAGTTCTTGCTGCGTTTTTATGTGGTTTCGAGAAGAATTTGGTTCGTGTCAAACATGGCATCCCTGAAAAAGGCCAGATTAAAAGGGATATGAAGATATATACTTCTTTGAACGGACGTGTATTTCCGACATCAGATTTTGTTAGCGAAAAACCTAGCAGTGACTTGCTGTTCTATCTAGGTGCCCTTGATCAGCCACATGGTAAAACAATTTTTGACGTCAATGAAATCTCACCAATGACCGCGCTTCTTTTTGGCGGAAATTCTTTTAAATTCAAAAAGGACAAGGGTTTTACAAATATGATGATAAATGGATCTGAAGATGTCTCTCTACGACTGAAAAATGAGTGAGTATGGCTTATATTTATTGTTTATTCTGCTTGTTTTAAGATATAGGTCTATATATATATATATATATATATATATATATATATATATATATATATATATATATATATATATATATATATATATATATATATATATATATAATGATTTGCCTGAAAAAAGTTTGTGGAAAGTGCTCTTATCAAAAGTTTTAAACAGTCCAACTAGTTATTTGAAATTATATACAGCTTAGTTTTTTGTATTACTAGTTTAAATTCGTTTAGAAAATGGGTCATCAAAGTTCTGACCCTTCCTCTCGTAAATCTGAGATTTGACATTCTCTTCGTTATGGCGCTTGATAAATATAGCTCTGTGTTCGGCAACAAGCCAATTTTTGGCTAAATTTTTACTTGATAAATTAAAATATTGATTCTAAAGTTATATGCTAGTAATCGTTCAACATAATCGGGGAGGGGGGATAGCTGACTTTCTTCAACCTTTTTTGGGTTCACGAAGGGTAACCTCGAAATATCAATTAGAATTCCTTTGAAATTATATCATACTAGCTGTTGGGGTGGCGCTTCGCGCCCCCTCCCCCCAAGCCCCCCCGCGCGCGTAAGTCGTTACGTGCCATATTAGTTACGCGCCATTGTAGTTGTGTCCCTGTGTCATATAAATAGATTGTCAGGTTTACTGACTCTTGAACATGCAAAATATAATTGTCCATGGGAAAAACAATCCGTATTCAGATCTATACCTCATTATTCTAATGATGTGTCCCTGTGTCCCGGTCGTCATTTATATTCCCTGTGTCCCGGTCGTCATTTGCGTCCCGGTGTCCCATTTTGTAATTTCTCTTTGAGTGTCCCGGTCGTCATTTATATTCCCTGTGTCCCGGTCGTCATTTGTGTCCCGGTGTCCCGGTCTGTAATTTCTATTCGAACAATCCCTGTGTCCCGGTCGTCATTTATATATCCCGCCTGTGCCCCCGGCGTCCCCGTTGTAGTTGTGTTCCTGTGTCCCGGTTGTCATTTATATTCCCTGTGTCCCGGTCGTGATTTGTGTCCGGGTGTCCCAGTCTGTAATTTATCTTTGAGGTTCCCGGTCGTCATTTATATTCCCTGTGTCCCGGTCGTCATTTGTGTCCCGTTATGTAATTTCATCAGTTGACAAACATGACGTCAGTCGACAAACAACTTCATGACGCATACAGCTCAATCCTTATAATGACGTCAGTCGACAAACATGACGTCAGTCGACACACAAACATGACGTCACTCGACAGACACACACACACACACACACAGACAACTTATTTTTATATATATAGATTATGAGGATGTTTTAAAACTTAGGAAAGATTTGTTGGAAACCTTTTTGCTACAAATTATTCCATAAAGGTATTTTAAAAATAAACAGCATTTATAAAAATATACTGTCTAAACTGCCAGTTCTTAAATATAACATTTCAAAATAGGGATGAAACCTTTTTAATTGACAATGAAAAAAAAATTAAAAAAAAAGTTTAACTGGATATTTCGGACACATATACAGTGTCCATCAATTAAAAGGTTTCATCCCTATTTTGAACTGTTTTATTTTCATCATAGAAAGACATTGGGGTCTTCGATGATATCTCTGCCAATTCTTGGAAAATGAAAATCAAAAATCCCCAGTGGAATGTTGCATGTTTGGGATCCCCAAACGAATTAAGGAATGGTCGGTCTGATGGACAATAAAATCATTCTTTAATTCAGCTAAGTAGGTTTTGCGTGACAAGTTGGAAAATGCCGATTTGTTTATATTTCCATAGGGGTAAAGGCCCTCCTCAGTGGTATCTCGAGTTACAAAGGTGTTGTAAATTGTAAATATCCATGCAAATTAAAGTTGTAACTTTCTTTACGTTTGAAATGTTAGAAATAAGCTTTGTTTTTGTTGGTAATGTGTCCTGATGCCTTGGAGGAATTGGCACCAGACATCATGAGTGAGGTATTTCTCCTTCATTTCCACCTAGTGACCGAGTAGCATGATCGATTATAATCTTATCGATCCCAGATGGATGTTCATCAATCTAATGGATAGAGGTATTGATAATTTTCCTAGTCCAGTTTTTTTTCTAACCCGTAGATTCGTTTTTGGAGCCCCTTAGTCAACATAAAAAATTCACACTTTAGCCTTCCTGATTTACTTTATTTTACTTAATCTCCCTCCCTCTGGGAGCAGTTTGGCAAACGGTTTACGGTATTTTTTTTTGTGGTACAACTTTTGGCATGACAGCGACCATAGCCTGGAACAATAAAAAAAGAATCTTGGAAAAAGTACTTCCTTGAAAGTTGTTATATGAAAGTGTGTTATTCCTTTGATAATCATATCAAAAAGTGTAGATAACTTATAAGAGAGGAAACTGGCGCTAATGATGACAAAAAAAGACTAATTACGCCATCTAGCGCTTGGAGACACTTGTTTTATTTAGTGTAATAAATAATAATTAATTTAATTAATGTAATCGGTAAAATTTGGGTAGTTATAAATATTTGATCTCAGTTCATGACAGAAAAATGATTACAGAGTTGTAAATGTAAAATATGATAGAAAAACGAGTGCCAAGTGTCGACACACACGACAGATGGCGTTGCAAGTTTTTCGTCGACACTAGCGCCAGTTCTGACTCTTATAAGCTACCCATATTTTTTGCATTATATTATAACAGAGTCTTCTTGAGAAATCTTAAAAATCAGAATAATCTGGCATAAAACAGTTTTCTGAGTCACAGATCCATTAATTCTGCTTTTTTCTCTAGAAATTATAAGTACAAAGGTAGGAATAAATTTAGAGAGGGAGAGGGAGCCCAAGCATTATGATTCGTGGGTAAAACCATGTTGGGATAGAGAGAGCTTACTCTACTATTATATACCCCTATGGCAAAGAGCAGCCTATTGGAAAATGACAAATGATGAATCTTTGGAAACAATGGTCCAAGAGTATTTGGATGTACCCTGATATTTTCAAAAAGTGGGGCATTTACTTTTCTTTATAATCATTTAAACTTTTAAACTGTGGTCATATAATAATTAATTATATACGGGTAACTGTCAAATTAGTCTGATCTAGGTTGTACAAGAAACTGCAAAAAAAAGGAATTGTTGATCTTTTGCCTTTGGTTTTATAAAAATTAAAAACTACCCCACTGATTGTGCAGTGCTACCCTGCAGAAAAAGAAATATTCAAGACAAACTTTATGGTATTTGCTGAAATTTTAGATTAATGGTCAACATGTTTCTGAATTAAAACTTAAATTTTTTGAGAATAGGAAAATTCCATTATTTTGAAACTATTTTCATGGATAGTCAAAAACTTTGGGATGTGGGAGAATGCATAGCATTGGCTAGCGAAAAAATGTTACACAAATCTATACAAATTGTTGCGTTCTGTTAATACATTAGTTAATTTTTATTGTGCTGCTAATGCATGTTTTAGCCCATGGGCATGAGCGGTCCTTATTTGACCAATGTAAAATAATAAAAAAAGATTAAATAAAATAATAGGCTACTGCTCATTTTTATGTTTAGGTTTAATGATACCGCCAAATAGTGATTTTTTTTTATCAGTGCATACTTCTGTTTCCTCTTCTATCACTTGCTCATATACACTTTGTTCTGCATCAGGCCCTTTACTGAATATGCTGGTTCATTTTTTGGCGGGACACCAAGGACTTGTAAAGTTAAGCTGGAAAGCCTTTAAAATCCTGCTTCGGGGACAAGTTTCTCTTACAATAGTTTTGCAACCCCCCCCCTGCGATTGAGATGTGTTTTGACGTGGTAGACATATTGGTGTTTACTAGTATATTTATACCCTCCTTATGAGGAAATTTCAAGTATGATCCCTGTCAGAGTTGAAGTGACACGAGTTGCACTTTTTAACTTCCTTTGCATTGACTCTGCTCGTGAGGATGCTTGTAGGTGGGAATATTTATCAGAAAGCTTTCATCCGATTATAAGCTTATGTTTTGACACGGTGATTATTGAGCTTCGTGGGTATTTTTTTTTAAATAATCGTTCGGTGAAATTCGCCTGTGCCAGTTTTTTGTCCGCGAATGTGTATTGAAGGCTGGTGTTCCCCAAGATGGTATCGGAGTCCCATTTTTAGAATGTATTAATGATGATGGAGACACCATAGCACACTCTCAAACTGCATTGCCGACGAAAACGTTCATTTTACTGTTTTAAAAAGAAGAGTTGAGAGAAAGAGTCAAACTTTAGCGTCAAGAGCGGGATGTTGGTGAGGAAGCAGCCCCTTTCATATACGAAGTAATTTCTGTTCGTTTTAAGTTTTAATTTTGCTCCTTACTTTCAGTTAAAAAAAACTTGTTTTTTTTTATTTAATTATGGAACAGTGATCAAGAGGTTATGAAACAGTTCTATATCTGCAATATCCACTTTGCAATGAAGCAACTGAATTGCTTATCTACTGATCGAAGATGTCCTGGCATGACTTCATCTTGAAGATCGAACCCATTTTGAAAGTGGAAAAGCTTTGATTATTCTGCAGAATTCATGACTTAGGTATTTCTTTAGGCGCCTATTCTGTCAGAACTGTATCTACCGAACGAAAATACTGGAGAACGATCTTTCGCTCCATCTTGCCGTTTCCTTCAAGCTCGATCATCCCTCTGTATACGTAAATACTGTATAAGACTCTATTGCTGAGTCTGGTCGCTCTTTTTTCCTGGCAATACTGAGAACCACAGGACACCGCCGCAGAGGATTTGTGACAATGGTGCTAGATGAAGCTTTGACATCTCAGAAGACCTGTTTCTACCTAGCCTATATAGGTGCATTTCGACGGTTACTCAATGACTGTCTTCTACAAATCATCCGCTCATCTTCTTTTGAGGGTCGCTCTCTCTTAATGCGCAACAATTTGTAAAGGTAGCAAGACAATAATAGAGGCACAAACCTTGGTCTGTGTTTGGTGGAAATACAAATACCTAGGAAAGAATTTATAAAACTACTTTTTTCTGTGCTGCTTAGCCATTTGGAACATCTGCCTAAAGGACGGGGGATCACTTGTTTAAAACCATTACGTTAATTCCTTCACATAAGGTTTAACCGATGCATAAATATTTTTCATTAAACTGTGCGAAGGACATGTACAAATAAAGCTGACACTTTTGATGTGCCATACGCTTCAAAATAAAATTTATGACATGTGTAGTTTTAAAACACAATCGTAACTTATGATAGGGATAAGGAGATGGTTTAAGTAGAAAATAAATAAATCGGAAAAGGAACCAGAACAAAGGACCACACAGTTAAATAAAAAAAGAAAAAAGAAAGGAATTGGGGGAAGGGAGAAGACAAGAACTTGAAAGAAAATATTTTAATGCGTAAATTAGAAAAGGAAAATTAACTAGGACCGATAGTTTAAGGAAAAGGAGAGAAAAGAAAGGAAAGAGAGAAGAGATAAATAAAGTGAAAAGTGGAAGACGAATTAGAACACTTGTTAGTTTGAATATTTTGACATAACTTTGAAAAAATGACTCTAAAGAGCCCAATAATTAAGTTTAAACAAAATGGTGTCTATTCCCCATCGCCCTTGATTCCTCTGAAGGACTTTCATATTTGGAAGATAAGAAATGGGAGTATCCAACCTCCCTTCATTCGTATTTCGACCCCTATTCACTGCCAGAAATATCATCTGGGAATCATAAAAAGGATTAAAGCGCATAAAAGAAAAAATCACAAAAGAATTAAGTATAAACTTGTTAACTTATTTTATTAATAATTAGGTAGGCTTACTGAATAAATTAATGGCAAATTTACAAAGGATAAATAACCACAAAACATCACAATAGAAACTAAAGGAATCAATTGTAAGGTTAATGAGTTATATAAAATAAGTATATATAATCCCTTCTGAATTACTTCAGCAAATCAAGGAGGCACACTCGTGCCTCTATAAAGAGGCGACACACGACAATTTTAAGCGATCTTCGGTTCTAGTGGTCGCAGACGGATGGGGAGGGATGCATTTCGTAGCCCGAGCTCCAACTAAGAAACCTGCAAAATTTCATCCCCCTCCAACTTTTCCTTCATGGGGAAAATCTGGCCGAAAGTTTCAACCTGTCAACCCAAGCCCCCCTTTAACGTTGTCCGATCGGGCTGAAATTCACAAGTTAAGGTCCCCTAGGGCCCAGGAGCTTATCCGCGAAATTTCAGCTTGATCCGATAACTCCTTCCCTGTTTTCCAGAAACCACGCATAGCCACTTAAAATTCATTTACTTTTTTTTCCTAGAAGCCTACAGGTCACATCCGACATCGGATCTGGGTGTACGAAGACTCATTCGATGCGGAATTCTCCGAGTAAGTGCCCATGAAAGTTTCGTAGGAAAATCTTAACCCCCCGAAAGTTTCGACCCTCCAACCCCCCCCCCCCCCACCCCTTTTAACGTTGTCCGATCGGGCTGAAATTCACAAGTTAAGGTCCCCTACGGCCCAGGAGCTTATCCGCGAAATTTCAGCTCGATCCGATAACTCCTTCCCTGTTTTCCAGAAACCACCCATTAGCTATTTGAGCCCATGTTAATTTGAAATTTTTAAAAGCTATTGAGAAGTTATATTTATACATATGCAAGTTATTAGCTCAGTTGGTAGAGCGTGAGACTTTTAATCCTCCGGTCAAGGGTTCAAGTCCCTTACGGGCGGTTTTTTTTCACAACATCAAAAAAATTTTGATAACACCTGGACAGCTTATCATTTGAGAGATAACAGAATATTAGCTTCTTATGCGCAAAAGAAACATTTCGGTCATTCTATCTATTTTTTTTCTATTTTATACAATGATTTAAAAGCGGGGGGGGGGGGTTCCTCTCCTAATTCCTGTACGAGGAGTACAGGAATTATTAAATTACATCCACCATGGATTGTAGAAAAACGTACAGAATTAATATGAAAAAAAATTAAACCTGTACAAAAGAGTCTTTAAAAGTGGGGGGTTTGCCTCTCCTAATAGTCTTCTTATAGTCCTAATTGTAGAAAAACGTACAGAAATAATATGAAAAAAACTTCGTTTTCTTAAAGAGTTAAAGAGGCTGCGTCCCAAAGTCGAACCTTAAAACGTACAGGAATTAGAAGAGGCAGTTGGGGGGCTGCCGCCCCCCAAACCCCCAGCTTTTAAAGACTCTTTTGTACAGGTTTTTTGTTTTTTTGCTAACCCCCAGCTCTTGGCTTCGGAAAGGCACTCTTTTAATTAACAAAAAATTGAAATGAATGAATAATGGAATAACTTCGAAAAATGTTAAACACAAGAGGACAGGAGAACCATTGCGCCGAAACTAGTAATTAGTAACAATGAAGTCCCCCCCCCCAAAAAAAAAAACCTGTACAAAAGAGTCTTTAAAAGCTGGGGGTTTGGGGGGCGGCAGCCCCCCAACTGCCTCTTCTAATTCCTGTACGTTTTAAGGTTCGACTTTGGGACGCAGCCTCTTTAACTCTTTAAGAAAACGAAGTTTTTTTCATATTATTTCTACTAAAGTTTTCTCTGCATTTAGAGAAGAAGTCTATCTTACTACGTTCTAAGAAAGGACTTTCTTTTCTTTGATTGCCTTTTTTCAAGGCTTTTTTGTCATTCTATCCAAAATAGCCATTTAGACGTTTTTGCTCTGATGTCTCTTGGGGTCACGGGGATATCTTGGGGCAAAGGGTGGATGGGTGCCCTTTGATATATTTTCACTTAAAACAAATATCTGATCTTAATTTCTCATTAAATGAGATTCTCTCAGCATCTTATGATCATCCGTTCTACATGATGAGGTCAAAGGCTGGAATACCGTTCTTCCATTTATGGCATTGCTGTCTCTGTATTTGGGGATGAGATCCCTATCTTACTACTTTTTAAAGAAAGGATTTCGTGGATTGGTTGCATTTTTTTCTTTGCCTTTTGGCTGTTCTGTTCAAAATGGATGTTTAGAAATTTCTGCTCGGATGTCTTCAGGGGGGGGGGGTATCCTTGGACACAGGGTGGTTGGATGCCCTTTGATCTCTTTTCCACCGAAAAATAGTATCATATTTCAATTCGTGATCGAGTTAGCTTCATTCAACCCTTTGTGATCATCTATTCTTCACGATGAGATCAAGCATTGTCATAACATATTTGAATTAATTCAGCCAGTTTTGGCCAATTTCGTCTCTGTATTTAAAGAGTATATCTATTATCTATCTAATATATATCTTTATAATATAAGATAGTTTTAATATATCTTTTAAATAATTTATAATATATTAATATATTTTTAATCTATCTAATAGTATATATATAAAGAGAGAAAACGGTCAAAAGTGGTTTTTTTTTAAGGCCAAACGAGAATACTGAAAAAACACATAAAGCGAATATTTCGAGAGAACAACTGCCTCTCTTCTTCAGCGCAAACAAAGTAATAAATTCAAGGAAAATGCCGAAGAAAAAACATACAAAACAAACACAGAAAGTCAGTGTAAAAAAAAACAAAAACCAAAGAAAATAAAAAATTAAATTAAAAAAATCATAAAATAAAGAAATTAAAAGATAAATAAAATTCAATAAAAGCCAAAAATTATAGGGATTAAAACCAAATACCTAACATTTTTTTCTTTTTGTAAAACCTAACGTTTTCTTTCTTTATTGTGGCAGGCCAATGTGGTTTAAGAAATTATCTAATAGTATATCTAATATATCTTAATATATTAGGGTATATCTCACTAATTTTCTAATAAATGTCTTCTTAAATTTTACTCCAAGAAATCATTCCCAATTTATTTCCTTTTACTGAAGAAATTTGGCCTCCTTTCAATTTTACGTGTCTATAAAAAGCATTCTTGTATTACAAAGGTTGATTATTGCCATCGGAAAAATTGAAAAGTTATTTTTGGCAAAGAAAAGAAATTGAGTTGGCTTGTTATTATGATGCAAGCAATATCGGCAGCAATGCTTAGCAGTGTTGCCAGTTGCTTGACCTAAAGTTGCGCCCCTTAAAAGTAAAAATGCGCCGAAAGCTACATTTTCCTAGTGCAAATGCTCCGAATGAACGATTTCCCCATAAAAAAAATGTGGCGATTCAAAAAATTCAGTGCGTGACCACCTCAAAAAAGCGACAGAACAGCGCAAATGCGCCCCATCTGGCCACTATGGTGCTTAGTTAAAATCTTTGACCAGGTTTTTTTTCCGAGGAGGCACGGGGTGTCATGAGTCTCTAAGGCGCTGCGGAATGGCCCAAAAATACTCGGAAATTTCCTATTATCATTGATGGGTATAAGCATAGGATTAGATTTAAAAACTTAACTCGGTTTTAGCGATAAGTGTAGACCTAACGGTTGGAAATAAACTTCGAAACGGTTGGAAATAAACTTATAAGAAGTCAAACTTTGACGAACATATTTTATCTTGAGTGAAGAGGTTAGTGTCTCTGCTATAATGGTGATATAGAAGAGTGATTTGTCTCCCTTTCATTTCTTGACGAATGAAAGTTCTTAAGCCGAACTGGCCAGACATGACAATAAACAACCAAGAGAGATAAAATTGTACAAAAAGAAAACTTCAAACGAGACAACGGCCAGTAGAATTGAAAGACTAAAACAACGCGGATATTTCGCCTGTATCCAAACAAGGCGTCTTCAGCACAAGATTGAAAATTAAAAGAAAACTAATCTAAAAACAAATAAAAACCACCACCAAATATAATAAATACATTGTTGCTACTTATCCACGTAGGGAAAAGCAGCTATTTGAGTTACTTCAATGAGAATCAAAGAGCAACTGAGGAAAAATTATAAAAATTGAAACTTAGTTAATCATTCTGTTGCGAAATAATCCTCTTGTAAGCTAACATTGAAGCGTCTCTTTTTGATCTAGTGAGTAATCTTGTCCCCTGGCGATTGTGTAAAATTTTAATTCCCCCATCGATAATTGGTTCATTTTTCAAAAGATTATCATAAATTGGGTCAATATTTAAATTCCCTGTGTCTCTATTTATTGAAATATTAGTAAATATATGTTTTTGACTATGGAAATTAAAAAACATTTATTTGCTAATATTTCAATAAATAGAGACATAGGGAATTTAAATATTTAGGAATTTAGACTTCTAAATTACACAGGATAATAATAATATTTAGGAATACCCTGGAATTTAGACTTCTACAGTTAGGGAAGGCGGCTGTATACAAAATCTTGTTTGTAGTGAATATATAAATCTTGAACAGTCTTGGAAAGAACTAATAAAATTAAACCTAATATTTGATATATAATGATATTAATTGCTGAAAGCTCATTGGTTCAAAATTTAATTTTACTGTAATTTTTATGTTTATTTTCAATTTTGTAATAAGTGCAAAATAAAATATTTACCACTGCTCCATGATGGAGTAGGTTTTAGACTTTTCAAACAGTTTGTGGTAACGAACTGTAGTAAGGAGCGACCCGGCTCAATAGTAACCGAAACTCTAAAAACGGGATTTTGATACTAATAGATACATCAAAAGAATCAGATTTTTATGCTGATTTTAAATATATAAGTTTCATCAAATTTAGTTTTTTTTTTTTTTAGTTTTTTTCATTTTTATTGTTTTTCTTTTTTTGTTTTTTTTCTTTTTTAGTTTTTTCCTTTTTTTAGTTTTATTTTTTTAATTGTTGTTTAGTTTTTTTAATTTTAGTTTTTTTAGTTTTTTTAAGCTTTTTACCTTTTTTTTATAGAAGATTGTGTAATAGACAGATAGACAGAAGATAGTTGTACAAAAACTTACCCATCAAAAGTTACGAGCCTGAGAAAATTTGCCCTATTTTGAAAAATAGGGGGAAATACCCCTTAAATGTCATAGTGTCTTAACGAAAATCAAACCATCACATTCAACGTATCAGAGAGACTCTACTGTAGAAGTTATAAGCGCCTATCTATAAAAATGTGGAATTTTGTATTTTTTGCCAGAAGACCGATCACGGGTATTTGTTTGTTGTTTTTTTTCTTTTTTTTCTTTTTCCCAGGGGTGATCGTACCGACTCAGTGGTCCTAGAATGTCGCGTAAGGGCTCATTATAACGAAAATTATACGTTCTAGTGCCCTTTTTAAGTGACCAGAAAATTGGAGGGCACCTAGGCCACCTCCCACGCTCATTGTTTCCCCAAAGTCACCGGATCAAAATTTTGAGATATCCATTTTGTTCAGTATAGTCGAAAAACCTAATAACTATGTCCTTGGCAATGACATACTTCCCCACAGTCCCCGGGGGAGGGGCTGCAAGTCACAAACTTTGACTATTGTTCCCATATAGAAATGGTATTGGGAAGTGTACTTACATTTTCAGGGGAAGTTCTCTGGTTGGGGGAGGGGATTCAAGCGGAGGGAGCTACGTGGGATCATCTGTCCATGGACACTTTATCATGGGAGAGAGAAATTCCATGAAGGTGACGCAGGATTTTCTAGCATTCTTTAAAAATAAAACAATGAAAAAGTAAATATGAAAAAGTTTCTTCAACTGGATGTATGGAGCAGCATTAAAACTTAAAACGAACAGAAATTATTGCGCATATGAAGAGATTCATCTCCTCCCAAATGTCTTGCTCTTTACGCTAAAGTGTTTTTTGTAATTTCAACTTTTTATTCTACGACCTTTCCGTTTCAGGAGTCATTCTTCAAGAATTGGGATAAAATTTAAGCTTTAATGTAAAGAGCGAGGTATTGACCAGAAGGTGAACCCTCTCAAATACGTAATAAAAATATTCGAATATAGAATCTCGTTACGTAAGTTAATTCATAAATTACGTATATTTATTACTAAGAAAAACGTTCGTAAAACAATTTAAAGTTTTAGTGTCCTTTTTAAGTAACCGAAAAATTGTAGGCCAAATAGGCCTCTTACCCCACCCCTTTTCTCTCAAAATCGTCCGATTAAAACTATGAGAAAGCCATTTAGCCACAAGAAAATTAATTTACAAATTTCTTTTTAATTATTCACTTGTGGAGAGCCAAAATCAAAGTATGTATTAATTCAAAAATGTTCGAAAATTAAATTTAAAAAAAAACAAGTTTTTCATTGACATTAAAACTGGAAACGAACAGAAATTACTCTGTGTATGAAAATGGCTGTTACCTCCTAAACGCCCCTCTCTTTACGCTTAAGTTTTTTTTATTGTTTTAAAAAGTAGAGCTGTGAGAAAGGGTCAATCTTTAGCGTAAAGAGTGGGGTGTTTAGGAGAGAACAGCCCCTTTCATATGCGGAGTAATTTCTGTTTATTGTAAGTTCTAATGTCGTTCCTTATTTCCAGTTGAACAGAACTTGTTTTTTTTTTATTTAATACAATAAAAGAAGGAAATAAAACCCATACTTTTCTTTTGTTCGCTTGAATCTGGATTTGCATATTCAATTTAAGTTTCACTAGCTTTAAGATTTATTTTCTCATTTATATTAGTAAATATTGTTATTTTGTTTCCTATGATTGTTTATTTAATTTCTGTTTATTCTGGGTTTCATTTATGAAACCCAGCCTACGTGGAAAATAAAACCCCAGTAAGTACTCCCCCCTGGAAAATGAGGCATTCCAAACGTGAGAATTTTATTTGAATTTTTTCCGGTAGAGGGAAGGAATGTTGGTTCATGTGCATTATACGCCACTCATTCAAGTTCACGCTCAAATTGCAAGAACAAACCGGTTTCTTCGTCAGTTTCTCTCAGCTTAGCACGAGACAGGACAAAGACAAGTGACAGAATAAATTGAAAATATACAATAAAAATAATTGAACAGTTTCAATTCAGAAAACAATTATTTCTTCATAATTAGAGAATAATTGTATCTAACAAATTTTGCATGCAGACCCGCTATACTTTATCCCCCCCCCCTTTTCTTAATGTGCAAATATATAGCAAAAATTCGTTTCTAAAGTAACAAAAAAAAAGTTTGTTCTCGAATCTTACACATAGTAAACTTCAGTGAGTGACGTCTAATACACAAGTACCGAAATTTTTCGTAGAGAGAGCCGGATTTCCCGGTATCACAGGCAACGCTATAACATTGCTCATAGTAAAGGACTTCGTTGTTCTATTACTATTATTTTTTCTTTAAGAGGCGCTTTATATGGAAGAGGTAGTCTTATGAACTTCAAAGGGGCTCGTTCGATGGGATAGCGAGAGTTCTAGTAGCCTTTATAAGAGTCAAAACTGATCGGAAAGTAACTATTCCCCCCACGCGCCCTTTTCCCCCAATACATTCCATAAAAATTTTAGGTAGCCATCTGTAGTTCAAAGTTTATATAACAAAAACTCCAAGGTCGACACAACCACCCAGGGCCAGTGGCAGGTGTTGTAAGTTATCACCTGGGGGCAGATATGGTTCTTATTGAAGGGATGCTCGTATAAAATTTAGAGACGGCTCATTCGTTTGTAAATTTAAAGTTCTAGTTCACTTTTTGAGAATCAAACCAGATCTGAGGACAACTAGCCCCCCTCCCCACGCCCTTTTTCTCCAAATACATCTGATTAAAATTTTGATATAGCCATTTTGTTAAAAATAGGTCAAAGTTCATATAAGAAAAATTCCTCAGTCGACGCAACCCCCCAGGCCTTGAGGGCAGGCGTTGTAAGTTATGGTCTGGGAACATGTATGGTTCTTATGGAAGGGATGCTCGTATAAACTGAAAGTTCTAGTTCAGGTTTTAAGAGTCAAAAGAAATTGGGGCAACTAGCGCCTCCATGCTCTTTTTTTCTTAAACCCATTTGATAATAATTTTGAGATTGCCATTTCGTTAAACATAGTTCAAAGGTCAGATAAGAAAAACTCCGATATCGACGAAACCCCTCGATGACCGGGAACAGGCGTTGTAAATTATGCTCTGGGGGCATATAGGGTTCCTGTGGTAGGGATGCTCGTATAAACTTCGGAGAGGGCTCATTTAATTGGAAATTGAAAGTTATATTTCACTTTTAAGAGTCAAGAGAGATTTGATGGCAGCTAGACCCCTAACCCTTTTCCCCAAACCCATCTGATACAAATTTTGAGATAGCCATTTTTTAAAATTGTTCAAACAACATGTGACAAAAACTCTGGTGTCGGCGAAACCCTCCAAAGCCTGGGGGAAAGTGTTTTAAGTAATGCCATGGAGGTGTTTAAGGTTCTTATGCAAAGGGTGGTCGTAAAAACTTCGAAGGTGGCTTATTTGATTGGAAATTAAAAGTTCTAGTTACCTTTGTATGAGTCAAAAGTTAACGGAGGGTATTTACCCCCCTGACACAAACATCCTTTTTTCTCCAAATGCATCAAATGAAAATTCTGAGATAGGCAATTTGTTAGCAACGAAGACCACACTGCCTTTCCATGTCAAACCAACACAACTTAAAAACAATATGGAAATTCTTCTAAATCAGTGGAATTCAATTCAGTGAATTTTTCGGCCCTATATCCAAGGGCTATCTTGAGCACACTACAAAGAAATATATATATATATATATATATATATATATATATATATATATATATATATATATATATATATATATATATATATATATATATATATGAAAAAAACTTCGTTTTCTTAAAGAGTTAAAGAGGCTGCGTCCCAAAGTCGAACCTTAAAACGTACAGGAATTAGAAGAGGCAGTTGGGGGGCTGCCGCCCCCCAAACCCCCAGCTTTTAAAGACTCTTTTGTACAGGTTTTTTTGTTTTTTGCTAACCCCCAGCTCTTGGCTTCGGAAAGGCCCTCTTTTAATTAACAATAATATGAAAAAAACTTCGTTTTCTTAAAGAGTTAAAGAGGCTGCGTCCCAAAGTCGAACCTTAAAACGTACAGGAATTAGAAGAGGCAGTTTTTTGCTAACCCCCCGCTCTTGGCTTCGGAAAGGCCCTCTTTTAATTAACAAAAAATTGAAATGAATGAATAATGGAATAACTTCGAAAAATGTTAAACACAAGAGGACAGGAGAACCATTGTGCCGAAACTAGTAATTAGTAACAATGAAGTCCCCCCCCCAAAAAAAAAAACCTGTACAAAAGAGTCTTTAAAAGCTGGGGGTTTGGGGGGCGGCAGCCCCCCAACTGCCTCTTCTAATTCCTGTACGTTTTAAGGTTCGACTTTGGGACGCAGCCTCTTTAACACTTTAAGAAAACGAAGTTTTTTTTCATATTATTGTTAATTAAAAGAGGGCCTTTCCGAAGCCAAGAGATGGGGGTTAGCAAAAAACAAAAAAACCTGTACAAAAGAGTCTTTAAAAGCTGGGGGTTTGGGGGGCGGCAGCCCCCCAACTGCCTCTTCTAATTCCTGTACGTTTTAAGGTTCGACTTTGGGACGCAACCTCTTTAACTCTTTAAGAAAACGAAGTTTTTTTCATATTATTTCTGTACGTTTTTCTACAATTAGGACTATAAGAAGACTATTATGAGAGGCAAACCCCCCGCTTTTAAAGACTCTTTTGTACAGGTTTAATTTTTTTTCATATTAATTCTGTACGTTTTTCTACAATCCATGGTGGATGTGATTTAATAATTCCTGTACTCCTCGTACAGGAATTAGGAGAGGAACCCCCCCCCCCGCTTTTAAATCATTGTATAAAATAGAAAAAAAATAGATAGAATGACCGAAATGTTTCTTTTGCTCATAAGAAGCTAATATTCTGTTATCTCTCAAATGATAAGCTGTCCAGGTGTTATCAAAATTTTTTTGATGTTGTGAAAAAAAACCGAGGATTAAAAGTCTCACGCTCTACCAACTGAACTAATAACTTGCATGTGTGTAAATATAACTTCTCAATAGCTTTTAAAAATTTCAAATTGACATGGGCTCTTATGGAGAGAAATCCGTTAATTAACAGGAATGTAGTAGCTAATGGGTGGTTTCTGGAAAACAGGGAAGGAGTTATCGGATCGAGCTGAAATTTCGCGGATAAGCTCCTGGGCCGTAGGGGACCTTAACTTGTGAATTTCAGCCCGATCGGACAACGTTAAAAGGGGTGGGGGGGGGGTTGGAGGGTCGAAACTTTCGGGGGGTTAAGATTTTCCTACGAAACTTTCATGGGCACTTACTCGGAGAATTCCGCATCGAATGAGTCTTCGTACACCCAGATCCGATGTCGGATGTGACCTGTAGGCGTCTAGGAAAAAAAAGTAAATGAATTTTAAGTGGCTATGCGTGGTTTCTGGAAAACAGGGAAGGAGTTATCGGATCAAGCTGAAATTTCGCGGATAAGCTCCTGGGCCCTAGGGGACCTTAACTTGTGAATTTCAGCCCGATCGGACAACGTTAAAGGGGGGCTTGGGTTGACAGGTCGAAACTTTCGGCCAGATTTTCCCCATGAAGAAAAAGTTGGAGGGGGATGAAATTTTGCAGGTTTCTTAGTTGGAGCTCGGGCTACGAAATGCATCCCTCCCCATCCGTCTGCGACCACTGGAACCGAAGATCGCTTAACATTGTCGTGTGTCGCCTCTTTATAGAGGCACGAGTGTGCCTCCTTGATATATACATACATTGAAATGTGAAAATTAAAACTAAAAATGTTCTTAAAAAACCTTTTTTAAAACAGTCCTAGAGGCCCTAGCCATTTTGTTCAAAATAGACCAAAGATAATATACCAAAAACTCCAAGGATAAAACAGCTCCCCTAGAATCCGGTTAAAAGTGTTGTAAAATGCGCCCTGGGGGCACATAAGGTTTTTTATGAAATGGATGGTCGTAGAAACTACGGAGGTGGCTTATTCTTTGCAAATCAGAATTTCTAGTACCCTTCTCAAGAGTCAAAAGTTATCAAAGGGCAACTAGCCCCACCCCCAAGGACCTTTTCCCCCAAATGCATCCAATAAAATTTTTTAAACAGCTATTTTGTTAAGACTAGTTTAAAGATCAAATAATAAAAATGCTGAACAAAATGGCTATCTCGAAATTTTTATCTGGTGACTTTGGTAAAAAATGAGTCTAGAAGTGGGCTTTAGTGCCCATCAATTTTTGGGTAACTTAGAAAGGGCAGTATAACTTCTGATTTCTGTTAGAATGAGCCCTCTTTCGACATTCTAGGACCACTGGGTCGATACGACTACAACTGAAAAAACAAAAACGAATAAACACGCAACCTTGATCTGTCTTCTGGCAAAAAAAAAAAAAAATACAAATTCAGCATTTTTGCAGATAGGAGCTTGAAACTTCTTGAATAGGGCTGTTGGATACGCTGAATTTGATGATGTGGTTTTCGTTATTCTTTGATTTTTAGGTGGCGTTTCTCTCTATTTTCTAAAATAAGCAGTGCTTCCACTTTTCGATTTCAATTTTCCCTATTTTCATACTAATTTTCCCTAGAAGTCCTCGTGTTTAGGTCTGATTTCTCCCTATTTTTCTCCCTAGAAAAGAGGATATTTTGCCCTAGATTTCCACATAATTTACATGAGATCTTTTTACTTCAGATAATGATAACAACATCTTTTACACTAACGAGAATACATACAAAAGTTCAAACTGAGATCTTTTTACTTCAGATAATGATAACATCTTTACATTAACGAGAATACATAAAAAAGTTCAAACAAGTGTCATCTCCAGTACTTCATCGCACGTAGCGTTTGCCTTCGTCTTGAAGCCAGCGACAGCTTTCGGTATACTGACAGTTGATGAAGTTTTATCTTCGTTTTTCAACCAGTAATTGACTCGGATCAGTGAGACTAGGGTGACATTTTCGAGACTATTTCTCATGTCTGTTTTGATCAATTTCAGGAGGCTGAACAAACGTTCAGCTGGAACGTTGCTAAAAGGTAACGAGAATATCAGCGAAATGCACTTCCGCAGTTCCGGGGACTTGATTTCGCCACTGCGAGTTTTCAGATTAAGTATTTTCTTCCAGTATTGTTCAACTGACAGGTCTTCAACTTGGGCATCTCCCAAATGAAGCTCAGTGACATCAGTCATTGCCTGTGACCTCCATTCTACGTCCGTTTTCTGGAGGGAACACTTTTCTGTTAGAACAGGAAATCTCACAAATAGTGGCCTTAGAGATCTTGGGTTCAAATTTCTTGCATTCCTTGGTTCAACTAAAGCCAAAATGTCATAAATTTCGTCTTCAAACTTGAACCGGTCTTTGATCTGCTTGATCAGGACTATATAGTAGTTTCGACACGACTGGTAAAAGAGATCAATGTTATCACTTGGCTCTTGAGCATCCTCGAGTTCTTGCATCGAATCGGTTGCAGCTATTCCCACATATGTCTGGTTTAAAGGCAGATACTCACTTGAAAGGTAAGGATCCAGTTCAGTAAACGAATCATCATTGCGAATATAGTCCAATTTCATGAAGTTAGACGCAACATCATTCACAAGTTTGCTGACACTAAGCTTCAGGGAGTGAAGAAGTGGGAGTTTGAATTGAAAAACTGTATTGAATTCGTTGTAGAGGCCAAGAGAGTAGTCCATGAATTCAAGGTATGGCTTTGTCAACTTGCTTTGTAATGTTGACAAGATAAGGTCATTTGTTGCAGTTGGGTCTTCAAACGTGGTTTCTACGAAATACTGAATAAGTGCAACCCGTTGCTCAATAAGCCTCTTCACACAGGCCTGAAGGGATAACCAACGGGTCTGTCCCGGAGCAAGAATTCGCTATGCTTCGCATTGGAAGAACTCCATAAATTCGGCGAACTTCTCTCGCCTGGAAGCGCTTCTGGAAAAGTGGGCATAGATATTTCGCGCCAAGTCTTCGAGTATCTTGGGAAGTGACAAGCATGCATTTGACGAGCATAAGTGAATAAGATGGCATGAGCATTTCACATTCAAGATGTGTGGCACCATGGCTTTCATAAGGGTTGAAGCAGATCTGTTGGCTCCAAACATGACGTTAGTTGTATCTGCACAAAATCCAACAATATTTTGCCAGGGAATCGAGTTTTCTTCAATGACTTGCTTGATGCGGTTAGTCAGGCCCTCAGCCGATCCATCACTACACTTAATCATATCCAATACTTCGACATGAAGTATTAGATCTTTCTCGCTAAAAAATACAACCATGATAGCTTGCTGTTTATCAATAGTACGATCAGTGGTTTCGTCAGTTATCACAGAGAAAAAAGTGGTTTTGAGCAACTCGACTAACTGGTTCTGTAGCACCAACGAAAAATTCTGTTGCAAAATATTTGTAGCTTTCTGTTTACCCAATGCGACCCCTGCCAGGGCCTGGTCTTTGGGAAATAATTTTCTGAGGAAAGGAATCAAGCTGTCTGCAAGACGTAATGGCAGATTATGTTCTGCCAAAAATATGCAGATGCGCTGTTCAATTTCTTTGGAATGACTGCCTACAGTCAGAAGTTTTTCAATGCTGCCAGACTTCGTCTCGATTTCACTGCTTGCTTTTATATGCTGCTTGGTCAGGGCATGCTTCGTCAACTCTGATTTCCCACAATACACATACTTCAAACAGAACTTACAGTATAATACATAAGTCTTTTTCTTTGACTTGTTTGACACTCTTTTCTCTATCCAATTTTTACACATTGGTAACTGAAGCCACTTGTCAACAAACTTTTGCTCGTATGTTTTCTTTTGGGAATTCTGCCCTGAACCCTGCTTTTTTTTGAGGAGTCACCAGGAGGTGAACTTCAGGAACATCATCATCTTCGTCATCCAGTCGTCTTTCGGGACTAGATGCAATTTGAAGATTATCTTCCTCTGAGTCAGTACACTGGCTTTCAGACGAACTTTGCATGTCAATGATCTCTAGAAAAAGTGTTTTATTAGTGATCAAAACTAGTCTATTTCTATAATTACTTGTGCAAGGGTACACAATAACTAGATTATGCTAAACTATGCTCATGGGCATTAAGGTGCATATCGTCAATTAACTTAAATTACCTTATGTATAATTTAAGTTTGCAGTATGGAGTACGGATGGACCGAAAATTTGCAATGGTTGCATTGCACTAGTTTGCAAAAATCAAAACGAAGTATGCCCAGCTTGATAAATGATAATTAATTATTTATCATGTTGTTTGTTGGTTGGTTTAGAAAATGGTTAACCTTTACTACTGCACGCCAGCAAAAACGTAGGTTTTTCCATTAGTGCAGTAGATGTAAATAGTAAAGAGTTAAATTGTCTTTATTAATAAAGTAAGTATCAAAGTAAAGTATCTTCAGATTTGGAACACCACTTTAAATTGAAAAAGAAATTTGTGACCCACTTCTTCACTAGAAGAGCTTTGTTTTGATGTCTTCTAACCTAGGAGGGACCAACCCAAGCAAAAACAACACAAAAGAAGTTTCTCCGTAAACCTAGCTTAACAAAATACTTTAATTTGCTACTTTCACATCGCTGCAGTCCAAGGCAAAACAGTTTTTCCATTAGTGCAGTAGATGTAAATAGTAAAGAGTTAAATTGTCTTTATTAATAAAGTAAGTATCAAAGTAAAGTATCTTCAGATTTGGAACACCACTTTAAATGGAAAAAGAAATTTGTAACCCACTTCTTCACTAGAAGAGCTTTGTTTTGATGTCTTCCTACCTAGGAGGGACCAACCCAAGCAAAAACAACACAAAAGAAGTTTCTCTGTAAACCTAGCTTAACAAAATACTTTAATTTGCTACCTTCACATTGCTGCAGTCCAAGGCAAAACAGTAGATTTTACATGATTCCAAATGGCAAGTGGCAGGCAAGTGGACATGAACAAAAGACTAGACTAAATATTATTGTGTGAATCATCAGATTAAAAATAAGGGTACTCACAGCTAGTTTTAACAGAACGCAGGGTCCTTTATAGAGAGTATGGATTGCAACTTTTCTGCAAAAAAGCCACCAACACCAGCACCAACACCAACATCTGTCCCTAAATTTTGACACAGAAGCCACAGTCTGCACATGTTGTATAGGAGGGTGGCCTTAGGTCAGTGTCTTTCAGGACCGTACTTGGTAGAAATAAGTCTTTCAACTTTCGTAAATGTCTTGTATACTTTCTTCTATGACCAGATTGTAGCTGGAGCCTTGTTTTTTTTTTAGCTAAGCAATGGAGAGTGCCATTTTGTGTCAGGATGAAACATCAACGCCTGCCAATTATCAAGTCAAAAACTGTTCTTTCATGGTTTAAATCATATTTTCTTACTTCATAATTAAATTTAAGCCCTTCTGATCTGTTTAAAATTGATGTAGTCACAAAATCAATTAAAATATTCATTTTTTAAGTAGCAGAATTGCTTTTTCTTTTGTACTCCTAAAGAGGTCAGATGTGCTTTAACTGGACTGTACAATCATAAAAGGGAATGTATAAAACTGAAAGAAAATTTTAGAATTGAAAAATTATAGTTTCTGACCTTTCACCCATCAACCTAAGGTCACCTCCATGGGCAGCTGGTGCTGCCCAGGCTCGCGGCTAAGGCAGCTGGTGCTTTATTTGGATAATCCCCTGTGGATTTGCAGATAGATTACCACGGGAAAAAGTGGTCACCAGCAGATTGAAAGAATGCCTAATGCTAAGTGCATAGGTCGCATGCTCCTATTCTACAATTGCTGCCTAACCAATACTCTTTATGTTGGGCAGTTTACACCCAATCAAAGGCTTTGCTTAAAAATAAACTAAATACTAGGCTACCTAAACTAAATTACTAAATACCTAATGAATGAAAATCCAAGGGATTAAAGTCGTCCCTTTCTAATGAATGTCATTCCACGCTTTAGCTTTTTTTTGAAATTTCGCGCTGAACTTTGCTATATAAGCCAGTGTTGCGGCATAAGTATTTTCAAGAAGACTGAGCATAATCTGCAATCTATAAGAATTTGTCAGCCTTCGTTTGAAAAATTCGAATTTTCCCTGAAGATCCCTAAAAACCCTTACTTTACCCTAGGTTTCCCTGAATCCCTAGATTCAAAATAAGTGTCCCTAAAAGAAGTGATTTTCCCCTAAAATAGGGTAATCTCCCTAGAATTGGAAGCCCTGAAAATAAGGCAAATTTTCTCAGACTTTTAACTTTTGATGGGTAAGATTAAACTTTGTGAAACTTAAGTATTTAAAATCAGCATAAAAATAAAATTCTTTTTATGTAACTATTGGCATAAACATTTCTGTTTTTAGTTGCTCCGTACTCCAGACCGCTGCTTTTTTGTTTAATCACTCAGAGGCACAAACAATTCTCAGGGGAAATGCCGAAATGCCAGTGATATTGAATAGCTGAAATTAGCCAGTAGTTTATTTTTCTTTATCTAGAGGCTGAGGCCGTGTAATTTCAAACCCTGATATTTGCGATGAGGATTTATGTCATCAAAGCTTCTTTTTATATTATTCAATGTTTAGAAAAAAATTGTACAAAACATACTCATATATAAATAAATATCAATCACTGTATATATCAACGTATATAAAATATTTTTCATTGAATAATTACTTAATATAAATAACTTCAAAACATATATAAGTCATATGAAAAACAAACATTCGAAAAATTACAGCTGAAACGAATTAAAGCCTACTGCCTTTAAAGCTGTGTTTCTTCTTGGTATTACAAAAGAAAAAAGTTTTTTTTTCTGAAAGTAAGGAGCAACATTAAAACTTAAAAAGACCAGAAATCATTCTTTAAATGAAAGGGGCTGTCCCCTCCTCAACGCCTCTCTCTTTACTCTAAAGTTTTCTTTATAGTTTTAAAAAGTAGAGTTGTGACATACTCAAAGTTTACCATAAAGAGCAAGGCGTTGAGGGGACAGCCCCTTTCATGTAGGAAGCATTTTATTTTTGTTCTAAGTTTAATGTTGCTCCTTACTTTTACTGAAAAAAAACTGGTTTTGTATATAATTTAAGTAAGAAAATGATACTTTTACCGTTAGGGAAACGGGCAGTAGCCATACCCTTGTCTGTAGTGAAGACACCATTCATTAGTAGTACATAACCCCTACTCCCTGAAGACGACCGTGGTCTAACAATCAATTCTTAGTACAATTCTCACTGGTCTTTCAATTCTGTTCTCCAAATATTATAATAAAAAAAATATATAATAAATTAACACACGGCTTGGGAGGGGAACTTGTCACCCTTCAATGTTTGTGAAAAAAAAAACACACTAGAAGTTCTTAAATCCGTTCAAATCAGCCCTCTTCTGATCTTCTAGGATCACTGGTTGGATACGATCGCCCCTGAGAAAACAAAAAACAAACAGATAAACACGCATCCGTGATCTATCTTCTGATACAAAATGCAGATTCCATATTTTTGTGTGTAGGAGCTTGAAACATCTTCAGCAGGGTTTTCTGATGGGTTGAATCTGATGGTGTGACTTTCATTGAAGTTGCTTGACTTTTGGGGTATTTCCCTCTTTTCAAAACTTCGGCAAATTTTCTCTGGCTTGTAACTTTTAATAGGTAATATGAAACTTAATGGGTTTTATATGTTTGGAATCAGCATAAAAAGTTCAACTAATTTGATTTATCTGTTGTTATCAAAATTCTATTTTTAAGAATTTTGGTGCCGATTGAGCCGATTCGCTCCTTACTTACATTTCATTGCCACGAGCTGTTTGGTTGGATTCTGTATTGTACATCACAATTAAATTTACTTCAATTATTTTCTATTCAGTAATATGTTCGTCTGACGTCCAAAATATTATATTCACTATTAAATTTTATCTTGTTACCTAAAAATTGTGATTTAGTATTGCCAAGTATGGAAAACTAACATAAATAGTAGGGGAATGTCTTCTGTACGTTTAACAATTAACCGTGGGTGTTCTAAATGTCCCCTGGGGGGAACTATTTCTATAAAAATAACAAATAGTCATGAGAGTAAAATTATGATATTAATTCTCTGGCTTTTATATGTGTGTTAGGTCCTTTCTGCATAAGTATGTCAAAGTGAACAGTTTTAGTTAATTCGTTGTTTCCGTGAATGTCCGCAACCTGGTTAATGTCGACAATCCCCACTGAATGTCCGAAATTCCTTTTTCTCTGCTTGGATTCAATTAGCTTTGCGAGTTAGATTTTTCAGTCTCAGGCAAGCTATGATTGTTAAAGTTAAAAGTTCGGTTAGATTATATTAGTTGAGGTTATATTAGGTTAAATTTGGTTATAAATATCAGAAATGGGTCAAAAAAACCAAACTTAACCCAGCCTAACCAAACATAATCTAACCTAACCTGTCGTCATCAAACCTTGTATTAAACTAAAAAAGTTGAGTCGAAATGCTGACTAAATCCAAGGAAAAAAAGTTATTTCGAACATCGGCTAGTGAATGTCGACGTTCACCAGTTTCGGACTAACATCGTTACTAAATATTATTCGGGTTTCTCACAGAAAAGAATTTACTTAAAATTGAAACATATTTGTGAAAAAAAAAAACAAAAAAAAAACTATGGTTTAAAACATTACGCACATGGAGGTTGGGTGCTTTCAACATATCTACCAATTATTCTTGAGACTAAGATTCTGCTACTAAATTTCTTGTCGTTATGCGTGGGTTGTATCCTTTCTGCATAAGTATGTCAAATTAAATTAGTTCCAGACTGTAAGACTTGTCTCTTTAGCATAACTTGACTAACAGCTTAATTTTCCCCAAACTTTGAAATAAGTTTGAAGTGAAAGCCTTCCCACAAATTTTGAAAGTTTGTCAATGGAATCTACTTTGGCTGAGACTGTTTCTATGTAACTACGACAAAAAGTTGCTCTGGTCTATTGCCTTTGTTTTTAATTAAACAAGAAAAGATTAGAAGTTTTTTAAGAGAGAGAGAGGGGTTTTTGTACTTTTAGTCTAAAGTCTAGAAATTATAGAACAGAAAATGAATACGAAATTAAGTCATTTTCCTATACTTTCTAACAGGCTAATTTGACAATCTTCCCTTGTGATGAGTTTGTTAATTATCATTTCAAATAACAGCTTTGAAATTAAGAATTTTTTTTTTTAGACTATGACTAACAAAATTCTATCTTTCAAATTAATTCTGTATTCTTAGTTTTAGTTGAAATTGAAGTTTTTATGTTTTTTTTTTGTTTTTTTTTAAAGAATAGCTCTAAACGAGGAAAATTTTTCATGGAGACTTTAAAAGGAGCCCCTTGAAAACTTGAATAATAGTTCCTGAAATGGGTTTTTTGTTCTTTTTGATTTAAGTATTTTATTTTTGCAAAATTAACAGGACTACGAGTAATACGGATGAATTTGTAACCATATTAGTAATTTTATCACGCAGGAATTGGTTATCATTCTTGATTACTAATCAAGAATTATTAGTAATCATTCTTATCATTCGTTGTTTAGTTATTCTTTGTTTGAGTTGGTCATACATATGTTATAATTATTATAAAAATAGAAGAACATGAACTTGAACCTCAATCATAAAAGTTTAACATTAAATTCACCACCATTTCTTTGCTGTCATTTCTTGTTTTTTCTTTCTCGTGGTCATTCTAGTTCAGTATATTTTTCTTTTTCTATTCGTTTTCCCCCAAACACTTTTGAACTTATGGGCATAAAAAGTTAAAAAAGTCTGGAGATATTTTTTTCATCGTAATTATTTAAATATACTGCCTGTTTTGCGTAGAAAAGAAGTCGGAATAAAGGCAAGCGTATGTTTCTGATGCTGTACATCACAAGGCAGCATTTATGACCTTTAAAGGGCCTAACATAATTCAAACTAGAATATTGAGGTCATCTTAGATCGGAAGAAAAAGTCAGTTTAAAAGTAAATTGATAACCTTTCATTTTATAACCTACAGTCTCAGCAGAAATCACAGAGTGTAACAGAACACACTAATGTAGTGGGTTCAAGCTCCTATCTGCAAAAATGTGGATTTTGTATTTTTTTTTCCTCAGAAGAAAGATCGCGGATGCGTGTTTTTTTTTCATCTTTTTTTATTCAGACGTAATTGTATCGGTCCAGTGGCTCTAAAATATCATGCGAGGGCTCATTTGAACTGAAATTAAAAGTTCTAGTGCCCTTTTTAAAAGACCAAAATGATTGGAGGGCAACTTGGCCCCCTCCCAGTCCCTTTTTCCCCAATGTCGTCCGGTCAAAATTTTGAGATAGCCATTTTGCTCATCATAGTTCAAAGGCCCAATAACTATGCCTTTGATATAATATGATCCCCCCCTACAGCCCCAGGGGAAAGGTGTTTAAGTCATCAAATTACCCATTATTTACACATAGTATTTGTTATTTTGAAGTATGTATACATTTTCGGGTGGGGGGATTTTTCGCTGGGTGTTTTGCCACGGGGGAATTTCCTATGGGGAGAGAAATTTTCAGGGGTAAACCTGTCAGGAGAAATCATACACTGGAGGAAGTTGCCAGAATTTCTGTACAAAATTCTTCTTAAGTGTCTTGATTTCTCTTTTCTGTCTTAATTTTACGCGTGGAGTTGCTAAGGGTAATTGTCCGGGAATTTTCACTGGGATTTGATTGTCTAGCGGATATTTCCGTGGGAAGGGGAATTTCTCCATGGTGATGGGGCCAGATATTACGGCATTACTTGAAAACGATCAGAAATTACATTAAAAAAAACTAGTTTTTTCAACTGAAAGTAAGGAGCAACATTAAAACTTAAACGAAAAGAAATTATTCCGTGTATGAAGGGGATTGCCCCCTCCTCAACACCTCGCTCTTTACTCTAAAGTTTAAATTTTGTCCCAATTCTTTAAGAACGACTCCTTAAAGGCAAGGGTCGGTTAATTTAAACAATAGGAAGCTTTTTTTAAAAGTACCAAAAAACTTTAGCGTAAAGAGCGAGGTGTTAAGGAGGGGGTAATCCCTTTCATACACGTAATAATTTCTGTTCGTTTTATGTTTTAATGTTGCTCCTTACTTTCAGTTGAAAAAACCTGTTTTCTTGAAATTTAATCAGTATAAAGAGCCAATTCTTTAATGTATTAATTGTTTTTTAGAGATTTAGTTACTATTGGCCCGAGTCCCTCCTAACTTATAGGTTCATTACCACAAACTGTTTGATACCAGACAAATACATTAAAGTGATTACTGCTTTGTACGGCATAAAATTGGTGCTAATATTGGTGCTAATAAATTGGTTCGATTCCACTTTCTAAGACTATAATGAAAGAAATTTTTAATGGCTAGTTTACGGTCTATGGATGAAAGATGACAGATTGCCAAAGCTTATGCTTTTCCATCCATCTTGGGCCAAACGAGAAGATGGTTGTTCCCGACAGGGAGGAAAGGGCTCATAAGATAGGATTTAAAGGAAACTGGAACTACTTAGGAGGGTATAAAAAGTTAAGCTTTAGGTGGAGGGGGAGAGAAGGAGTGTGCGCTGTTGTGTTGGCCTGAGGTGGCTTGGTGCTGGAGTAATTTGTTTGTAGTAGTTGTTGTAGTGGTATGTTAGACTTTTTAATAATTCGACTTTTTAATTATATATATTTTTTAGATTTCCAATTTTATGTGTTTCAAAGAAAAGTGTGACCCTTTCAAACAGTTCGTGGTAACGAACTGTAGTAAGGAGCGATCCGGCTCAATAGTAACCAAAACTCTAAAAAATTGAATTTTGATATCAATAGCTACATCAAAAGAATCGCATTTTAATGCTGATTTTAAATATATAAGTTTCATCAAGTTTAGTCTTAGCCATCAAAAGTTACGAGCCTGAGAAAATTTGCCTTATTTAGGAAAATAGGGGGAAACACCCCCTAAAAGTCGTAGGATCTTAACGAAAATGACACCATCAGATTCAGCGTATCAGAGAACCCTACTGTAGAAGTTTCAAGCTCCTATCTACAAAAATGTGGAATTTTGCATTTTTTGCCAGAAGACAAATCATGGGTGCGTGTTTATTTGTTTTTTTTTTTTTTTTTTTTATTCCCAGGGGTCATCGTATCGACCAAGTGGTCCTAGAATGTCGCAAGAGGGCTCATTCTAACGGAAATGAAAAGATCTAGTGCCCTTTTTTAAGTGACCAAAAAAATTGGAGGGCATCTAGGCCCCCTCCCACGCTCATTTTTTTCCCAAAGTCAACGGATTAAAATTTTGACGATAGCCATTTTGTTTAGCATAGTCGAATATCATAATAACTATGTTTTTGGGGATGACTTACTCCCCCACAGTCCCTGGGGGAGGGGTTACAAGTTACAAACTTCAACCAGTGTTTACATATAATAATGGTTATTGGGAAGTGTACAGACGTTTTCAGGGGGATTTTTTTGGTTTTGGGGGTAGGGTTGAGGGAGGGGGCTATGTGGGAGGATCTTTCCTTGGAGAAATATGCCATGGGGGAAAAAAATTCAATGAAAAGGGCGCAGGACGAATCTGGTCACGTTAGAAAAAAAGTCAAATTAAGAGCTTAATATACAATGCTGGGTGTTCGGAGCCTCTTTATTATGGAGTATAATTTGAAAATAACACAACTATACGAGCGATAAAACATTATACCACAACCATAACTCAAGTAACGAAAGAACTGCTAAGAGATAACACAACTATAAAGCGAAAACAGGTGAAAACTAACGGGAAAATAAACGAACTAAGAGGTGGAAGAGGCCCAGAGAAAAAATATAATCCTTTTTCAATTTTGAGCCTTACTTCCGCAAAGGAGCAATAATGTCAGAAGCCCCGAAATACCGAATTATTTTCTTTTCAAACAGTTCGTGGTAAGGAACTGTAGTAAGGGGCGACCCGGCTCAATAGTAAACGAAACTCTAAAAAACGGAATTTTGATGCTAAAAGATACATCAAAAGAATCAAATTTTTACGCTGATTCTAAATATATAAGTTTCAATTAATTTAGTCTTTGTCATCAAAAGTTACGAGCCTGAGAAAATTTGCCCTATTTTGGAAAAAAGGGGGAAACATCCCCTAAAAGTCATAGAATCTTAACGAAAATCACACTATCGCATTCGGTATATCAGAGAACTCTATAGCGAAAATTTCAAGCCCCTATCTAAAAAATGTGGAATTTTGTATTTTTTGCCAGAAGACAAATCACGAGTGCGTGTTTATTTGTTTGTTTGTTTTTTTTTGTTTTTTTTTCCAAGGGGTCATCTTATCGACCAAGTGGTCCTAGAATGTCGCGAGACGGTTCATTCTAACGGAAACGAAAAGTTCTAGTGCCCTTTTTAAGTGACCAAAAAATTGGAGGGCAAATAGGCCCCCTTCCATGCTCATTTTTTCCAAAAGTCAACAGATTAAAATTTTAAGATAGCCATTTTGTTCAGCATAGTCGAAAACCATAATAACTATGTCTTTGGGAATGACTTACTCCCCCACAATCCCTGAGGGAGGGGCTGCAAGTTACAAACTTTGACCAGTGTTTACATATAGTAATGGTTATTGGGAAGTGTACAGACGTTTTCATGGGGATTTTTTGGTTTGGGGGGTGGGGTTGATGGGAGAGGGCTTTGTGGGAGGATCTTTCCTTTGAGGAATATGTCATGGGGGAAGAAAAATTCAATGAAAAGGGCGCAGGATTTTCTAGCATTACTATAAAAAAAAACAATGAAAAAATAAACATGAAAACATTTTTTCAAATGAAAGTAAGGAATAGCCTTGAAATTTAAAACGAACAGAGATTATTACGCATATGAGGGGTTCTAAAATACTTTAGCATAAAGAGCGAGGTATTTAGGAGGAGATAAATGCCTCGCTCTTTATGCTAAAATATTTTTAGTGATTTCAACTATTTATTCTACGGCCTTTTTGATTCAGGGTCATTCTTAAAGAATTGGGACAAAACTTACGATTTAGTGTAAAGAGCGAGGTATTAACAAGGGTACAAACCCCCTCGTACACATAATAAAAATATAAGAATATAAAAGTTTGTTACGTAAGTTAATTCTTAAGTTACGTATATTTTTTAATAATAAAAACGTTCGTTGAATATTAAAAGTTCTAGTAGCCTTTTTAAGTAACCGAAAAATTGGAGGGCAGCTAGGCCTCCTTCCCCACCCCTTATTTCTCAAAATCGTCTGATCAAAACTAAGAGAAAGCCATTTAGCCAAAAAAAAATTAATATACTAATTTCATTTCAATAATTTATGTGCGGAGAGCCAAAATCAAACATGCATTAATTCAAAAACGTTCAGAAATTAAATAAAAAAAACTGGTTTTTTTAACTGAAAGTAAGGAGCGACATTAAAACTTAAAACGAACAGAAATTACTCCGTATATGAAATGGGTTGTCCCCTCCGCAGTCCCACGCTCTTTACGCTAAAGTTTTTAATTGTTTTAAAAAGTAGAATTGTGGCAAAGAGTCAAACTTTAGCGTAAAGAGCGAGGGACTGCGGAGGGGACAACCCATTTCATATACGGAGTAATTTCTGTTCGTTTTAAGTTTTAATGTCGCTCCTTACTTTCAGTTAAAAAAAACTAGTTTTTTTATTTAATTCAATAAAGATCAAAACAAAACAACGTATTTTAATTTTTAAAATACGCATAGCCAAGCGAAATTTGAACGTTTTAGTGCTGTTTTTGAGAAAAGGGAAACAGAAAGTGCTGATTACCAATCCAATGAGCCCCCTCCAAAGTCTATACTATCCTCCTTTCTATATATATATATATATATATATATATATATATATATATATATATATATATATATATATATATATATATATATATATATATATATATATATATATATATATATATATATATAAATATACTTTAAATGGCCCCAGCGCATAACTTACAACCCTTGCCCGGAGGGCTGTGGATGGGGGGGATGCCATCCTCAAAGATATAATTTTCCGACTTTTCAGTTCCGGTGAACAAAATGGCTATCTCAAAATTTTGGTTTAAGGTGTTTGGGGAATGGAGGGCGAGTGAGGGGGGTTAGTTGCCCTCCAATCACTTTCAAATACTAAAAACGGCACTGAACCTTACAATTTCCAATCAGACGAGATGTTTTTTTTTAAGTTTCTACGACAACAAATGGCCATCTCGAAATTTCTCAGATGTATTTCGGGAAAACCCGAGGTGCGGGGGAGGATATCCTCCGCCCACTCTGAATCTTAAAAAGGGCTCTAGAACCTCTGATTACCAATCTAATTAGCCCCTTCCAAAGTTTGTACGTTCATCTTTTCTATAATTACATTATATGCTTCCAAGGCATAACTTAATACCCTTGCCCTGAGGGTTTTGGGGGGGGTGTTGTCATCCTTAAATACATTTTTCGAATCTTTCAATTACTTTAAACAAAATGGCTTTATCAAAATTTTGATTGGATATGTTTGGAGAAATGTTGGGAGTGGGAGGGGGGTAGTTACCCTAACATCAGTTCTGACTATTAAAAAGGGTTAAAAGGCACTATCCCTTTAAATTTCCTATCAATTGAGCTCTTTTCGACGTTTCTAAGACAACAGATGGCCATATAAAAGTTTCTATCAGATGTATTTCGAGAAAATACGAGGTGTGGGGGGGGACCTATCCACCCTCGGATCACTATGAATCTTAAAAAGGGTACTAGAACTTATGATTACCAACACCTTTAGCCCCCTCCGAAATTTATACGATCACCCTTTCTATACACAAATTGTATGCCCCCAGGGCATAACTTACAGCCCTTGCCCTGAGTGTTTGGGGGGTTTGTCATCCTCAAATACATAATTTCCGGACCGTTCAAATTGTTGAGCAAAATGACTATCTCAAAATTTTAATTAGACATGTTAGGGGAAGTGGTGGAATTGGGAAAGGGTTAGTTGCTTTTCGATCACCTTCGACTATTATTAAATAAAAAAAAACAAGTTTTTTAACTGAAAGTAAGGAGCGACATTAAAACGAACAGAAATTACTCCGTGTATGAAAGGGGCTGTTCCCTCCTCAACGTCCCGCTCTTTACGCTAAAGTTATTTACTGTTTAATAAAGTAAAATTGAGAGAAAGAATCAGAAAGAACTTTAGCGTAAAGAGCGGGACGTTGAGGAAAGAACAGCCCCTTTCATACACGGAGTAATTTCTGTTAGTTTTAAGTTTTAATGTCGCTCCTTATTTTCAGTTAAAAAACTTGTTTTTTTTTATTTGATTTCTTAAAGGCTTTGAATTAATGCATGTTTGATTTTGGCTCTCCACAAATGAATAATTAAAACGAAATTTGCGTATTAATTTTTTGTTTTGGTAAATGGCTTTCTCTTAGTTTTGATCAGACGATTTTGAGAAAAAGGGTGGGGGAGGAGGCCTAGTTGTCCTCCAATTTTTCGGTTACTTAAAAAGGCAACTAGAATTTTCAATTTTTAACGAACGTTTTTATTAGTAAAAAATATACGTAACTTAAAAATTAACTTAGGTAAATAACTTATACTATATTCGTATACTATATTCGTATATATACTTATACTATATTCGTATATTTTTATTATGTATATGAGGGGGTTTGCCCCCTCGTTATTGCCTCGCTCTTTACGCTAAAGCTTTAATTTTATCCCAATTCCTTAAGATTGACCTCTGAATCACACAGGCTGAAGAATAAATAGTTGAAATTACTTAAAATACTTTAGCATAAAGAGCGAGGTATTTAGGAAGAGATGAACCCCCCATATGCGTAATAATCTCTGTTCGTTTTAAGTTTTAATGCTGGTCCTTACTTTTAGTGGAAAAAAGCTTTTCATAGCTTTCATTATTTATTTTTACAATTATTATTATTATTATTTTTAATTTTCATTATTTATTTATTCAATATTTCTTCATTGTTTTTTTTTATAGTGCTAGAAAATCCCGTGACCCGTTAATGGAATTCTTCTTCTCCCATGACGAATTCCTGCAAGGGAAGATCCTCCTACGTAGCCCCTTCCCCTAAACCCCCCTCCTCAACCAAAAAATTCCCCTGAAAAGGTCTGTACACTTCCAAATAACGCTGGTCAAAATTTATAACTTGCAGCCCCTCCCCCGGGGACTGTGGGGGAGTAAGTCAGCCCCAAAGACATAGTTATTATGTTTTTAGACCATGCTGAACAAAATGGCTGTCTCAAAATTTTGATCCGTTGACTTTGGGAAAAAATTGAGTGTGGGAGGGGCCTAGGTGCCCTCCAATTTTTTTGGTCACTTAGAAAGGGCACTAGAACTTTTAATATCCTTTAGAATGAGCCCTCCCGCGACATTCTAGGACCACTTGGTCGATACGATCACCCCTGGGAAAAAAAAAAAAAGACAAACAAACAAAGAAATAAACACGCACCCGTGATCGGTCTTCTGGCAAAAAATACTAAGTTCCACATTTTTGTAGATAGGAGCTTGAAACTTCTACAGTACGGTTCTCTGATACGCTGAATGCGATGGTGTGATTTTCGTGACTTTTGTGACTTTTAGGGGGTGTTCCCCCTATTTTCCAAAACAAGGCAAATTTCCTCATGCTCGTAACTTCTAATGAGTAAGGCTGAATTAACTTATGGCTAATGAAACTTATATATTTAAAATCAGCATAAAAATCTGATTCTTTTGGTGCATACATTAGTATCAAAATTCCGTTTTTTAGAGTTTCGTTTACTATTGAGCCGGGTCGCTCCTTACTACAGTTTGTTACCACGAACTGTTTGAAAAATAGCACTAAACCCTTCAATTTTCAATCGAATGAACCCCTTTTCGAAGTTTTTACGACAACTCTTTCGATACAAAGTGCCCTGGTCTAAAAAAAAATGAATAATACATTTTGCCACATCGCTCTATACTCAGGCAGCACTATTGCGCTCTCTATGGAAAAACTGAAAGATGATAAAAAAAATAAATAAAAAAAATATGATATGAAATGAAAGATGAAATATGAAAGATGATAAAAAAAAAATAAATTCCATGCAAAAGGCTATCTCAATAAAAAACGAACGTTAATCAATTAAAAAAAAAACTTTCTACAAAGCAAGTTTTTCAAAGAAAAGTAAAGAGCTCCATTAAGGTAAAAATGAGCAGAAATGAAGTTAAATAATCTTCCAAGCGTAAAATTACCATACACTACTATCAATAAATAAATAAAACTCAAAACGAACAGAAATTAGCATGCGTAGGGCTGATAACCCCATGTCTTCTCAAGACCAGAACATAATTTACGCTTTGCTGAAAGCAAAATAAACTTTAAATGTTTTCACTTTTCTTAATTTCATAAATAAAAAATATCAAAACTTTAAGAAATAAATATCAGTATATGTCAATTCAACTGACAATCAACGGTTATTTGTTTTCTTTTTTTCAATAAATCGTAAATTATGTTTATTTAATTTATTAATAATTTGTATAAGTTCTGGTTTTGGGAAGGCATGGTTGTTATCAGCCCTACTCATGTTAATCTCTACTCGTTTTGAGTGTGACTCGGCTATTTATTGTAATTTCTGCTCGTTTTGAGTTTCATTTATTTATTGATAGTGGTATTTGGTAGTTTTACGCTTGAAAGATTATTTTATTAAATTACTGCTCATTTTTTGCGCTCTTTATTTTTCTTTGAAAAACTTGTTTTGTTAAAAAAAAAGTTTTTAAAAGTAATTTAAAGACAAACCAAAAGAAAGAAAGAAAAGGTTTACCAGTTCTGAGGTGTCCTTCTTCTGTTAAAAACTTCTTTCAAGTGGTTCTAATTATCATCCACGAGGGAATAAAAAACGAAAACAAAACTAATTTCTATCTTCCGTAAATTCTAGGACGATAAAAATGAATAAATAATTTTCTTTCTAAACGGTATAAACTGCTAAATCGTACCTTGACTAGGTACGAAAAATATATTTTTCGTACCTTTTAAAATATTTGTATAAAAATATATTTTAAAGGTCACGTGAGTGACCTTGACTACGACTGGCCGTGACACTAGGACACTGACACTAGACCTTGACTACGACTGGCCGTGACACTAGGATGGAATAGAAATCCCATGACAAGTAAAGTAAGACTAGATAGAAAAAAAGAATAGCCAGTTTCATCTTCACAGCCCCCTGCAGGGGCTATGAAAATGCATTTTCAAACAGTTCGTGGTAACGAACTGAAGTAAGGAGTGACTCGGCAATAGTAACCAAAACTCTAAAAAATGGAATTTTGATACCAATAGCTACATAAAAAAATTGCATTTTAATACTGATTTTAAATATATAAGTTTCGTCAAGATTAGTTACCCATCAAAAGTTACGAGCCTGAGAAAATTTGACTCGTTTTAGAAAATAGGGAGAAACACCCCCTAAAAGTCAGACAATCTTAACAAAATTACACCATTAGATTCAGCGTATCAGAGAACTCTTTGTAGAATTTTCAAGCTCCTATCTACAAAAATCTGGAATTTCGCATTTTCTCCCAGAAGACAGATCACGGATGCTTGTTTATTTGTTTTTTTTCCTCATGGTTGATGGTATCGACTCAATGGTCCTAGAATATCACGAGAGGGCTCATTCTAACGGAAATTAAAAGTTCTAGTGCCCCTTTTAAGTAACCAAAAATATTGGAAGGCACCCAGCCCCCCTCCCATGCTCATTTTTTCCCGAAGTCACCGGATCAAAATTCTGCTATAGCCATTTTATTCACAATAGTCGAAAAACTAATAACTATGTCTTTGGGGACATTTTACTCCCCAACAGTCCCCGTGGAACGAGCTGCAAGTTACAAACTTTGACCTTTGTTTACATATAGTAATGGCTGTTGGGAAGTGTGGAAACGTTTTCAGGGGGATTTGTTTTGGTTTGGGGGGAGGATAAGTTGAGAGGGGTTACGTGGGGCGATCTTTCCATGGAGGAAATGAATGGGGCGCAGGATTTTCTAGCATTATTAAAAAAAAAAATGAAAAAATGAATATGAAAAGTTTTTTCAAAAGAAAGTAAGGAGCAGTTTTAAAACTTAAAATGAACAGAAATTATTACGCATATGAGGGATTCACCTTCTCTTAATACCTCGCTCTTTACGCTAAAGTATTTTTAGTAATTTCAACTATTTATTCTACGGTCTTTGTGATTTAGGGGTCATTCTTAAGGAATTTGGACAAAATTTAAGCTTTAGTGTAAAGAGCGAGGTATTGACGAGGGGATGAACCCCCTCATATACGCAATAAAAACATACGGAATATAGAAGTTCGTTACGTAAGTTAATTCGTATGTTACGTATATTTTTTTACCAATGAAAACGTTCGTAAAAAATTAAAAGTTCTAGTTGCCTTTTTAAGTAATCAAAAACCGGCAACTAGGCCTCCTCCCTCGCTCCTATTTTTCTCAAAATATTCCGATTAAAACTATAAGAAAGCTATTTAGCAAAAAAAAATAATATACAAATTTCGTTTTCATTATTTATATGCAGAGATCCAAGATCAAAACATGCATTAATTGAAAAAAATTCAGAAATTAAATAAAAAACATGTTTTTTAAGTGAAAGTAAGGAACGATATTAAAACTACAAATGAACAGAAATTACTCCGTATATGAAAGGGACTTTCCCTCCTCAACGCCCCGCTCTTTACGCCAGTGTTTTTTACTGTTTTAAAAAGTAAAGTTAAGAGAAAGAGTCAAACGACCCGCTCTTTGCGTCAAAGTATTTTACTGTTTTAAAAAGTAGAGTTAAGAGAAAGAGTCAAACTTTAGCGTAAAGAGTGGGGCGTTGAGGAGGAAAAGCCCCTTTCATATACGGAATAATTTCTTCTCGTTTTCAGTTTTAATGTCGCTCCTTACTTTCAGTTAAAAAACTTATTTTTTTATTTAATTACAGAAATATAACTATATAATATGTAAAATGCACTGTGAAAAAATGGTGTTCTTGTTACAGCTTCACAGTTTTTTTTTTCATTTTTTCACAGTTTTAAAAATTTATTTTTATGCAACCTCCTAACAATTTTGTTTAAATGTTAATATCACAGAGTGGAAAGAAAATCAAATGAACTGATTGATTGGCTGGAAAGTATCTGTGGAGAATTGCCAGAAACAGTGCAGGCTTGTTATCTTTTTACTTACCATTCTTAGTAACAACGACAAATGATGATAACTTGCATTGTTTTTCCAATAAAATAGCCCTCTCAGCACTTCCAACTTCTAATCAAGTCGTTTGAATTTTTTGATTCTGTAAATGGGGCAGTTTATTTTCCTGAATGAATTTTCCTGATTAATTGAATGTAAGTGCTCTTCTGTTGATGAAAAATGGAAACGATATTCCTAGAAGTTTCTTCTGTTAATAGCATAGAAACAGATTCAGCTAGTATTTCATTAAGAAAACGGCAAGTTCTATATTTTTTGAATTTTTTTTCAGTTTAAACTTTAGAGAAAATTTGATTATTACTAAGGTTGTGAGTGCGTGTCTTGTATTTTTGACTAACCTATTTTTACTCAACAGGTGAGTGGTTCAGGCGAAATCTGTAAGCTCAATATTGTCTTTAGTTTAGCATTAAAGCATTCGACTTGTTTTTAGCTTTGCACGTTCATAAAGAAATTTAGTAATACTTTCTTTTTTCCTTTTTTTTTATATTTTAGCCCATTGTTTGCTAATTAGACACCGTATTTATTTTGGCCATGCCATACCTATCTGAAAGAAGAAAAAAATAGTTTGGCTGCATATAAAGTTGTAACTAGAAATACATCATGTTTATGCTTAAGTATCAAACACTTCCAAGGATTGAAGATTACATTTTTTTTCCATGTTTAAGTACAGAACTTGTCTGTAAGTACTGTTTGAAGAAAATATCTAAGTGTATTCTTAATCTTATAATCAAATAAAGGTTTGGATTATGTTTGGTAAAGACTTAACCATGCAATAAGCGATTCTGCAACTATCTGAAACTGGTGGTAATATTTTTAAAAGTGAAACAATGGATAAGATACTTCGTGCTACTCATTGGTTTGCTTGAAACGTATTATTACATACTACATGTTCTTATTCCTGATTAACTGGTGAGCGTTTGATTTAAGCATCGCTAAGCACTCAAACTTAAGAAACTTAAGAAACAGCAAATTGTTTTCTTGGAGCTCTTGAAGCTTGTATTGAAAAGATTTTCAACAAAGGCTGAAGAGGGTAAAAATTCGATCATACTTGTGAAAACTTGGTGGAATCTGGGTAGTCCTTAAGGACATCAAGCTTTCGATGTTTGTACCCAAGAACTGCAGATTTGTATCTTACCATGTGGAGGTTGACTGCAATAAATTCCTCTCCACCTTCAGAATTGTTTGCCTAGGACAGAATCTCTAGAACAGAATCTATTAAATCACAATAGACTGACTTGTTGTAATAAGAACTGCCAAAATCCATCTGTTTAGACCCCTCTAGTCATGCTAGCATTTTGTTCTTTCTATCTATTAAATAAAAAGAAAAAAACAGTTTTTTCAACTGCAAGTAAAGAGCGACATTAAAACTTAAAACGAACAGAAATTATTCCATATATGAAAGGGGTCGTCCCCTCCTCAACGTCGGCTCTTTACGCTATAGTTTGACTCTTTGTCACAACTCTACTTTTATAAAAAAAACTCTTTATAAAAGTTTTGTTTAATAAAACACTGTTGAAAAAGAATTTTTCTAGAAAGCTAAATAGTCCCTCTATATCGTACAATAGCGCTCTTATCAGGGTTGGATTGTACTTAACAGACTGCCTGAGCTTTATCCATTTTGTTTCTGAAGGCTTTTAACTGCAGGATAAATGCTTCTAAAGAAGTATTTTTCGTCGCATTAGTTAGTACATGTCTACCGTGATTGCAATGGCTCCATCACAAACATAAATGTCTCGATAAATTTGGTTTTGTTTGCTTTAAACCTTGTCTTTTGAGCCACTTTCCCGCATTATAGCAATCTATTGCTCATCGAATTGCTTCAGAATTTCATCTCTTGTATCACTCCTCTATTCACATTTTTCTCGTAAACTTCAGTCAATCGATCAGTTTTGTTTGCGCTGCCGTTAAGAGATTTCCACAGCCATGAGAACTTGCTTTAAAACGGACAAAACAATCTTTTGTGAATAGCCTCACCTCAGGCCACAACTTAGATATACAATACAGTTATAAAAACTCCTATCTTGCCCATGAGAAGCTTTTGGTACAGAGCTCTGAACTTGGCGCCTCCTAGATCGTACTACAACACTATAGGCGGGAACGCAATTTTGTCCAACTGCTCCGATCTTTTAGATTCAAACTGCCAGTTTCCTGTCTCCGGCCGCTAGCATCGCTACCGCGCACTGTTGCCCAAAAATAAATCGAGTTTTCATAACTGCATTGTGTACCTAAGCTGTGGAAGAAACTGACTTTTGCATGGGACTGGCTTGTCGAAATTGACGTTCAAATGCCAGCGAGTGTCAACATGTATCAATTAATGTGTCCAATTTCAAATGAACCTAGTAACTGAAAGTAAGGAGCGAAGTAAAAATTTAAAAGAACAGATATTATTCCGTATATGAAAGGGCTGTTTTCTCCTCACCGCCTCGCTCTTTATGCTAAAGTTTTTTTTTTATTGTTTTCAAACAGTTCGTGGTAACGAACTGTAGTAAGGAGCTACCCGGCTCAATAGTAAACGAAACTCTAAAAAACGGAATTTTGATACCAATAGATATATCATAAGAATCGGATTTTTATGCTGATTTTAAATATATAAGTTTCATCAAGAAAAGATGTAAGTTTCATCATAAAAAAAACAAGTTTTTTTTAACTGAAAGTAAGGAGCGATATTAAAACTTAAAACGAACAGAAATTACTCCGTGTCTGAAAAATGCTGTTCCTCCCTCAACGTCCCGCTCTTTACGCTAAAGTTATTTACTGTTTAATAAAGTAGGATTGAGAGAAAGAGTAAAACTTTAGCGTAAAGAGCGGGACGTTGAGGGAGGAACAGCCCCTTTCATACACGGAGTAATTTCTGTTCGTTTTAAGTTTTAATGCCGCTCCTTACTTTCAGTTAAAAAAACTTTTTTTTTATTTAATAAAAAGAAGAGTTGAGAGAAAGAGTCAAACTTTAGCGTAAAGAGCGGGGGGTTAAGGAGGGGATAGCCCCTTTCATATACGGAATAATTTCTGTTCGCTTTTAAATTTTAAAGTATCTCCTTACTTTCAGTTAAAAAACTACATTATATTTAATTAAACAAAGGTACAGGACATAGTTGGCTTGAAGAAAAGTATTCGTAACGCCGTTGTCATTATTAGTGAGGCTATCTTTCAGCAAATATTACAAAACATCGACTACCGTCTTTATATGTTTCGCGCAAATAAAGGTGCCTAGAAAGAGATTTGTTAGAAATAACTTCTACGGACACTGATTCAATAAAACGAATATAGTTTAAATATTTTAACTACTGCCTCTGTAATCAGTTGTTTTATTTTTAAAGATACTATATGGCCACACTGTCTGTTGCTTGAAGAAGTGGATTTTGATCTAATACTTACCTTACAGGGATTTGGACTTCGCTTTACAACTGCGAGCAGCTGTAAATCAGTTGTTTGATTCAGTTTTATATCCTCTGTGATTCACTTTGTATCCTCTGTAATCAGTTGTTCTATTCTTAAAGATACTGTGTGGCCACACTGTCTTTTGCTCGAAGAAGTGGATGTTGATCTAATATTTACCTTAGAGGGATTTGGACTTGGCTTTACAACTGCGAGCAGCTGTAAATCAGTTGTTTTATTCAGTTTTATATCTTCTGTAATTCAGTTTATATCCCCTGTAATCAGTTGTTTTATTCTAAAAGATACTGTATGGCAACACTGTCTATTGCTTGAAGAAGTGGATGTTGATCTAATACTTACCTTACAGGGATTTGGACTGCGAGCAGCTGTAAATCAATTGTTTTATTCAGTTTTATATCTTCTGTAATTCAGTTTATTTCCCCTGTAATCAGTTGTTTTATTCTAAAAGATACTGTATGGCAACACTGTCTATTGCTTGAAGAAGTGGATGTCGATCTAATATTTACCTTACAGGGATTTGGACTTGACTTTACAACTGCGAGCAGCTGTAGATCAGTTGTTTTATTCAGTTTTATATACTCTGTAATTCAGTTTATATCCTCTGTAATCAGTTGTTTTATTCTTAAAGATACTGTATGGCCACACTGTTTATTGCTCGAAGAAGTGGATGTTGATCTAATATTTACCTTACAGGGATTTTGACTTGGCTTTACAACTGCGAGTATCTGTAAATCAGTTGTTTTATTCAGTTTTATATCCTCTGTAATTCAGTTTATATGCTCTGTAATCAGTTTTTTTATTCTTAAAGATATAGTGTGGCCACACTGTCTTTTGCTCGAAGAAGTGGATGTTGATCTAATATTTACCTTAGAGGGATTTGGACTTGGCTTTACAACTGCGAGCAGCTGTAAATCAGTTGTTTTATTCAGTTTTATATCCTCTGTAATTCAGTTTATTTTCCCTGTAATCAGTTGTTTTATTCTAAAAGATACTGTATGGCCACACTGTCTGTTGCTTGAAGAAGTGGATGTTGATCTAATCCTTACCTTACAGGGATTTGGACTTGGCTTTACAACTGCGAGCAGCTGTAAATCAGTTGTTTTATTCAGTTTTATATCCTCTGTAATTCAGTTTATTTCCCCTGTAATCAGTTGTTTTATTCTAAAAGATACTGTATGGCAACACTGTCTATTGCTTGAAGAAGTGGATGTTGATCTAATATTTACTTTAGAGGGATTTGGACTTGGCTTTACAACTGCGAGCAGCTGTAAATCAGTTGTTTTATTCAGTTTTATATCCTCTGTAATTCAGTTTATTTCCCCTGTAATCAGTTGTTTTATTCTGAAAGATACTGTATGGCAACACTGTCTATTGCTTGAAGAAGTGGATGTTGATCTAATATTTACCTTAGAGGGATATGAACTTGGCTTTACAACTGCGAGCAGCTGTGAATTAGTTGTTTTATTCAGTTTTATATCCTGTAGTCAGTTGTTATCCCCTGTAATCAGTTGTTTTATTCTAAAAGATACTGTATGGCAACACTGTCTATTGCTTGAAGAAGTGGATGTTGATCTAATACTTACCTTACAGGGATTTGAACTAGGCTATACAACTGCGAGCAGCTGTAAATCAGTTGTTTTATTCAGTTTTATATCCTCTGTAATTCAGTTTATATCCTCTGTAATCAGTTGTTTTATTCTAAAAGATACTGTATGGCAACACTGTCTATTGCTTGAAGAAGTGGATGTTGATCTAATACTTACCTTACAGGGATTTGGACTGCGAGCAGCTGTAAATCAGTTGTTTTATTCAGTTTTATATCCTGTGTAATTCAGTTTATATCCTCTGTAATCAGTTGTGTTATTCTTAAAGATATAGTGTGGCCATACTGTCTATTGCTCGAAGAAGGGGATGTTGATCTATTGTTTACCTCAGAGGGATTTGGACTTGGCTTTACAACTGCGAGAAGCTGTAAGTCAGTTGTTTTATTCAGTTTTATATCCTCTGTAATTCAGTTTATTCCTCTGCAATCAGTTGTTTTATTCTAAAAGATACTGTATGACAACACTGTCTATTGCTTGAAGAAGTGGATGTTGATCTAATATTTACCTTAGAGGGATTTGGACTTGGCTTTACAACTGCGAGCAGCTGTAAATCAGTTGTTTTATTCAGTTTTATATCCTCTGTAATTCAGTTTATATTCTCTGTAATCAGTCGTTTTATTCTAAAAGATACTGTATGGCCACACTGTCTGTTGCTTGAAGAAGGGGATGTTGATCTAATATTTACCTTACAGGTAGGTAGGTAGGTAGGTATGCGTTTATTTCATCAAATAAAAATTACTGAAATTGCACTTAGGCCTACAATCAATAATATGCTGCTCAATTTAGGGACCTAAAATGTCCCTGTTCAGCAGCAAAACTACAACAAATAAATGATAACTATTCATTCAAAATCGAAGAAATACGCAAAAAAAAAAACAGACGAAACACTATACAATCTCTAAACAGCCATCTCTCATCATAAAAAAAAAAAGAAAAAAAAGGGATAAAAATTTAACCAATATAATTTATAATTTATTCAAAAAATAATTTTTTATTATTACTTTAAATAACATAAGGTTTTCAGAACACCTAACACTCTGGAATTGAGTTCCAAATAGCAACACCTACATATTTAATCATAAACCCAGATCGCGTTGTATGCCTGATTTCACTAGTCTGCTGATCAGAGCTCCTAGTAGAATAATCGTGATAATTTGAATTATATCGATAAAAACTTCTAAAATATTGAGGAGACAATCCATTTAAAACCTGGTATACAAAAATTAAAATCTGTTGAGATTTAATAAAATCAATGTTCAAAATATCTAAATCTCTAAAACAATCTCTAGTACTACCACACGCAAGATACTCACCCAAACTTCTAATTACCTTATTCTGCATAATCTGGACCCTTTTTACATGACTAGAAAAATTGCTTGCATATAGTGAACAACCATACACTAAATAAGGATGGACAATTGAATAATAAATTGCTTTCAGGACATGTAGAGGAAAAAATTATGAAATCTTCTTAAAATACCGACTCCGCGAGCCAATTTTGAAGATAAAACTTTGCAATGATGAATCCAACTAAAATTTACATCAAAATAAAATCCTAGATATCTACATTGAAAAACCTGACTAATGGAAACATCTTGTAAAAGAATACTATGACAATTATTTACAACTTTACTAATACGATTAAATATCATATAATTAGTCTTCTCAGTATTCACTGCAAGAAAACTATGCTTTGTGAACTGAGATAAATTCTCCAAAGCTACACTAGTTATCTCTATAAGATCTTCGACCGATTCCCCAATCGCTTTACAACTGCGAGCAGCTGAAAATCAGTTGTTTTATTCAGTTTTTTATCCTCTCTAATTCAGTTTATATCCCCTGTAATCAGTTGTTTTATTCTAAAAGATACTGTATGGCAACACTGTCTATTGCTTGAAAAAGGGGATGTTGATCTAATATTTACCTTACAGGGATCTGGACTTGGTTTTACAACTGCGAGCAGCTGTAAATCAGTTGTTTTATTCAGTTTTATATCCTCTCTAATTCAGTTTATATCCCCTGTAATCAGTTGTTTTATTCTTAAAGATACTGTATGGCAACACTGTTTATTGCTTGAAGAAGTGGATGTTGATCTAATACTTACCTTACAGGGATTTGGACTTGGCTATACAACTGCGAGCAGCTGTAAATCAGTTGTTTTATTAAGTTTTATATCCTTTGTAATTCAGTTTATAGCCTCTGTAATCAGTTGTTTTATTCTTAAAGATACTGTATGGCCACACTGTCTATTGCACGAAAAAGTGGATGTTGATCTAATATTTACCTTACAGGGATTTGGACTTGGCTTTACAACTGCGAGCAGCTGTAAATCAGTTGTTTTATTCAGTTTTATATCCTCTGTAATTTAGTTTATATCCTCTGTAATCAGTTGTTTTATTCTAAAAGATATTGTATGGCAACACTGTCTTTTGATTGAAGAAGTGGATGTCGATCTAATATTAACCTTTAAGGGATTTGGACTTGGCTTTATAACTGCGAGCAGCTGTAAATCATTTGTTTTCATTCAGTTTTATATCCTCTGTAATTCCGTTTATATCCTCTGTAATCAGTTGTTTTATTCTTAAAGATACTGTATGGCCAGACTGTCTATTGCTCGAAGAAGTGAATGTTGATCTAATATTTACTTTAGAGGGATTTGGACTTGGCTTTACAACTGCGAGCAGCTGTAAATCAGTTGTTTTATTCAGTTTTATATCCTCTGTAATTCAGTTTATATTCTCTGTAATCAGTTGTTTTATTCTAAAAGATACTGTATGGCCACACTGTCTGTTGCTTGAAGAAGGGGATGTTGATCTAATATTTACCTTACAGGGATCTGGACTTGGTTTTACAACTGCGAGCAGCTGTAAATCAGTTGTTTTATTCAGTTTTATATCCTCTCTAATTCAGTTTATATCCCCTGAAATCAGTTGTTTTATTCTAAAAGATACTGTATGGCAACACTGTTTATTGCTTGAAGAAGTGGATGTTGATTTAATACTTACCTTACAGGGATTTGAACTTGGCTATACAACTGCGAGCAGCTGTAAATCAGTTGTTTTATTCAGTTTTATATCCTCTCTAATTCAGTTTATATCCCCTGTAATCAGTTGTTTTATTCTAAAAGATACTGTATGGCAACACTGTTTATTGCTTGAAGAAGTGGATGTTGATCTAATACTTACCTTACAGGGATTTGGACTTGGCTATACAACTGCGAGCAGCTGTAAATCAGTTGTTTTATTCAGTTTTATATCCTTTGTAATTCAGTTTATATCCTCTGTAATCAGTTGTTTTATTCTAAAAGATACTGTATGGCGACACTGTCTATTGCTTGAATAAGTGGATGTTGATCTAATACTTACGTTATAGGGATTTGGACTTGGCTTTACAACTGCTAGCAGCTGTAAATCAGTTGTTTTATTCAGTTTTATATCCTCTGTAATCAGTTGTTTTATTCTTAAAGATACTGTATGGCCACACTGTCTATTGCTCGAAGAAGTGGATGTTGATCTAATATTTACCTTACAGGGATTTGGACTTGGCTTTACAACTGCGAGCGGCTATTCAATTTTCATTTGATTACTTATTACATTCAATGGAAGGAGAAATAGACCCAAGTCTTATGGGAAAAGTGGCACAAATTCGTTCGTGTTTAGTTCAACTTCTTCAAAAGGTAGGGAATGTCTCGTTGATTTTATAGTTGTAATATTTTTTTTTTTATTATAATTCTATTAGTATAGTGTACAAGGCCGGAGCTGCTTAAAACGGAAGGAGGCCAGAATTAAACGATGAAATTACCGCCCTCTGAATTTATAGAATACATCCTGTAACCAACAATTTTAAGGAGTTGCAAATTGAAATTGCGGGATACCATTGAACATGATTGCAATTGTTGTATTTCAAGTAAATTAAGGGGAAAGTAAAAGTTCACCCCATTTAATAAAAAGGAAAAGATAACAGTTGATGACGAATCTATATCAACACTGGTCTTAGCAAGGAATATGAATCGATCTTATACCATGGATTGGTGTACCAACATAACTTTTTGGAGGGCTTAGAGTAGTATACGAACATAACTTTTTGGAAGTAGAGTTATTTAGATTTGCAACCATGATTGACCTTGATTGACCTTGATTTACACAGAAAATAACCATACTATAAAAACAGTATAAAACTCTCAAGTAGCAAAGTATAATTTAATAGTATTTATAGTATGTAATTTAATAGTGCTAATGAAATAGTGCAAAATACTATATAAAAATCTATATAAAACTGTTTTAATAGTAAAAATCTGTTGTTTTTATATTCCTGTATATACTAGTCCAGTGGCCTTTCAATTATATCCTTACTGTGCTTGGTAGCTAGAACTGTGAATTTATTTTACAAGAATAATTCCAGCTTTTTAGGACCATAATTAAACGTATTTCAAATATTTCAAAAAATGGCGAATTTATTATCTTTTTCCCGTATTTTTAACAAGGGAAAATCAATATGAAATTTCGCTGTTGGGCAGATTAATTGCTAAACCTTAGTAAAGTCAGTGGATGTGCACATATATCTGTGAGCGCTGGTATCATTACCAAATATTTTGGGTCTGTCATCAAGTGGTGTGAGGAGAGCAACGGTCGTCTACGAGGGAAAAGGGCCAGAACGAGTAGGGGAAGGCTGGGCAAAGGGTCATGTAAGCTGGCTCTTTGGCAAATGTTATATTGTTATGATTCTCTCCCTAAGGTTGTTCTGGTATGAGTGCTAATCGGCCATGTCAAGCTCGAAGAAATTACAATGAATACGATGACATTATGTCCCCCCATAAATAAATAAATAAAAATTTCTGTAGGTTGTGACGTAAAATATATCTTCCATGTCTTCAGACTACATTTTATGCGAAATAGTAAGCTTTTAAAGTCTAATAGTATAATGTCTTTACGCATTCAGTGCCACCTTCTCCAGCCCCCGGATATGTGCAGACTCTGGCTTGCAAATAAATAAATAAGTCTCGGGTGATTGTGAAGTAAAGTCTACCTTTTATTCTTGACAGTATTTTTTTAAAGAAAGTTCACTATTAGGGTCTTGAATTAAAAATTTTATTCGTATTCATTTACAGCTTTTTCGAATGCAGAGGGAAGGTGTTGCTTAATGCTTGTTGTATTGACGTTTGTTGCGTAAATCAGTATATTCGTATGCTTGGCTCAGCATTTAGAAGTAGGGTAGTCCCCGCTACTAACAACTGCCAGTTCTAAAAATTCATAGCAGTGTTAAGATATCTGGGGTTCGAAGTTGATGAGCACTTCTCCTTCATACTAAACAGTTCAAGCATTCCGTGTTGGCATCCTGACAAGAGATCCTAAGAAATCGAAAGCGATTTTTATAGTCTTATTTCAGTTGCAAACTGTGGCACCCTGTGCAAATTGCAAACTGTGGCACCCTGCAAAGAAGAGTGAATTATTGCCGAAATTAGAAAAAAAATATTAAGTTTTATCTTTTTTAACGTATTTAGTTGCTAAAATTAATTAGAAAGTTAGCGTATTATTTTTTTGTGAGATTTGGAAAGCAATGAGTGCAGAAGTGTAGTGTTATTTTATTAATGCCACTTCTGTGGTGACACTTCAGTCACAACTAGTTTAAAGTTCTTTTTAAAAAGTATTTTTTTGTTAAATAAGGAAGAAATAAGACATAAAGAAACGTTTTAAAAAATGATAAAGTGGGGAGGGGGAGGATAAAATTATATGAGATCTGGACAGGTATATTGTTACTGCCCATCTTCTTGAATTTCTTTTTCTCCTTAACATTTTCTCTGACTTACTATCGATTTCCTAAAAATTAGAAAGACTCGGGCTATAACGTTAATCTTGTTTCCCTGGCGGTGGTCTTTTAAAGTATCCCTAAACGAAGAATCCAGTGAAAAAAAAACTTTCGAATATACTTTTTGATTTTCTTGACTCTGAACTATATTTAGGTCTTGAGTATATTTAATTTTTCGAAATTTCAGTCTGGTTTTTTTTTCTTGAAAAAATTTTCTGTCAAAATTTGTGTTTTTAAGATGTATATTCAGCACCATAAGGGAATTGGATTTAAAACTGTTTCAGATACCTTCAAAGTAAACGCAAGGCTAGTTAGCAGGAGGCAAAATCAACTATGAACTTTTTAAGGGGCTTGATTCGATTAAGAAATTAAGATTGGGAATTTAAGTTCAGAAAGCACAGATTGTTAGATTACTTGGTGTAAAAATTGATAATTATATACAAATTCCAGTTGATTTTAAACTTTCATGCCTCTTACTTATTCAATCTAAAAAAAAGGGGCCGGTATATCCCGCACAAAATTCCTCCAGAAAGCTCCTGCCCTCAAAAATCTCCCCCAAAGAAAATTTTCCCTGGAAAATCCCTCAGGTAAACTCTGCACGGGGAAATTCTTCCCTGGGAGATTCCCCTAGGGAAAATTACCCCCTACCCCGCAAATTCTCCCGACGTGGAAATTTAGCAGCCAAAGAGTAATTAAGACAAAAAAAAGAATGAAAAAAAGAACTGGCTCTGGAATATTCTACCTATATTGTCAAATATATGTAGAATATATGGTGTAGAATGAAAGATTTCGTGGTAAATAACTCCAAATAAGGATGTGCTCGGGTCAATAGTAACCAAAAATAAACAAATGATCTTTAATCACAATTATTACACTAATTCCTCTGATTAATCCAATCCAAAAATAGGGGGTCTGGCATACCCCCGAAAATTTCCCTAGATTAACCTCCTGTGGAAAATCCCCCCCTGCTGAAAATTCCCCAAAGAAGATTTATTTTAGAATATCCACCCAGGTTAACTCCTCACGTGGAAAATTCCTCCCCGGGATATTCCCCTCCGGTAAATTGCCCCCCCACCCCGTAAATTCTCTCCATATTCAAAATTCAGTAGCCAAAAAGATACTATGACGGAAAAAAAAGGAATGAAAAAAGAACGGATTTGGAATATTCCACCCCTATTCCCAAGTACATGTTGAAGAAAGTTCTAGGCGTTAACCCCCTCCTAACCTGGACCCCCCTCCCCCTTGGGAAATATAACCCCCTGGAAAATACCCCCCGTGGAAAATATTCCTCGTGGAAAATACCTCCGGGAAATACCCCCCACACACACGGAAAATACCTCCCCCTAACCTTGAAAAATCCCCCTTCCCCGGAAAATATTCCCCCCTCCCCTGAAATTATTCCCCCCCTCCCCTGTAGAAAATATCCCAGTGGAAAATACCCCCTCCCCCCGGTAAATACCCCCCTCCGTTGAAAACACGGTTTTCCAAATTTGATTTTCATTTTAGTTTTGTTTTTTATTTTCCTTATGGGGGGAGGAATTTTGCTACATGTGTATTATACGCCACTCACTCACGTTAACGCTGTGTAAAGCTCGAGAAAAAACCGGTTTCTTTGTTAATTTCTTTCAGCTTACCGCGAGACAAGACTAATACAAGTGACAGAATAGATGGGAAACATATCATTTGGGCTATATATTTGCACATAACGGGTGGGGGGTAAAGAATTTGGACAGTATGAAGAAAGAAAACAATTCCTACTTCATAATATGTAGAACAATTGTACCTAATACATTTTGCATGAAGACTTGCTATACTATACCTCTCTCCCCTAATGTGCAAATATATAGTCCAAATTTGTATCTAAAGTAACGAAAAAACTAACGAAGAAACCGGTTTGTTCTTGAGTTTTACACATCGTAAACTTGAGTGAGTGGCGTATAATACACAAGTACCGGAATTTTTTAAGGAGAGAGAGTCGAATTTCCCGGTATTGACTAAAAACGATCAGGAACTGAATTAAAAAAAAAAGTTTTTTTCAACTGAAAGTAAGGAGCACCATGAAAACTTAAAACGAAAAGAATTTATCACGTATATGAAAGGAGTTGTCCACTCCACAAGACCTTGCTTTTTGCGTTAAAGTTTTGACCTTTTGTCCTTATCCTTTAAGAACGATTCCTGAAACACAATGGACGTTTAATTAGAACATTAACCTTTGTTTTAAAATTCTATAAAACAAAACTTTAGGTTAAAGAGCGAGGTCTTGAGGAGGAGACAACCCCTTTCATATACATTGTAATTTCTGTTCGTTTTAAGGTTTGTTGTTGCTCCTTACTTTCTGTTGAAAAACTTGGTGTTTTTTTATTTAATTACTTACTAATTAATCTCTTTTGTTAGAGGGAAACATACGGAACAAGTTTTTAAAGAAAAGTAAAGAGCCTCGTTAAACCGAAAATGAGCATAAATAAAGTCAAATAATCTTCAAAGTAAAAACTATGGAGTCTAATAGAAAAAAAAAGATATAAAATGTTTTCTATGAAAAAGACTATGTCAATAAAAAATAAACAGAAATTGGTTTTTAAAAAATTCCACAAAACAAGTTTGTAAAAGAATAGTAAAGAGCCTCATTAAGCCAAAAATGAACAGAACTAAATTCAAATAATTTTCCAAGCGTAAAACTACCTCAAATCACCATCAATAAATGAATTAAACACAAAACGAACAGAAATTGCAATAAATAACCGATTCAAATTCAATACGAGCAAAAATTTCCATGAAAGTTCAAAAAAAATTAGCGTTAAGAGTGAGGTCTTAAGGACGAGGCAACCCCTTTCATATACGTAATAATTTCTTTTCGTTTTAAGTTTTGATGTCGTTCTTTACTTCCAGTTGAAAAAACTTCATTTTTTTTAATTTAATTTCTGAGTGTTTTAAATAATAGCAGGAAATCCAGCTCTCTCTCCATAAGAAATTCGGTACTTTTGTATTATACGCCACTTACTCAAGTTTACGCTCCGTAAAACTCGAGAACAAACCGGTTTCTTCGTTACTTAAGAAATAGATTTGGGCTATATATTTGAAGATTAGGGGGGGGGGGTTAAAGTACAGTGGGTCTGCATGCAAAATCTGCTAGGTACAATTATTCTGCGTATTAAGAAGTAAGAATTGTTTTCTGACTTCAAACTGACCCCTCCCCCTTGTGCGAAATTTATTTGACCCTCCTCCCTAATGGGATATTTTCCTTAGGGCGTATTTTCCGGGTGAGGGGAGGGTAAACTCCAGCCACCTTAGAATATATGGTGTAGAATGCAATGTAAGAAAGGAGCTGTTCGGATCAACAGTAACCAACACTAATCAAATGATCTTTTATCACAATTAATGCACCAGGACAATTGGCTTTTTATGCTGATTCTAATCGTATAAAGGTCATTAAGTTTAATGTTACACGCCAAACGCTCCAAGCCTTAGGAACTTTGCCTTATTTGGAGAAATGAGGAAACACCAGTAGTAGAGCCCTATCCCAATGTACTATTGGAGTTACTAACACCTTTTTGGCCTCATTTCAAGAAAATGCAAGCCGATTTCTAAGACTTTTAAGAATTTCAAGAATGATACGGCATCAGGTATTGCGTAATCATTTATGTTGTAGGTGAAACAATACAATACGTTCTGTGACAGCACTCACATCTGGTCCTTTGGGATAACAACTGAGACAACAACATTTTTTAGCTTCTAAGTAGTTTTCCATTGGTTTTATGAAATTTAAGTGTGATGTATGAATCGAACTTGAGACCCATTATTTCCTATGGTAAAAGAACGACACGTTATTTGACTTAGCCAAAAAGTCATTGATGATGTTATGTTCTTAGAAATGCATTCTAGGTAATCAATGTATTGTTTCTGGGATGCTTCCCAAATGTTAGTTGTCACAATAACGTAACAAGTTAATTGGGCAATCGAGTTCTATATTGGAGTTCGATTGTTGGTAAATTCTACGAGTGATTTGTTTCCGGAAACATTTTGTGGCATCATTACCAGAATGTGCTTACCATGATGTTTTGATATACTTGCTGAACAGACATGTAATTTTTTCAGCTTTTTTTCCAAGTCTTTCACATTAAATATACTTGTAACAAGAAAACTCACTTCTGATATTTAAAAAAATAAAAAATGTTGAGAATTTAAATATGTCAGTCGTTTTTTTTTGTCATTAGAAAAATAATATTTGCAGTGACATTTTTTTGGACTTTGAATTTTTTTGGACGGAATCTTTTGAGACGTAGAATTCTTGGGAATTTGGAACAGTTTTTTTGGAACATATAATTTTTGGACTCTTGGTGGTTTCTTGGGAGGCTTATAATTTTTTTCACGCAAAGGAACGCAGTCACATGCATCGCTCACAAGCGTCATAACCTCCAGTTAAACAGAAGATATCACTGGAATGTTTTCCAAATCAACTCCCTCCCCCCCAAAAAAAAACAACAACACATAAATCTCGTAAAATAATGGAAACCTGTCTCGAAGTGTAAATGTTGTTGACTCAGTTGCCATATAAAAAGACGAGATGTGAGGGCTGTCACAGGATGTATTGTAATACCAGATAATGCATCACTCTTGAAATTCTCAGAACATACCAAGAAATTCGTGGCATCCCAAAATAATTCTAAGTCTATTCTAATTCTAAAATAAAACATGCCAAGAAATTCTTGGAAACCAGGATGCATATTACTAGCCGAGTTTGTTGTAGTCAAAAATAATGATCCCCTTCAAATGATATGCGACTGACAAAACCATTTGCTAATCAATCATTTCCTTTGCCTATGCCTAAAAATAATGGGAACATAACAAAGTAATGAAATGTAATATATTTTAGTGAAATAATGGCATGAAGAATATCATCATAAAAAAATGGATGCTTTGAATTCATTACATGAAACATTTCATTATGTTTTCACTTGACATGCCACTTATTCCATATTGGGTAAAACTAAAGTTTAAATATGGTTTCAGCTACAACCTCATCACACATTTCGTCACTGATCTTATTGGATTCATTGACCTTGTATTTCGAAGCTCTTGATGGTACTACTAATGTTCGCCGATGCTTTTCATTTCGTTGAATTGACTGTAAATTCCGTGGTGATATTGTCTGCCAATGCCCTTTTGATTTTACTTGTGATTTCACTGTCTGTTACCACATTACTTTTACATAGACTGCAGCTTCGACATATTGATAAGATATGTAGTATGACATTAGTGCGGCAGTGGACCTTTCTTTTCCCCCTTGCTTGCATTTCTATTGCCAGAAAGATGGTTATAACGATCTATCAACGAGTAACGTATTACCAGAACTATTAGCAAGAAGTTGGCCCTATTTTATCAACTATTAGTTTTATTTTTGCATTCTCTTCGCGTCCTATCATCTCTGGAAATGTTACTCTCGTATATCCATCATCAGTAATTTTTAAGTTTTCGGTAGAAAACTTATTTCATCCCTCTCCAAACAAATTTCATCCCTCACTGTCTTGACAATGCACGCATACATTTCCAATCGTGTTACAACTAGTACTTGTTTCATGGTTCAAATATTTTTCTTTGTCAGTACTCAACTCTATGATAACTTTATCATGTGCACATACTTTCTTGAAATATTTCATCCTCCCTTTTTTAAATATGATACAAGTGTTTATCCTTCTCGTGAACAATTAATATTGATCGAAAACATAAAAGAAACCAACTATTGCCGATGATCAAGCACAGAGTACCAGTGAAACGGCCACATAAAAAAAAAAATCCGAAATCCATGTTCACCAAAGATTATTTATAATTTTAAGACATAAAAAAAGTTGAAAATTAGGGTACATTTCTTTATTCCATCTTTTTTCTAGCATATAACATCAAACATTTCCCTTATTGTGTAATTATTCATGTTGTCACTGAAACAATACAATACATCCTTTGACAGCCATCACATCTAGTCTTTTGAGACACATATACTGTGGCAGCCCACACCCCGTACTAACGGAGTTGTTAACCACCTTTTTTGGCATCATTCCAAGAATATGGATCCTGGTTCCCGAGGATTTCTTGGCATGTTTCCAAGAATTTCAAGAATGATGCGGTATCTGGTATTGCATAATCATTCATGTTGTTAGTGAAACAATGCAATAAATCCTGTGACAACCCTCACATTTTGTGTTTTGAGATAGCAACTGAGTCAACAATATTTTTGGCTGCTAAGCAGTTTTCCGTTGATTTTATGAAATTTTTGATGTTTTTTGGGACTTAGAATTACTATTATTCTTTTTTACTTGTAATTTTCTAGACACCGAGAATTTCTTGATGTGTTTTTTGGCTCAGTTTTTTTTTGTGGACTTAGAATTATTTTGGGATGCCGAGAATTATTTGATATGTTTCTAAGAATTTTAAGAATGAATGCGTTATCTGATATTGCATAATTATTCACGTTGTCTGCTGTCATCTATTAATTTACAGTCGAAGATGGCACCGTTTGGATTTTCCTACCCTAGTGATACCATCTTTTTTCATTAACGTTATAGATGACATCACAACTGATTTTTCACTTAGGTTACATTATGTTAACGGATTTTGAGTAAAAATGAATTAACGAAAGGGTATTAGACTAAGGACATTTAATGGAAGGTTGTCAAAGAATTTCATTGATACCAAAGAACTTGCAAAAGATTGTTTCTTTTTTGTTGGCCATAGTGACCAGGCTCGGTTTGCTTTTTGTGCAGTTGTGGTTAGAAACTAGGAATATGATGTGGGAAATATTCCAATGAAACCTCTTGCTTTAACTGGACGCTATGACATTTGTGAGTGATACATGGGATCAAGAAGCTATAGTCCAACCTATACTAATCTTCATCTGCAATCAACAAGGTATATCCCCTGACCTTTACTGTCACAAGAAGAAGGTTGTACTCTTAAACGAGAGGGTGTTAGGCTAAGGACGTTTAATGGAAGGTGATCAAAGGGTTTCATTGATTTCAGAGAACTTGCAAAATATGGATTTCTTTTATTTTTTGTTTGGTGACATTGACCAAGTTCAGTGTGCTTTTTGTGCAGGTGTGTTGTAAACTAGGAAAAGGGTGATGTGCTTATGGATGAACATATGAAAAATTTCGAAACATGTGCTTTCGTTCAGAGAGTTAATGTGGGAAAAATTCCTGCAAAACCTTCTTCTTTAACTGAAAGTTGTGACATTTGTGAGCGGTACATGCGACTGCATTCCTTAGTGTATAAAACCTTAGCCCCCCCAAAAAAAGTCCAAAAATTACATGTTCCAAAATAATTCTGACTTCTAAGAAAATTCTACGTCCCAGAAAAATTCATCTTCATTTTTATTTTTTAAATATCAGAAGTGATTATTTTTTTGGTTATAAGCATATTTAATGGGTTTTTAAGACATGAAAAATTTCAAATTCAAAGTTAAAACGGCGGGCTGGAGTTGGAGAGGGAGGTTATTTGAGCCCTGGAGGGAGTCGTGTGGCCCTGGATTGGTGACTCGGTGTCCTGAAGGGGGGCATTGGGTCCCGGATGGGAACTTGGGTACCCAAACTAATGCGCATGCCTGGTAATGGAAAACCGATGTGCTAAGAACCATTACATTACCTAAAGTATACTTGGCTGGTTGTACTCATTACAATTTCTGGAGACCGAAACAAGTTCCGTTGATAATCAAAAGATTGTCTATCTAGCTAGCATCTCAAATCTTCATGATATGCATATTAACGGCAGGTGGCTAGATTCCAAGAAAAAACATATTAATTACCTAGAATGTATTTTAAGAACATAATATTATCAATGACTTGTTGGCTCAGTCGAGTAACGTGTCGTTTTTTACTATAGGAAATAATGGGTATCACGTTCGATTAATTTATCAGACATAAACCTGATAAAATTAGTGGAAGACTGCTTAGAAGCTAAAAAATGGTGTTGGCTCAGTTGTTACCTCAAAGGGCCAAAGGTGAGGGCTGTCCTAGAATGTATTGTATTGTTTTACCGACTACATGAATGATTACGCAACACCAGATATTGCATCATTCTTGAAATTCTCTGAAACATGCCGAGGAATTCTTGAAATTCATGACATTGGCCCGCTTGTATTCGTTGTACTGTTTCACCAATAACATGGATGATTACGCCATACCAGATAACGCATCATTCTTGAAATTCTCGGAAACCGGTTTGCATATTCTTAAAATGATCTAAAAAAAGGTGTTAGCAACTTCAGTAGTACGTCGGATAGAGCTCTGCCAGTATCCAAAAGGCTTGTACTACTAGCAACGCCAGAAAGATATGAGATTGTATTGATAATTACATAATTAGATTTATCATATTCAAGTCTTAAGCTCTTATCTACAAAAATGGGGAATTTCGCTGTTTTTCCCAGAAAAAGATCAAGGATGCGCGTATATTTGATGTTGTTTCCCCCTACCCCTTGGGTAATTGGAGAGGCTTCATTCAGATACAAATTAAAAGTTCTATAGCCCTTAGGAAGTGAGAAATAATAGTGACACAGGATAGTGGCGTTTTCTGCAATTTTGTGGCACCAAACTACGATTTTGCCCCATGGAGAGTTAAGCTGCTATTGAACAAAAACTCTGAAAAATCTAATTGATTTAGAAGTATCAAACAACTACATATTGAGCTTCCCGGTTGTGGAGGAAGCAATGCCGAACGGTTGTGTATTAGTTTCTATAAAAGTAAAGGTACTTCAGATAGGAAAACCTCCTGATATACGAATGGGGGGGGGGGAGAAAAACCTCCTAGCTTCGAGTGTTATGGTAGGGGTACGTCCTCCCTAAATATTTTCAGCCAGTCGCATGACAAAAACTTAAAGTGGCGCAAAGTGCCACTGTTTTACTGGCTCATTTCTTTTCAGGGCAAATAGGTGCGTGGAATACGTGACATAAAATAAATGAAAATAAATCAGTCTCAGTCAGTAGATAACAAATAACGAAGTATTTTTATAGCCATATCCCCAAATTAGTCGATAAAAATGGCCTGGCAGTTGGTAAATTCCATTGCCCTTCCTCCCAAAAAAGTGACTAGTGACGCCTCTTGTTGGTACTAGATCAAGCCCACGGTTAATTACTTCTACCACTTAGTCTCAGCCTGTTATATCCGGGGTTTTCCGTCATAGGGCAAGTTGTCTCTCTTCTACACAGACTACTAATTTTATATTTCCATATCATGTTCTGTTATCTTTCTCCTACCCTGCTCTGATAACTGAGCTCTAAAAACACTAAAAAAAAAAATAATAAAGAAACGAAAAATAGATACTATAGGATATTGGATACCATACATTCTGCCTATATTCTGGAATATAGGTATGATATTCCAATATTCATGTTGTCTTCATTATTATTATTCGCCTGTTCAATTTTGCATTTGGAGGGAATTTTCCGTGCGAAGGGGGGGGGGGTCAGGGGAGAGCACACCTAGCACTGTCATTGTCATGTGTACTGTCATTTTTTTTTTTTTTTAACGACAATTATCTAAACGTGATTTATTAAGTACTGGTTTCGTTCTATTCGTTTAACCATCATTCTACTCCAATAGGAGCGCCTTAGCTTCGCCTCGAGTTAAACTGAGATAGACGGGTGCAATCGCCTCAATTGACCAAACCAAACCAGTTGACGTTCGCATTCGCTTTGATTCAGACCAAATTAAATAATGAGTGACAGTGAAATAGTGATTGGACTATTGGACAGTTTAGTTGATGAAGATTATGAACGTGGAAGGCGAAATAAAGCTCATTCGCGTCGCAGAATACTCTCAAGTGAGAGTGATAGTGATCATAGAACAAATAGTGGCTCTCGGAGCCCAGAGTTTCAAACTCATGCTCGATATGGCTCTCGGAGCCCTCAAATTAGTTCTAGGAATGACAAATCTAGCTCTCGGAGCCCACAAATAGGTTCTAGAACCATAAGAACTGGCTCTGTGAGCCCCGTAAAAATCCATGACAAAAAGCGGAAGGCTTCTCCGGAAAAGCGAAAAGGTAAAAGATTAAAAGAAAACACGTCAAATGACTCTCTATTCAAAAAGATTTCTGAGGAACGTTCTGGTAACAAAGAGGGTCCCAAGATCCATAAAAAACTTGCCAAAGTTGCAAATAGAGCTTTCTCCGAGCCTTTGGAAATAGGGAAGCTAAAAGATTTATTTGAGCGCCACCCTAGGCCTGCGAATACAGATAAAATTGTTGTTCCCAAGGTGAATAGTGAGATTTGGGCCACTCTCTCAGCACGTGCTAAGCAGAGGGATGCTAAGGCACTTCAAGTGCAGCGGACAATTGTTCACTCAACCTTTTGTGTTTTAGAGGCAGTAAATGATGTTCTTGAGTTCGAAAATGAGCATATCAAAGAAAAGGTTGTTAAAAACCTAACAGATGCAGTTCACATGCTTGGCCTCACCAATTATGATTTAAGTCTAAAAAGACGCCATGCGATGAAATTCGAGTTGAGCCCAGATCCCATGGTGGCATCCGCTTTATGCGCTCCCGAAGTCAAAGTCACGGAGTTTCTTTTTGGCAAAGATGTTGCAAAAACAACGTCCAAAGCCAAATCCGTGGCGGATTTGAAAAAATCATTTGGAAGACCAAAAAACGTGCAAGGGGGGGCCTACCGTTATCGCCGATGGCAGAACGAGGCTCCCCGTCCATTCTATCGAAAAAAGCAGAACCAGGACCGTCAGGAGAGGTCGAAATTCCAGAACTTTCAGAAAAGGGATCGCAAATAGGTGGTATGTACCATTTAACATACCCTGACCTTGAGTTTTATGATTTTGTTGTAAATTTCAATAGGCAGTCCAAACATTTGGTTGATAATTTTAAAGCAGGGAGAATTAGTAAGTTTATCTCAAAATGGCAATCAATAACAAGTGATTTGAATATTTTGAATATTGTGGCTTCAGGCTATAAGATTGAATTCGAGAAAAGACCATTAAAAGCTTTGGTAACAAAAAACAAAAGTTTTACGCCTGAAGAAATGCAGGCTATACGAAAAGAAGTTTATATTTTATTGCATAAAGGAGTTATTATTAAAGTACCCGAGTTCAGAATAAAAGGAATACTTTGTGTTTCTCCCGTTTTTACGGTCCCAAAGAAAGATGGGTCTTCTCGGTTTATTTTGAATCTTAAAAAACTAAACGAAAGTATTAAATATTACCATTTTAAAATGGAAAGTGTTCAGTCTGCGGTTCTTTTAATGACAAAAAATTGTTATATGGCCTCTGTTGACCTTGTTGACTTTTATTATTCATGCCCTGTTGATTTTGAGTATCAATTATGGCTTTGTTTTGAAGTAGATTGTTATTATGCTTTCACATGTATGCCAAACGGCTTATCATCTGCCCCAAGGGTTCTCACGAAACTTATGAAACCCGTTTTCTCCCTTCTTCGACGAAAAGGTTATATGTCAATTGTTTATCTAGACGATACCCTTCTTCTGGGAAGGTCAGTTTTAGAATGTCAAAACAATGTCTATGAAACAGTGAAATTACTGTCAGAGCTGGGGTTTGTAATTCACCCGGGGAAGTCAGTTCTCATTCCAAGTCAAAGAATAGAATTTCTGGGTTTTTTATTAGATTCGCGATTAATGTGTATTTCCCTGCCGGAAAGAAAAATTGAAAAGGTTCTAGATTCAGTTTCAAAAGTTCTCCGTCAAAAATCGACTACGATTCAAAATTTGGCCGAAACTCTAGGTGTTCTTGTTTCAACCTTCCCAGCAGTGGAATTAGGGCCTTTATATTACCGGAAAGCGGAATCATTGAAAATTCAAGCACTAAAGCACGCGAAGGGTGATTTTGCGGCTAGGCTAACTTTAACATCCGATGTAATTTCCGAATTGCATTGGTGGTTGAACATTGCCAACCATGCGTCTAAAGCAATTGAACCTAGGTCAATTGACAAATATTTGTGTAGTGATGCATCCAAATTAGGCTGGGCACTCGTGGATGAATATTCCATGAAAACAGCCACAGGCGAATGGTCCTCAGAAGAGAAGGGATTTGACATCAATGTTTTAGAAACGAAGGCCGTTTATCTGGGATTAAAGTGTTTTGCTCAGGATATTAAGGGCATTCATGTCAGGCTGCGTTCAGATAATATAACCACAGTAGCTTATATAAATAAAATGGGAGGAACAAAATCTCAATTGTGTAACTATTTCGCAAATAGGATCTGGCAGTTAGTATTACAGGATAAAGGGTGGATATCTGCAGAGCATGTGCCAGGAGTTGCTAATATCGCGGATAAAGCATCTCGAAAATTTGATAATGAAAAAGAATGGATATTGAATTCTAGAATATTCGTTATTTTGAATTCGTTGGTATGTCAGTCGATAGATATTGATCTGTTTGCAACCAGATTAAATTTTCAGATTAAACCATTTGTTTCTTGGAAACCAGATCCAGAATGTTTTTTCGTAGATGCATTTGCAATGAGTTGGGAGCCTCATTTCTTTTATGCCTTTCCCCCATTTAGCTTACTTCTGAGGACCCTTCAGAAGGTAGAGACAGATCAGGCAACTGGTATTTTGATTTTCCCAAACTGGACCACACAAGTTTGGTATCCCTTACTATTAAAGCTCTTAATAGGAAGTCCTATACTTTTACCAAATGATACTTTTACTTTGTCTCTTCCACAGAAACCGACCTTACACCATCCATTGTCCAAAACGTTACGCCTAGCGGCTTGTGTCGTCTCCGGCAAGGGCTTCACCACCAAGGATATTCTCCTTCCACAGTCGATATTATCATGGATGGATGGCGGGATTCAACTAAGCGTCAGTACAGGGTTTACATTGAAAAATGGATCGACTTTTGTGGAAGAAACACAATCCAGGCCTTGGAGGCAACTGTACCGGAGACTTTGACCTTTCTTACGGAACTGTTTTACTCAGGTGTTGGATACAGTGCTATTAATACTGCGAAGAGTGCTTTATCCGCAATTTTACCAAGCCTTCAGTTAGGCAGTAATCACATCACTAAGAAATTCATGAGAGGTGTCTTTAATAGAAGGCCTAGTCTACCCAAGATTTCTAGTATTTGGGATGTAAAATGTGTATTCGATCTATTTAGATTGCCAGTTTGGGATATCGAAAACCTTAAATTAAAGACACTAACACAAAAATTAGCGGTTTTATTGATTCTATCGGCTTGTGAAAGAGTTCAGTTGTTGGCCAGTTTGTCACTTAATAATATGATAAATAATGACGATGGAAGTTTTGATTTTCAAATTAATGTGCTATTAAAAACAACGAAACCGGGAAACCACAAATCAGTAGTTAAATTTCGACCTTTTCAAGAGTCGTCCCTTTGTCCGGTGACGCACTTAGCTAGGTATATTAGAATGACGTCATACCTGAATAGAGACGACGCACTTTTTCTTACATATCGTAAGCCTTATACCGCTGCGTCCAAGTCATCTATTTCTAGATGGATAAAAGAAGTATTATTTCTTGCAGGTATAGATACCAGTGTTTACGGTGCTCATAGCACACGGTCTGCCTCAACGTCCCACCTTAAAGCAAGAGGAGTTGATGTTGACCAAATCATAAGATATGTAGGCTGGACAAATGCTAAAACATTTGCAAGGTTTTATAATAAACCAATTGAAAGTGAAAAACAGTTATCTGTTTTTTGAAGTCACTCATCGCATTCTGTTATATTTGAATTATTTTACTATAAATGAAATTTTGTACAGCGGCCTCTTTTTATTGAATAGGGCTATTATTGGTCATTAGTGTTGGTTTAGCTCATGCTGAACTTTAAAATCTCAGTTTAACTCGAGGCGAAGCTAAGGCGCTCCTATTGGAGTAGAATTTATAAATTAAACGAAAACTTACCAAGTTTGAAGTTTGATTGTAATTCTA